>NC_068293.1:30343972-30708064 GCF_025860055.1 Xyrauchen texanus | reverse complement strand
CCTCAGCACTCAGCAACCCCGCTCTGTAACGTTACGTGGCTGAATTGCTGTGGTTCCTAAACGCTTCCACTTTGCAATAATACCACTTAAAGTTGATCGTAGAATATCTAGGAGGGAAGAAATTTCATGAACTGACTTGTTGCAACAGTGGTATCCTATTACAGTACCACACTCGAATTCAGTGAGCTCTTTAGAATAACCCATTCATTCACACATGTTTGTAAAGGCAGACTGCATGGCAAGGTGCTTGATTTTATACACCTGTGGCAATGGGACTGAATGAAACACCTGAATTCAATGATTAAGAGGTGTGTCACAATACTTTTGTCCATATAGTGTATAATATATATATATTTATTATCTATTATGAAATGTCTCATTCAACTAGATGTTAGAAAAGACCAGATTCCATAGTTTTTTGGATTTTGTATTTACTAGGAAGCCTTGAGATAAGGTGCAGATCCAAGTGTCTTTGTAAACTAACATTTTCACATGGCACAGTGATTGTGAATTGTAGAAGTCAAAGAAAATACAGCTGGAGCTTTGGCCATGGTAATGGGCTGGATATGTCAGTATATGTTTAAATACAGTGTGTATGGATTATTAAAGTAAACCAGTATAGCATACCGTTTTTTGATGCATCTTTGTTTCTCAAATGAGGAGGAATGTAACGTCCTGGAAGAAAAGAAACATTGATTAAAGAAATATATATATCATGATTTTGCTTGGAGCACTGCATAAGGTGCAATTCAATTTACACAACATGAACAATTATAGAAATTGTGTTGCAACCACAAAAAAACTGAGACAAAATAGAAGATGTCTGTTTGCAGTATATGAGAAGCTCTGAATAAAGGCATGAGATAAAAATACACTTACGGCCAGAGCCTGCACCCTGTCCTTCAGCGGAGTTCAAGCCTAAAACAGCAAGCTGAAAAACAGCATGGTGGTCAAAGTAGAGTAATACATGGTATACTTCAGCATGCATACCACCCAATGTAAATACAGAAAACAGTACGGAGCACGTGAGTTTAATGTTCCAGTTTATATACAATTTAAGTTTCAATGGCAGAATATGTGATATGCTGTAGATTGCCACAGAAAATAATTCCACCTTGTCCCTCATTATGCAAAAAACTAAATCATGTCTACATTAATATTCTACAATGGAAGCCTTTGGGGCACAATATTGCACCGGAATAAACATTAAACACGTTTCAAAAGTATAGCTACAAGCAGGGCTGTAGCTAGTGGGGTGAAAAATGGCAAAGATTCTAAAAGCTCAAAGGTACAGGGGGCCCCACTAAACTGTATTTTTTAAAAGGAAAGGGGCCCAGATTACTTTGATAAGGCTTTAGCTACAAGATCACATTATCCCATCAGAGTCTGTTTTTTTTTTTCTATGCCTAAAAACCATGTCTGTATCAAGTTTAATCCAATTGTATAACTTCTGTCATGAAGAGGGAATCTGGTCCCATATTTATTCAGTCAGATTTGTTAAAATCACTTTTTTTTTATAAATTGAGAGACAAGCCTACGTTATTTTTTTATGGAAATCTACAGAATATACCTTAACTTGTATTGAACCAGAGACTGAACTTATATCATTCATTTAAACAGATATAAATCTATCGTGTCCAATTCCAAAGCTCCTTACAAAACAAATATTTGGCAAGAAGTTCCTAGTCGAATCTACAGCCTATTAATGTTTAAGATACAAAAGACACTTTGCATAGATATTTGGATCAAATAGCGAATGATCTAGAGATTTACAAATGAGTAATTAAACGTACAACTTTATACCTGATGTGTTCTGTGCTAAAAATGGATGTCTTTAAATCTATTCCATGATAAAACAGGCCTTATTCACGGTCAGACTCGCTCTCTAGAGAAATGGTCCTACATCTCGGTGGCCTGCGTTTACAAATTGAGATTTTAAAGATCAACCGTCTATGTTTATTCTGACAGACAAGAGTTTTTTTTTCCCATCATTATAACACAAAATATAATGTTATCGTTGATTCTGGGGTGCCGGTTGCCGAAATTCAGAAAGATAAAAAGTAATAATAATATTTAAAAAGACATTGACAGGAAAATGACTTCATATTTAATTTTCAATTCAATTTGTTGTTCAAAGTTATTTCCCATGTCAACATTTCTTCAATTTTATATCTGTAATGGATTGAAAGGTTCAGCCATCTATCACGAGGACAAGCGACAGTCTCAAAACCTATTAAGCTGCCTTCGTAGACAGCATATTTAAAGCATCGTGAAGCTAGGAACGCTGTCTAGAAAGACAGCTCACTAGGTTGAGACGGAGCCTGCGTGTCAAAGCCAAAAGATCAAACCGATTAAAGACCCCTCACGCTTGAAACAAATTCAGAGCCTACCTGCTGCTCTAGACCGTGTGAACCGTCGACGACCACATGACTCATATCTAAAGAGAATGAGTAAGGATTACTCCTTTATTTCCGAGAAGCGTTATCTTTGTTGTCTAAAGGATTTCAGCCAAGACTCCTTTTTTTATAACGACGACACTTGCTCTTTTTAACTCTTGTCTTTCTTCGAGGGAATTTTGTGGCAAGACCGCTGATGAAAAATATTAAGAAACGAATTAGAGTACGTTAACCGCTCTCTGGCCGTTTTATTGGCAAACAAAATTCCAAAATATGAAGCTTCGTTCACGATATTTCTGTCTAATGTCCGCTGTGCTGATGGCACACGGTGATTACGCGCTTCAGGCTAAATGCCATTGAAGGGAGGAAAGACGTCACTGCATAGGACGTATCGCGAGATACTCCTGGCATGCTGTGCACAGTTAGACAAAAAAAAAAAAAACCTGCAAAGAGATTCACAAACTGTTATATCTAAATTTCATATGGAAATACAAAATACATTATATAAAGTAATAAGTCATTATGAAATCACATGAAAATGGTGGCCTAAATATTTTGGACTTCAAAATATTATATAATAGCCTACATTTAGTTAATTGGCTTAGACAGATTCCATCTGGAACGTTATCTCCTTTCGCATTATTTCATATTTAGGCGGATTACATTTCTTCCTTAGTTGTAATTATTGTATTGATAAAATACCAGTGAAACTGGCTGAATTTCATCGCCGGACCTTTATTTCATGGTCCATGATATGCAAATACAATTTGTCAAATCATATTATATATGGAATAATAAGGACCATCTTATGATGAGTTTATGGCTAGGGTTAGGCTACCTGCCGTTCCGTAAAATATCGTCCCGTATTTATATATAGGCCCACAATTATGCGTCCAGTATTGAATCCCTTAATGAATCAATACGGGATGCGCTTTGTCTCGTATTTAAGATGGTCAGATCGCGTCACGGTGAAATCGTTCAAGATCGCCAATTTAACATTGATATAAGTTGGAAAATATGCCTACGATGGGTAAGGGACCGTCTGAAAATCTATACACTGTGTTAAAACGTGCTAATACTGTGGAGGGTGTGGTGAGGGACCATCTGAAAAGTCTACAAACGGTGGTAAAGCTGTGTGTTTTATATACATATATACATATATACATATATTTTATATGTATCCAAAATGTATACATAACATATTATGTTTATACATAAAATAAATATATTTTTAACATATAAATTATGTATTCAATGAAATCATGGGTCAGGAAAGTCCTTATTTTAGCATAAGGAAGGATTTACAATTTACAATTTAATATTAACTCAACACGTTCATTGCTAAAACTGTTTAGACAACAGTCAAGATTTAATCTTCATCATTGGTCTTTGACCAATATAGAAAATTCATATATAGGGAAAATGTGTTTCTAAAAATAGATCCATAAAAGCTCTGTTCCAAAGAGATGTTGTGACTAGATCATATGTGTTTTCATATTGCATCATTTTACAGACACTATTATTTGGAAAAAGACTTGGCTTATACCTAATCAGTATCTAAATGCAAACAAAGCTACGGAAGTATCATTTAAACTCAAATGATATATGATTTACCCAATAATGTCTTGTCAGATTTAAAGATCTGTGACAGCTGCACTGAAACTGTGATTCATTTATTTTGGCACTGTCCATTTGTAAAGGATTTTTGGCAACATGTATGTGATTTTATCATCATGTATTGATGCTCAATTCGTATTATAATGGAAACATGTATTGTTTGGTCTTCTAGAGAAACAAAAATCCAAAGATAGTCATATATATATATTATAGATATTTATCTTTTATTGGAAAAATGTCATATTCACAAACGTACATTTTCTTCTAAAAAAACCCCCCCTGTTTTACAGCTTTCAGAAAGGAAATGGAACGTTATATTGATTCAGTCCGTTATTCCTTAAAACAAAAGGCAATCAAAACTGTTAAAATTTGTAACTTCCTTAACATTTTTATGTAGATTAGTATTACGATCCCCCTAGTGTTTAAATGTTGTATTGTATTCTTTTTTTGTTAAAAAAGAATATGTTTGATTAAAAAGTGGATTTAATAATAATAAAGATTAAAACAAATTTTAAAAAAATCCTGGCATGTTGTGTAAAAGTTTTATTTTTTATTTACTATTTATGCTCAAACAAATTACAAAATAAATTAGACAACGTTAAAAATAATAATAATAATAATAATAATAATAATAATAATTAATAAAACAGACAAAAATAAGGCCATCCATCCATCCATCCATCGTCAACCACTTATCCTGTGTACAGAGTCGCGGGGGGCTGGAGCCTATCCCAGCTAACAGTGGGCGAAAGGCAGGGGACACCCTGGACAGGTCGCCAGTCCATCGCAGGGCCACACATAGACAGACATACACTCACACTCACCTCCAACCTAGCCTGCATGTCTTTTGGATGGTGGGAGGAAGCCGGAGTACCCGGAGAGAACCCACGCAGACACGGGGAGAACATGCAAACTCCACACAGAAAGGCCGGGGCAACCAGGGTTTGAACCTACGACCTTCTTGCTGTGAGGCGACAGTGCTAACCACTGCACCACAGTAATGGATTCCTTGTTGCCTACTGATCTTAAAAGGATCCGTATAATTTACTAGAGAGAAGCGAGGCTTCTGTTAAATTTGCATCCATGTATGTGACATTTTACTAACATAATTATAAGAATTTGCAACATACGAAACATGCAATAGCAAAATATAATATTTTTTGTCATTTTGTCTTGGAGTAGCCAGGAGAGCCTAACCCGATGCTGCATTATCGTGGTTCTTTTTACGTCACACTTCCTAAAGGTGTATACTGTAAAAGCATACTGATTTTAATTAAACATCAAAGAACATCACAAACACCTTAAAAGCAGTTGCATCTCTGCTTAAACAGTGTGAGATAAACTGCTCCACACTTGCAGCTCATCTCATCATTTCACTTTCTACTGAAATTAATCCGTTTTCATTTCATCAGCCTCTAGAGGGCGGACCGCGAACTGAACACACATCCGGGACCTTGACCCCCTTCAATTTCTCCGGAAGAAAATCCTCATTCTTCTCTTACGCTTCCTCTTTCCGTCAGCGGAGTTTAGGTATGAGGAACGATTTTCTGTGTCTCTGTACCATCTGTTTAAAATCACTGTTTTAACTTCAGCATCCACGTCTATTAAAAGTCATATAGTATCCATAAAAGATGTAAGCACATATCTGTGCTGCCCACGGGCCTCTCGATTTTGAAATTGAATGAGATATTTAGCGCGAAATTGAAGTCTCAGTAGTGGGCAATAGTAGACGGACAGTGTGCGGCGCTGTGTCTGTCTTAGTTATAACACATAAGAGTTCGTTTATGTTGCGTCGTTTATATTGCGCTAGACAGTAAAGGTTCTCGGCTAAATGCATGCCATTTAAACACTGTAGTGAATGTTGCATGTCACTGGTGGTGTTATAAGCATGACTGATTGGTTAATATGGTCATAGAATAAATGAAACATGATTTAGTTTGATTCTTTGTAAATAATGTGGCATTGTTAAGTCAAATTTGAAATGTGAATTTTTTACATTTATGCTAGTATTATAGTGATTGTTGCCGGTCAGGTAAAAGTTTACAAACACCTTAGCCATATAGGCTACATTTAACCGCAGTTTTTCACAATGTCAGAATAACAGTATAGAGTAGGGTTAATTTGAGTTTTATTTCATTACATTCCCAGTGGGTCAGAAGTTTCCATACACTTTGTTAGTATTGGGTAGCATTGCCTTTAAATTGTTTAACTTGGTTCAACATTGTTGGGTAGTCTTCCACAAGCTTCTCACAATAAGTTGCTGGAGTTTTGGCCCATTCCTCCAGACAGAACTGGCGTTACTGAGTCAGGTTTGTAGGCTTCCTACTCACACATGCTTTTTCAGTTCTGCCCACAAATGTTCTATATGATTGAGGTCAGGGCTTTGTGATGGCCATTCCAATGTCTTTGTTGTCCTTTTTTTGCCACAACTTTGGAGGTACACTTCGGGTCATTATCCATTTGGAAGACCCATTTGTGACTGAGCTTTAAGTTACTGGCTGATGTCTTGATGTTACTTCAATATCCACATAATCTTCTTTCCTCATGATGCCATCTATTTTGGAAAGTGCATCAGTCCCTCCTGCAGCAAAGCACCCTCACAACATGATGCTGCCACCGCCATTCTTCACAGTTGGGATGGTGTTCTTCGGCTCGCAAGCCTCACGCTTTTTCCTCCAAACATAACAATGGTCATTATGGTCAAACAGTTCAATTTGTTTCATCAGACCAGTGGACATTTCTACAAAAAGTATTTGTCCCAATTTGCACATGCAAAATCTAATCTGGCTTTTTATGGTGATTTTGGAGCATTGGCTAACTTGCTGAGCAGCCTTTAAGGTCATGTTGATATAGGACTCGTTTTACTGTGAATATAGATACTAGTCTACCCATTTCTTACAGCATCTTCACAGGGTCCTTTGCTGTTGTTCTGAGATTGATTTGCACTTTTTGCACCAATCTAGGTTCACCTCTAGCAGACAGAATAAGTCTTCTTCCTGAGCAGTTTGTACAGATGAACGTGGTACACTCAGGCATTTGGAAATTGTGCCCAAGGATGAACCAGACTTGTGGAAGTCCACAATTTTTTCTGAGGTCTTTGCTGACTTTTGATTTTCCCCTGATGGTCAAGCAAAGAGACCAAGTTTGAAGGTAGGCCTTAAAATGCATCCACAAGTACACCTCCAATT
Source organism: Xyrauchen texanus (assembly GCF_025860055.1). NCBI lineage: Eukaryota > Metazoa > Chordata > Actinopteri > Cypriniformes > Catostomidae > Xyrauchen > Xyrauchen texanus. Next base: position 30,700,863 of record NC_068293.1, on the reverse strand, counting down.
AGCCTATCAGAAGCTAATTGCCTAAAGGCTTGACATAATTTTCTGGAATTTTCCAAGCTGCTTAGAGGCACAGTTAACTTAGTGTATGTAAACTTCTGACCCACGAGAATTGTGATATAGTAAAATAAAAGTGAAACTTCTCTATAAACAATTGTTGTAAAAATGACTCATGTCATGCACAAAGTAGATGTCCTAAACGACTTGCCAAAAATATAGTTGGCTAATTTGGAATCTGTGGAGTGTTTAAATAATTTTAATGACTTCAACCTAAGTGTATGTATACTTCTGACTTTAACTGTATATACAGCTCTGGAAAAAAATTAAGAGACCTCTGCAAAATTATCAGTTTCTTTGGATTTACCAAAATAGGTATGCATTGAGTAAAATTATTATTTTTTTATTCTATAAAGTACTGACAACATTTCTCCCAAATTCCAAATAGAAATATTATTTAGAGCATTTATTTGCAGAAAATGAAAACTGATGCAGTGTTTTCAGACCTCGAATAATGCAACGAATACAAGTTCATATAAATTTTTAAACAACACATTACTTAGGTTAATAATAGGTTTTAACTTAGGAAGTTAAAATAAATATTTGGTGGAATAACCCTGATTTTCAATCACAGCTTTTATGCATCTTGGCCTGCTCTACCAGTCTTTCACATTGCTGTTGGGTGACAGTAAGCCTCTTATTCTGCAAAAAGTCAGAGTTATTTAAACAAATTTTTAACCACTCCATAGATTTCTCATTAGCAAACTATAGTTTTGGCAAGTCATTTAGGACATCTACTTTTTGTCGCACTTGAGTCATTTTTCAAACAATTGTTTACAGACAGATAGTTTTAATTGACTATCACAGTTCCAGTGGGTCATAGGTTTACATAGTTAACTGTGCCTTTAAGCAGCTTGGACATTTCCAGAAAATTACGTCAAGCCTTTAGGCAATTAGCTTCTGATAGGCTAATTGTAGGTGTACTTGTGGATGCATTTTAAGGCCTACCTTCAAACTTGGTCTCTTTGCTTGACATCAGGGGAAAATCAAAAGAAATCAGCCAAGACCTCAGAAAAAAATTGTGGACCTCCACAAGTCTAGTTCATCATTGGGAGCAATTTCCAAATGCCTGAAGGTACCAGATTCATCTGTACAAATAATATTATGCAAGTATAAACACCATGGCACCACTCAGCCATTCATACCACTCAGGAAGGAGATGCATTCTGTCTCCTAGATATTCATATAGTCAGGTGCAAAAAGTGCAATTCAATCCCAGAACAACAGCAAAAGATCTTGTGAAGATGCTGGAGGAAACGGTAGACACAGTAAAATTAGTCCTATACCGACATAACCTAAAAGGCTGCTCAGCAAGGAAGAAGCCTCTGCTCCAAAACCGCCATAAAAAACCCAAACTACAGTTTGCATGTGCACTTGGGACAAAGATCTTTTTGGAGAAATTTCTGGTATGATGAAACAAAAATTTAACTGTTTGGCCATAATGACCATTGTTATGTTTGGAGGAAAAAGGGTGCGGCTTGCAAGCCGAAGATCACCATCCCAAACATGAAGCATGGGGGTGGCAGAATCATGTTGTGGGGGTTCTTTGCTGTAGGTGGGACTGGTGCACTGCACAAAGTAAATGGCATCATGAGGAAGGAAAATTACGTGTACAGCCAGGAAGTTAAAGCTTGGTCTTCCAAATGGAAAATGACCCCAAGCATACCTCCAAAGTTGTGACAAAAAAAAAAAAAAGGACAATGAAGTCAAGATATTGGAGTGGCCATCACAAAGCCCTGATATCAATCCAATAGAAAATTTGTGGGCAGAACTGAAAAAGCATTTGCAAGCAAGGACGCCTACAAACCTGACACAGTTACACCAATTCTGTCTGGAGGAATGGGCCAAAATTCCAGCAACTTATTGTGAGAAACTTGTGGAAGGCTACCCAAAACATTTGACCCAAGTTAAACAATTTCAAGGCAATGATTCCAAATATTAAGTGTATGTAAACTTCTGACTTACAGGGAATGTGGCGAAAGAAAAATAAATAATTCTCTCTACTGTTATTCTGACATTTCATATTCTTAAAGTAGTGATCCTAACTGAACTTAGACAGGGAATGTTTCCTATGATTAAATGTCAGGAATTGTGAAAAACTGAGTTTAAAGGTGTATGTAAATGTCTGACTTCAACTGTATGTATATATATATATATATATATATTATAATTTTGATTCAAAGTAAATACTGTAACACGTTATCTTATTGGATATCTGTGATTTGTTTCTTATTTCTGTAGGCCGCAATGGGACGTGTGATCAGGGGACAGAGAAAAGGTGCGGGGTCCGTCTTCAAAGCCCATGTCAAGCACAGAAAAGGTGCTGCTAAACTCCGTCATATTGACTTTGCAGAGCGCCATGGCTACATCAAGGGAATCGTGAAGGTAAAGTTGTGAATATGTGAAATGAGACAATCAAATATTAAAACACTTTCTTGCTTGTGGTATGGAGGTTGAAAGAAGGAAAATATAAATCTGCCTTCTTATTTAGGACATTATTCACGATCCAGGCCGTGGGGCCCCCCTGGCTAAGGTAGCGTTCCGTGACCCATACAGGTTCAAGAAAAGGACAGAGTTGTTCATTGCAGCTGAGGGCATCCACACTGGGCAGTTTATCTACTGTGGCAAGAAAGGTAAAGGCAGCTAGTGATAAGTATTTTTATTTGTTTTGGAGGCCATTGAATGTCCCTCCATTCAAACATGCAGACTTTCATGAACATGTTGATCGAACGCTCTGCTTGGACTGTTGTAGCCCAGCTGAACATCGGCAATGTGCTCCCCGTCGGCACCATGCCTGAGGGTACCATTGTCTGCTGTCTTGAGGAGAAGCCTGGAGACAGGGGCAAGCTCGCTCGTGCATCCGGAAACTATGCCACAGTCATCTCCCACAACCCCGAGACCAAAAAGTCCAGAGTCAAGCTCCCATCTGGATCCAAAAAGGTCATCTCCTCTGCAAACAGAGCTGTTGTGGGTAAGCAGCCATTTGGATTTTGGTTGATCGTTTAATCTTTTGATGTGATGGAATGTTCCACACATTGCATTGCTATAGATCAGAGCCTTGATTGATGTCTGACATATTGGGCTTGTGTTTTAGCAATTATTGAAAGAGAGGGTAGTCTTATGATGCTTGCCATTAAATCCCACCACTGGAGTGTTTTTGTGATGTCTATAATTTAAGATTTTATTTGTAGTTGAGTTTGTAATACTGTACAGACGTTTGTGCATAAAATTCCCTCTGTAATGCATGCGATTCCTTGAATTCCTCAAATCTGTGCGAATGGTCTAGAGTATGATGTATTAAACTTAAGTTTACTGTCATACTGAAAGGTGTTGTTGCTGGTGGTGGTCGTATTGACAAACCTATCCTGAAGGCAGGACGTGCATACCACAAGTATAAGGCCAAGAGAAACTGCTGGCCTCGTGTCCGTGGTGTGGCTATGAATGTAAGGTTTTATTTTATGCGTTTTTGTTAATCAGGTACAGGGTGCACTATTATGCTGGTTTTAAAACACCTTCCATTTCTTTCTCCAGCCTGTTGAGCATCCCTTTGGTGGTGGTAACCATCAGCATATTGGCAAGCCCTCAACAATCAGGAGGGATGCGCCCGCTGGACGCAAGGTCGGCCTCATCGCTGCCCGTCGTACTGGCAGACTGCGTGGAACAAAGACCGTCCAGGACAAAGAAAACTAATCTGTATCTTCATAATAAAATGTATACCAACAAATTTCATTTGACAGTCTTTATTTATTTTAAGAGACATGATCAGCCACAACATTAAAACCACCTGTCTAATATTATGGAGGTCCCTTTCGTGCCACCAAAACGGTGCCAACCCGCAGCTCATAATGGCTTTCTCAGATTTTCTTCTCACCATAATTGTATAGCGCATTTATCCGTTACTGTAGACTTTTCAGTTCTAACCAATCTGGCCATTCTCTGTTGACTTCCCAACAAGGATTTAAATTTTAAGATGGGCTGGTTTGAGTATTTCTGTGACTGATGATCTGTGATTTTCATGCTCAACAGTCTAGAGTTTACTCCGCTAAAAACATCCAGTAAGGGGCAGTTCTGTGGATGGAAATGCCTTGTTGATGAGAGAGGTTAACGGAGAATGGCCAGACTGGTTCACACTGACAAAGTCTACGGTAACTCCGATAACCGCTCCGTACAATTGTAGTGAGAAGAATAGCATGCGGGTTGGTACTGTTTTGGCGGCATGAGGGTGACCTACTCATTATTAGGCAGGTGGTTTTAATGGTGTGGCTGATGGGTGTATGTGCATGCATTTGTTTTTTGTAATGCAGTAACCATGTTTTACATGCTAGTGCCGTTTCCTCAACCAATGAAAAATCTGAGCTCACTAGTTCTCCATGATTAATTTTATTCACTTCAGGTAGACAGAATTTCGTCTGGTGTTGCACAGAATCAGATTGGCCAACAGCATGGTTAAAGTGTCAGGTGGCAGATGAACTACAAAACCTACCCCACTACACAGGAAATGCATTTTTAATCTTACTAAGAAATGCAGTGCCTCACTTATGGTTATTAATACTTTTGTTCACTTGTATCATCTGATCTCTGCAAAACTTTATAATTTTGTTAATTAAGAATGCGATTAAAGAGTGAACTCTAGAGAACATAGATGTACAGGTTTATCAAGCAAACAGCATTAAACCTCTTATACAATTTAGTCTAGCTTTATATTGGGCTTTCAGAGGATTGTTGGATATTTTAAACTTAAAATAGTTATAAAAAAAAAGAATATAGCAGCCCATCATAGTTTAAAGTTGTTCAGCCAATTCCTTACAAATACAAGAAAACGAATATGCTATATATTTGAACAAATTTTGTGAACATGTACATTACTTCTTACTATTTCTTGGTGATTTGAAATGTTAGTATTGTCTGAAGTTGTCAATTACATACACTTGTACCTTTTAGGTGTAAAGTTATTGAAATAATGTAATACCTGAGGCCTTTACCATGAAGCCAGGTAAGTTTTAGTTTAGTTTGCCTTAACCCCAGGTTTTAGGTGATATGAAAGTTGGTCAGCTTTTAGCGGTGTTAATCACCATAGCAATTTAAACCACGGCTAACCTGCTGGTTTCGATCTGGATATCAGATGCGAGTAAAATTACATCTCTGACTAAATTAAATCAATCAAAATGTGTCTTAAAACATACTTTACAGATAAAACATTAGAAATCCACAATATTGATTCCATAAATTATTTATTTGATAATCTAAAGTTAGATTTTCAGCAGATAAGAGTCTTTATTTCATGGACTCCAGATGAACAAAGTATTTTAATTTAAGTTATAATAATATAAGCAGTGCACAAAATACGTTTTATTGCATATTTCTTTTTCATACCGTATTCCAAGTGATCACTTTTTAATTAATCAATAGTTGCCTTTTTTTAATGCTTTTTATTTTTGCTAAAGACAATGTTCAAATTGTACATCAAGAAAGAGAAATACAAAAACACAATGCTATTTTGAATAACCACGTCAAATAATCATTCACAACATATTCTATAAATAACATGTGTAATTCATTCATTTACATGTTATATATTTTTTTCAAATACAGTGGAAGGAAAGTTAAGGCATCACCTCAACACTATTTTTAAAATAACTACTATTAATTATAAATATTATTTTCTCCATTTGGTATATTTCAAAGCTGCTATTCGGAATACCCTAAATATATTTTATTCAGTTTTATCTCTCAATGACATTTCACTCAAAATAATGTTTTCTGGATGCATTTCTATTGTTAAATATTAGATTAACCTGTCTTATCACTTCATTCCAATAAATTGTAATTTAGAGGTTTTTTTCCCCTCCACAATTTCTCCATCAATCCCCTTTTACCATGCTATTGTATTTACTTTGAATAGGGTGTTATACAAAATCTCATTTGTATCTTCCTATCATATTTCCTCCAAACACTGGATTATTGAATGTATTATATGATATTTATTCCCTGTCTTGCTAACTAAATTTCATTTTTAATTAATCCTTCTAAATATAATTTGATTGTCCTTTGAAGTTCACTCTTTAAAATTCCTAACATTTTTATTGGATTAGATGTATCAATTATATCATTTATTAATGGATGTATTTCTTTTTTTATTTATTTTACTTTAACTTCTGTTAATAAATATCTTCTTACCTGTAAATAATAAAAAGAATGTGAATTTGGAAGCTCGTAATTCTTTGCTAGGTTTTAAAAGTTATCCATTCATTTATCAGTGAACAGTTGGTGATATCTTTTCAGACCTCTAAACTTAAATGTATTATCTAATCTATTTGGCATGTAATCAGGATCTTCAGCAATTTCTTGTAAATTAACTAGATCTTAATTTAGCTATTTTTCTTTTTTACTAAACAAATCCTAAAAATAAGATTAATACAAATACTATCTATTGAATGTGGTGCTTTGTTTGGGTAGGAACCGGGATATACTAATAGGTTCCCCCATTTTATACATTTCTATCTTCCTCAATGTCATATTAGATTCATATTAGATAGGTTAAATATGGGCAGCTTTCTAATAATTTATTACATTTAGGATTTTAATATTCATCTTTATAGTCTCTATTCGTTTTGTAGCCTATAGTTATTTGCAATAGTTTTGAATGATATATAAAGTTTTCAATTCAAAGAAATATAAAAGCTTTTATATTTCAAATAAATGTAAGCTTTTAAAATGAATAAGCCTATGTGTTCTTGTTGTGGGCCTATTTGAGTCCACTTATTGATATACCGGCGGTTTTATATGTTTTTATTACATTAAGAATTTGTTTGCAGTAGTCCTCGAGTCTCTCACACGATTGGTCATCACTCATTCATGTGCACGAATCAGGAGTGTGTAATCTAATATTCAAGTCAGGATCGAAGTAGGGATGGGCGCAGGGCTGGACTGAGAAGAGAAATCGCCCCGGGATTTTACATACGTTTTGTGGTCCATTCTACATAACGCAGCAGCTCATTTGAGCTTATTTAGTAGTCCATTTCGCGGCCGACCCACTAGCCCGCTCGGTTCTCCCGATGGCCAGTCCGCCCAAAGTGCGTCGGCCCACCGGATAAACGCCCTGTAGGCTATGCCAGATTTCCCGTCCAGCCCTGGATGGGCAATACTTATTTTTCGAATTTGCGATTACTTGGGATAAAATGGGCAATTTAAACGTAATATATTTAGTCATTATTCAAGTAATCATTTTTTTTTTAGTCTAAACGGAAAATTATTAGACTTCTGTATTTTTTACCCTTACACAAATTAAGAATTTCACTACAGTAACTATTGTTTAACCATGGTATATAGTTAAACCACACTTACCACACTATTAACCATGGTTACTAATACAATATTACTGTAGTAAAACGGACGCGATATCTTTGATAAAACATCAGTATCGGAAGTATCGATCCGCCCATCCATCGATCGAAGCCTGAGTTGATGGAGAAAGTTGATGAGTTACATCATGGTACCAATTATGCCTGATTGGATTGGTTTGAATTTGTCAACCTGAAAGCAATCCTGATACCCTGAGTTCGTTAAGAGACCTTTGACACAGGCCTCAGGCCTATATACACATTTGGTGATAATATTTAGTAATTTGTGGTTCTAGGCTACTGTATAGGCTTCTATTGTTTTAAGTCAATAGAATTGTATGAAAACTATTAAGAAAATTATTAATACACAAGGAAATATATGATTCATGGTCTGAAAGTTGGCTAGTTTTCTAACGGTCCATGTAAAAAATGTTTTGCAACTTTATCCTAAAAACAAACACATTTTCCTGACATTTTCATCTCTTTATTCTTGAAGGGTGCAATGCTCTAACATTTCTGTGCACAAAAACCTCACAAAGTGAAAGTCAACATTGTGACTGTGACTTCAGAATTCAACGTCACATCATGGCCAAAACAAAAGTCGGCAAAAACACAGGGCGAAGAACTCCGTACAGTCAATAATCTTTAAAAATAACACAAGGACAAAAATGTTCCTCTTAAATCAAATTCTATTTTTTTTTTTAAGTGAAATACAACAAAATAAATTCTATAAAATAAAACGGCAAAATATTTAAATATATGATGGGCAGAATATTTTCATTTGCAGGAGTATTTGGTATTTTTCAACAAAATCCAAAAAACAAAAACAAAGCATTCAAGTTACCAATTAAATACATACAGTATCTACTGATGTTTACTCCTTTAATCCAAGATACTTTACTAACTGAAGTTGTAACATGACTAACCAGCAGTTATTTTATGGTACAACCCTGCTTCATGTTCATGCTCCCCAAATGAAGAGTCCTCTATTTGAGTATGCAAATGTGAACAGGGATCATGAAATCAGGTGACTGATTAAATTGCCAGGTTTGTCTAACACAATCTTCAACCACGGAGAGACAAATAGGCAAACTGAGTTCAGTCCACCAATTTTCCAGGCATTCTGGCATAGCAAATTGTTGCATAAATGTTCTGTCTAAAATTCCTATCATCAAAAACTAAGCATTTATCCAATCAAAAAGCAACAGCCAAATATTTATCAGAGAGAACATTTGCAATTGTAAAGCCACTTATTTCTTACATTGCTTTGAAAACATCAAATCTAGAGGAGCATACGAAGTGGGACCAACAGCTCTTCTAAATAGCTGTGGAGAAAGAAACTGCACAATTTCTTTTGGCTATGCTAGTTTGATGTGAAGCCATGCTAAGAGGTTACACCTTTCAAATTATTGAATTATTACCAGATAAAAGAAAAAAGGCAATAGGAATTTCCAGATTAAAGTTGCATCACCCCATTCACATCAACTAAACGTCATGAAGATCACCCAACCATCCCATCCTTCACAAACTATGGCCAACTCCCACTCACAAGGTGCCATAGCTGGTTAAGCTTTGACATGAATATAATGTATGATCAAAAGCAGAATGACCCAAACGGCCCAAACCTTACTACAGAGTATGGGATAAAACAGGGATTTTTTTTTTGTGACTCAGTCATATTTGCATCTTTTTTGTTTTGTTTTTCCATTTTCATTAATCTGCAGTCCCCAAAACAGCATCATGTGCTGTTGATTTTGAACAGTCAAAACATTAACATTGTATGTACACTTCTGTCATGAGATAAGTGCGCCAGGGCCCTTTTATTAGAAACAATATGCACAGTCTACTGCAAGTTACACTTTTGACAGTTAATACTGCAGAGCAGACGGTGAAGAGACTCCACTCCAGGGTTAGAAATTGAGGGAAGCTGAATGTTCTGGTTACACAGGCTCTGGAGTGGAGCAGCGTGGTTGGGCCTGGACTTGCTCTGGATTAGAGTATCTCACCGGAGAACTCAGATAGAGGACAGTGCAAGAACATATTGTTAGTCTTTAGTCTGGCTGGGTGGCACTTCCTCAGGGGGCTCCCAGTTCTCTTGTGCTAGTGGCCCTGGACGCTGAGGGTTGTTGACGTGCTGTGCTGCAGGGCCAGTGTATGGCTGCAAATGAGGGAGGTTGTTCTGCTGAAAGACACAATATACTTAACATGAATACAATATAAAATATAAGTCCAGCTCAATTGACAACATTTGTGGGATAATGTTGATTACCACAAAAATGAATTTTGACTTGTCCCTCCTTTTCTTGAAAAAACTAAAAAAAATGTATATTGGTTCCAGTGAGGCACTTACAATGGAATTTTGAAATTAGTCGAAATTATTTATTGTGGTAATCAACATTATGCCACAAATGCTGTCGATTGAGCTCAACTTGTATTGAACCCGGAACATTCCTTTAAATGTTTAGTTAAACTGTTTTTTTTAGCATGATTTAACTTATTTTATACATTAATTTGGCAGACAGTTACCCAAAAATACTCGTAACATAAAGAGCTTAAAAGCACTGAGTATGCATGTTCTTTGGGAATCAAACACATGATCTTGGCATCACCAATGACATTCTCTACCTGATATTAATTTATTTAAGATATTAAAGTAGAAACTAAAATATACACGTATGATAGAAGTAAATCAACAAAATTAAATGAAAGCTTCTCTTAAAACTAAAAGAAAACAGCACGCATTAAAAGGAATACAGTTAGTTCACCAAAAAAGGACATTTACTCACACTTATGTCATCTCAAACTCAAAACTTTCTTTTATCCAAATAAAAATATTTTAATGGGCATACACTGTCTGTTTGTCCATACAATGCAAGTAAACAGTGGCCAGATTTCAGATAACTAAAAAAAGTCTAAAAATAAAAATAACTAATAAGTTTGTAAAGGAGTTGCATTTTGTTCTGTTCTCAACCAAAACCAATGGATCGCTTCAAAAGAATTGGATTAAACCACTGATGTCGTTTGAATTACTTTTATGCTGCCTCAATGCGCTTTTGGAGCTTGAAAATTGTGTCACCATTCACTGTTGCATTGTATGGACAAAAAGACATCATATCTCCATTAATATATCTTCGTTTGTCATACGAGTTTAAGACAACATAATGTTAGAGGGTGAACCATTCACAAAATAATTTTTGGGTGAACTATTCACATCTTTTAATTAATCCATGTTTACATGTTTAACTGCCAAATGGAAATGTTCCTTACTGGGGTAAATGGGGGAGAAAGCTGCTAGCCATCTAGGGTTTAACCCAACAACATACGTTACACAAAGATCTTGAGTGCCCTTTCCTGTGGGAATATTGGAAGATCCCAGTAAAACTACAACTACAAAGTGAATTTGCGGTAAAGGAAACTCTTGAAAGCTTTTGAATGACTTCATTCATCATTTAAGAGGGTCTTAGAAAAGCTTAGGGTAAATATCTGCAGTATGGTTAGTCAGAGCAGTGTGTGAAGCTTAGTACCTGTTGATATTTTGTGCCTGGAGAATGGGGGTACAGAGTAGTATCCTCTGGGGGAGAAGGGTCCTGTTCATCGAGGGCCTCCTGCTCATCGGGTTCCTAAAACAACCATCAAAAATGGAGTTAAGCACAGGAAATTCAGAATAACGATTTTTATCACATCCAAAAACGGATTATACTAAAATAAATTTGGGTCTATAAAGATCTTAAGAAATAACACGCCAAGGCGTTAAAAATGCAGCTTAAAAAATGTTAACACTCAGGAATTCTTTTAAAAATCGAAGCATCTTTGATTTAGATGAACAAGGTAAATTACTTTTTAATTTAAAACATATTGTGAAATCCAATTACAGACAAGGGGACACCATAAAACAGACAAAGTTCACCAAACACTTTTCCACCTTTAGTTAGGAAAACAATTTGAGTAAATCTGAAGGAAGCTTTAGACGGTAGACAGAAATTTGTCACAGGAAGCCATGAATGAACTGATAATAGTGGTGGCATGACTGCTAAATGTGTTCTCCCTTCCCCATGCAAATGAATCGAATGATTAACACCACTAGCTGATTTTAAAAGTCATACAATCTTCTTAGAAATGCAGGAAGATTACATAAGATTTCTATAAACAATCACCATCTCACATTTTCCAAACAACCCACACGTCTCAAAAGGAAGAAATAAAAATGAAAAACAGCACCAGACACAAAGATTACCTGCAACTCAATAGTACACTATAGCCAAGGCTTAGAGTTTTCGATCACTTAGTTACCACATTAAGTTGGGTAGAAAGAAACAGTTTGGATACACTGAGATGAGGATGAGAGATAATGGTTGATTCAGAGTTGTTCTTGAGGTAGGTGGAAGATGGATCTGACTACATCATGCCCTGTAAACATCAAGAAGTTACGCAGATGGCACCTGTATCGGGCCATACGAGTCTTACGGTGTGTTGCTGCTGGCCTGTCACTTCCCCTGGCAAAAGTAGCTGTGTCGAGGACGGATTCCGGCCTGCGTCCTCTTCAGATGCCACCTCGTGCTTCGTTAAGTGACACTATTTTGAAATGGCAGTTAATAAAGCATTCTGTTTCAACAAATTATGCATATGTGGACTCATCTATGGCTTCATACATGTAACACTTTTGGTATTTTGCCATTTATTAAACTGAATTGGATGAAGCAAAGACTAAAGTTATGCAAATTATAAAAAAAATTTAAAAAAGGCTTGAAACAATGTCTATGGCATGAAATCAACCATTAACATAATGAAACTTAGTTTATGCAAATATTAACAGTATTTTATAGTTGCTTTAAGAAACAACAAAATGAAAACCTGAAAGAAAAATCGAAAACTCAAAGCCCTACCTATAGTTAAATATGGCTAATATTTTGCAGTAAAACATCTCTACATTAGCAAAGTGTCCTTTCAAAATTTACAATGAAAACCATCTAGTTTCTCTGTGCTTTCCCACAAATACAAAGTCATAGCATGAGAAGATTTCAGTGCTATTTTGGGGTAAGAAGTTTGAATGATTAAAATCTAGATTACAAACATAATTGCAAATTATGCCAATTATATATGGCATGACTGGCAAGTGGGTGGAAGCACAGATATTCTACTACATTTGATAAACTAAACGTACTTAAACAGATTTAAGGAATATTTCAGGTTAAATTCAAGTACAATCAACAGGATTTGTTGCATAATGTTGATCACAACAAAAATGAATTTTGACTTGACCCTACTTTTCTAAAAAAAAAAAAAAAACAAACCTAAAAAAAAAAAAAAAAAAAAAAAAGCAGGGGGCCTGGGTAGCTCAGTGAGTAAAGACGCTGACTACCACCCCTGGAGTCACGAGTTCAAATCCAGGGCGTGCTGAGTGACTCCAGCCAGGTCTCCTAAGCAATCAAAATGGCCCGGTTGCTAGGGAGGGTAGAGTCACATGGGGTAACCTCCTTGTGGTTGCTATAATGTGGTTCTCGCTCCCAGTGGGGTACGTGGCGAGTTGTGTGTGGATGCCGTGGAGCCTCCACACGTGCTATGTTTCCGCGGTAATGGGCTCAACAAGCCACGTGATAAGATGAGCGGATTGACGGTCTCAGACATGGAGGCAACTGAGGTGAGTCACTATGCCACCAAGAGGACTTGGAGTGCATTGGGAATTGGGTATTTCAAATTGGGGAGAAAAGGGGAGGGGGAAAATATTTGAGCAAAAATCTGGGTTACAGTGAGGCACTTACAATGAAAGTGAATGGGGCCAATCCGTAAACATTAAAATACTATTTCAAAAATAAAGACACATGATGTGTGATAAAGTGTGATAAAATTGCTTAACCTTTTCTATGTAAAGTTATAGCCAATTTTACAAATTGATAAGCCATGAGTTTAAACTTTCTGCCTTTAAACCCTCAAAACATATTGACCACATTCATTGTAAGTGCCTCACAGTAACCTCGATTTTTGTTTTTTAAAAAAAAAGAAAAGAAAAGAAAAAAAGACGAACCAGTCTAGATGTATTTTTGTGGCAATCAACATTATGCCACAAATTCTTTTGACTGAGCTTAACTTGTATTAAACCTGGAAAATTACTATAAGTTTTATAGTGGTGGCAGGAGCAAACATACCTCCTCTGGGCACAACTCGCATGCCTTGGCTAAAGTCATTCGGGCACTATGGGAACGTTCCAAGAAGTATCCGTTGGAAGTTTCATTGCTTTGGACAGGAGGGGACCAGTTGTTGTATGTGTATTGGGTGTTACCAGCATATGGTCTCCGTTCTAGCTCATCGCCAAGCCACTCCACTGCCCATGTCCACTTCCTCTTTAGATCCCCATTACTCTGAAATGGACAAACCATAAGAGCTAAACTTGACCAATTTTTGCATAATATGAAAAACAAACCCATCCAAGTACAGTCTTATCACCAGTGTGATAACATGCTCACCTGGAGAATCTGGTAGGCCACTGAGCAGTTACTGAAAAGAGCAACCATGCATTTGATACACTGATAAGCTCTCTTTTGGTAGTGGTTTTTCGAGCGTTGAATTGTGTCAAATAACCCATCACGGTCATCAGGGATTCCCTTCAGCACATTGTGGATCCTAACAAACCATTAAACAAAAAGAACAGAACAATATTTATTCACCTGGTGATGTAGGTCAAAAGGTTTAAAGATTAAGGATCTACTGTAAATCAAATGTCACAGGCCTATTTCAAGAAACAACCCCAGTTGTACTCCATGGTTTCAATGGTTACATTGTTCTCTTATCAAGTGTTCCAGGTTGCTCCAGTGTTACAGTACGACTCTAACAGTAATTTAAGTTGGTTTATATATAAAAAGGCATTTGCTAAACAGTAAGTAACAGTGAAAAAGGTAGACTGACCTGTGAGTCTGCCATGAATCTTCAATAAACAGGATCTGAAGTAGCAAGTCCAAGTAAGGTCTTAACTCATATGTATATGAATATGCCACCTACACAAAAACACAAAGTTAATTTGCATCTTCACACAATCATAAAATGAACAATTTACAGATTAGAAAGATACTGAAATCAGACCCATATCCCCCTTTTTTTTTTTTTTTTTTAAAAAGAGAATGCAAACACAATGGGAGTTTTTGCAACAATTTTGCCATCTGAAAATGTCAGATATTTTAAAAAGATTTACCTTCATAGGGGTAAAAAAAATTTGAGAAGCAACAATCCAAGGACAGAAAGAAATTTTAGTGTGCCACCAGCCTAACATACGGCTGGTGATCTGTCTCACCTGCCACAGTAGTTCACTAAGCACAGTGGAGGAAAACTGAGGGTTCTCCCAACAGCAGAATCTCAGCAGTTTGATGGTGTCCTCAGAGTTACTACAATCCTCAATAATCTTCTTGACATAACTGGTGCGCACAAATAAAATGTCCACCACCAGCTGTTGCAGAGGCATGATGGGAGCTGTGATGTTGGGGTCACCATATGGGTTTGTCAAGGGAGGGTTACCTAAATAATAATAATAAAAAAAATGGGGAAAGTCAAGATGTGTTAAAGTTACCTTTTTTCTGGATGGTGATTTTGGCAGAATCTTTGGCTAGGCAATAGGATGGGACAAGTAACTTTGTAAAGGAGTGTGTTTACATGCAATATCTTTACCTGATTTACACTTTACCCTTATTTAACTTTTTAATTAATCAATTTTCACATTAATCAGTGTTCTGTCAGCTTGTTACACATGTCTATTTACATGTGACATCAACATAGAAATTGCATCTTTGCATTGCATTTGCTTGCAAATCAATAAATCGACAAAGTGAAACATGCTTGAAACAACAACAGGGAGAGTAAATGAGAATTAACATTTTTGGATGAACTAGACAGTACCTTTTAATCGTTTTAACAAATGGGCAGACTTTTGTTAGTTATCTGTTTTGTTGTACATGCAAATGCTCTCAAAACAAATTAACTGCTCTAAACAGAAAGGAATGACATATTTAATGATACCCACATATTTAAGGGTGTATTGAGCTGATAACAATAAGATGAATACTGGTGCAGCTCAAATTATTTCTCTGTAAATGCCCTCAGCTCCAAGCAATGCCAACCTGGCACTCATGCCTGGAGATGGCTGTGTGTCAGTCAGTAAATCCTGAGCAAGGATGAGTATCGTCATTGGGCACTGCAGTTTAAAGAAGCCTAAAAACACTATCAAAATAAAAAGGTTTGGCTCTATAGCAAAATTCTTACCATTAATTGAGGACTGCATACGAGATGTTATGTCACAGCAGCGAACCAGCTGGGATACAACAGTGTAGAGCTTTCCCAGCTCAGCGTACTGGTACTTAATGGGAGGCCCCGGCCCCTCGTCTAGGGCCACAAGCATGAAGGTGGCTGGTACCCCAAGCTTCAATAGCTGCGTCTTCTCTGCCAAGCCTGACGGGCAGAATAAAGGAGTCAGACGGGAAAGCACAGAAGATAACTACGGTAGCTTTTAAGTCTTTATGGATGAAAACCTGAACGGTGGTGTGAGGCCCTTACCAAGATTGGCATACATGACGAAAAGGTTAAAGTACTGCTGTAGATGACGGCCATGCTCAGACACTTCCCTTCTCAGCAGATTGAGCACAGCACGTAAAAGATGTTCACTTAAACTCAAATTATCACAACCCTAAAACAAAAAACAAAAGGAAATATAAATGGGAACTTATAGAGGCAGAAATGAATTAAAGCTGGACAATAAACAGACCCCTTGTGGAGCCAAAATATACTGGGCTTCCTTAAAAGATTAGTTATCCTAAAACTGAATATTCTCTCATCATTTACTAAACCTTATGCCATCCCAGATGCATATTAATTTCTTTCATCTGATGAAATCAAATGAAGATTATTAGAAGAATTTCTCAGCTCTTTTGATCCATACAATGTAAGTGAATGGATGCCAAAATGCTGAAGCTCCAAAAATCACATAAGTCACCATAAAAGTAATCCATAAGACTCCAGTGGTTAAATCAATGTCTTCAGAAGGGATTTGATAGGTGTGGGTGACAAACAGACCAATATTTAAGTCAACTTTACCGTAAATTATCCTCCCTGCTCAGTCAATCACCACTTTAACTTTCCCTTTCACATTCTTCATGCATAACGCCCCCTACTGGGAAGGTAGAAGAATTTCTTGCAAAAAAAGGACTTCAATATTGATCCGTTTCTCACCCAAACCAATTATATCGCTTCTGAAAATATAGATTAAAACATTGGAGTTGTATGGATTGCTTTTATGCTGCCTTTGGGTGCAAATATTTTGATGTTCCAAAAAGCACATTCACTTGCCCAAGGATATGGACCTACAGAGCTTAGATTGTCTTCTAAAAAGCTTTACTTGTGTTCTGCAAAAGAAAGTTAACTATCCCTTTAAGACCGATTAATCAGCAATTCAGTTCAGACAATTTATGACTAGTCAATATTGAGAATGTAGTTTAGCACATCCCTTTCACGGAAAACTAGCTTACAAGTCTTACCTGACTTGAAGGTCCAGGTGAGGCAATTGGTGAAGGGCAGGGTCCATCTTGCAGGGAGAAATGTGCAATGAATACTATGAGTTTGGAGAAGGCCCCTCGAACCTCAGCACTGGGGCATTCGAGCAGGTACTCCGAGAAGCGGTTTGGATATGCGAAGAGGACGTTATGTGCAAACCAGTAGCGCACATTCTTACTGTGTCGAAGCAAGATGCATAGAGCATCATACCTGAAATAGAAAGGTCATTGAATGCATTTGTAATGGGAGCCAGCTTTAAGGTAATAGCCAAGTGTAAACCTCACTCCTCTAGCCTCAAGAGGAGCACTAGAGATTGGCGCTAGAGGCTGTAGCCTTTAGCCTCCATGTTAGCGCACCTGCCTCCCATGCCAGAGGTGCAAGTTCAAACCCAGTTCGGAGCGGGTCGAGCAGGACCGGTTATACATTGATGAACAAGGTTCTACTAACTATTGAAGAACTCTCATTAACACCATTATGCACCCAAAAAATACACTTACCAATCGCTAGCAGGGCCACGGACTATTTTCTTGGTGTGGAATCCAGTACTGAAGAGAAACCTAGCAGCGAGCTGTATACTAATCATGGCCATTTCTTCAGCTTCAGGCAAAAGGTGGTCTTGACCTAACAGCCACAAAGAAAACTCAGGTTCACAAACTACTGATAGATAAGAATGCAAGAACATTATTGCTCTAAAATATCACAAGGTGTTGTGCTCTTGAATGGTTTATTTGAAAATGTCATCTCTTAGAATTAATTACTCTGCAGCAAATATGGTAAATTTAAAAATGTCCATTCCCAAAACAAACAAAGACTTAATCCAGGCTGTTAGTCTGCAACATTGATGGTTTAGCTAAAAGCTACATTTTAAATGCAGATAAACTGGGAAAGAGGTGCTAAATAATTTATGGGCACATATTAACTTCAAATGCAGGCCAAGGTGCAGTTTTCTGCAGCAGATACGTTGTCTCTCATTTTTCTATTAATAGAGTTTTACATTTTTAATGGTTTCTTAAATACCCTGTAATATATCAAACCTTTAATTGCTACAATTTCTACCACAACAGAACAGAGCAATTCCAATGGGTGGATTTACCTGGTGGTGAGTTCAAGTAGACACTATTACAGGTCAGCAGTTTCCTGATGAACTGGAAGTACTCCAAGCTGTACTGCATACGATTGTGCATGAACTGCACGTTCTGTTTGCGTACGCTGCGTTCGATAGCAGAGGGCATCTTTACTTGGTGAGGTCTGCTGGTCACTGAAAGCTCAGTGATGTACTTCACCAACTCACTGTCCTTGTCGAGTGTGTCAATGCGCTCGTAAAAGAGGATGTATGCGTTCCACCAGCGCTTCTGTCGTCTGTAGGACATGCGCTTCATCATATGGTCGAAGACCTCACCCATGTACTCTCCTCCAAAGCACTGGTTCTTCATCTCCTCGTCATCATCCATCTTGCACTCGGTGACGTCACCGTCGTCAAACTTGTACCAGCGGTTCCTCTCTCCCTCACCTCCAATGCCATTCCTCTGAATGATGTAGGAGTAGTAGTGACCTCCACTGGCCTGGCCTGAGTGGACCAGCACTCCCACCAAACGATATCGAGAGCTGCAAGGGGGCTCCGGCTCTAACGGCTCGTTCTGCTGGACCACCTGCTGCCATAAAGAGCCATTTAAAAACTCTAGCTACGTTAAGAGACCAAAAGTATTAGTAATCAAATTTAGATAACTTGTAAACTGCAAGTCAAGATATTCAAAGCTGGTGAAATTGTTTATAAATATAGATAGTGGTTTCACCCCAGAATAATTATACTATATTATATATATATATATATATATATATATATATATATATATATATATATATATATATATATATATATATATATATATATATATATATATATATATATATATATATATATATATATTACACATACACACACACACACACACTCACTCACCTAAAGGATTATTAGGAACACCATACTAATACTGTGTTTGACCCCTTTAGCCTTCAGAACTGCCTTAATTCTACGTGGCATTGATTCAACAAGGTGCTGAAAGCATTCTTTAGAAATGTTGGCCCATATTGATAGGATAGCATCTTGCAGTTGATGGAGATTTGTGGGATGCACATCCAGGGCACGAAGCTCCCATTCCACCACATCCCAAAGATGCTCTATTGGGTTGAGATCTGGTGACTGTGGGGGCCATTTTAGTACAGTGAACTCATTGTCATGTTCAAGAAACCAATTTGAAATGATTAGAGCTTTGTGACATGGTGCATTATCCTGCTGGAAGTAGCCATCAGAGGATGGGTACATGGTGGCCATAAAGGGATGGACATGGTCAGAAACAATGCTCAGGTAGGCCGTGCCATTTAAACGATGCCCAATTGCACTAAGGGGCCTAAAGTGTGCCAAGAAAACATCCCCCACACCATTACACCACCACCACCAGCCTGCACAGTGGTAACAAGGCATGATGTATCCATGTTCTCATTCGGTTTATGCCAAATTCTGACTCTACCATCTGAATGTCTCAAATGAAATCGAGACTCATCAGACCAGGCAACATTTTTACTCCAATTTTACTCCTTTTTGCTCCAATTTTGGTGAGCTCTTGCAAATTGTAGCCTCTTTTTCCTATTTGTAGTGGAGATGAGTGGTACCCGGTGGGGTCTTCTGCTGTTGTAGCCCATCCGCCTCAAGGTTGTGCATGTTGTGGCTTCACAAATGCTTTGCTGCACACCTCGGTTGTAACGAGTGGTTATTTGAGGCAAAGTTGCTCTTCTATCAGCTTGAATCAGTCGGCCCATTCTCCTCTGACCTCTAGCATCAACAAGGCATTTTCGCCCACAGGACTGCCGCATACTGGATGTTTTTCCCTTTTCACACCATTCTTTGTAAACCCTAGAAATGGTTGTGCGTGAAAATCCCAGTAACTGAGCAAATTGTGAAATACTCAGACCGGCCCGTCTGGCACCAACAACCATGTCACGCTCAAAATTGCTTAAATCACCTTTCTTTCCCATTCTGACATTCCGTTTGGAGTTCAGGAGATTGTCTTGACCAGGACCACACCCCTAAATGCATTGAAGCAATTGCCATGTGATTGGTTGATTAGATAATTGCATTAATGAGAAATTGAACAGGTGTTCCTAATAATCCTTTAGGTGAGTGTGTATATATATATATATATATATATATATATATATGATTTTAAATCAGTTCCATTATCACTATAAATTTACATCAGTGTCAATTCTGGGCCCTATTTAAATCATTTATTTCACCCTCTCTACATTGAACCTAGTATCCAAGCAGTGGGTAGAAAGAGGTTTGATGCGTTTTAAAATTTGTATACCAATGGTTTATTTAAAAGCTTTGACAATCTTTTCAGAATGTATGACCTCCCAAATAACCACATCTTTAGATTTCTTCAGATTCATCATTTTGTCAAGGTCAATTTCCTTGTCTTTCCTGACCTTCCACCCACCTCAGTTATGGATAACTTTACTCTTAAATTCAGTAATAAGGGGATAATCTCCATATTGTACTCTCAGCTCATGTCTTTTAAAGAATATAGCCTGGATAAGATCAAATCCAGATGGGAAGATGAACTGGGTTTAGAGTTATCGGAGGCCTATTGGAAGGAGCCGTTTAAAAGGGTCCATTCATCATCCTCTGCTAGACTAGGGCTCATACACTTTAAAGTTCTGTATATGGTTCATTTAAGTAAGGCTAGGCTCACCGTAATATATCCTGGGGCAGACATTGCATGTAATGCTCTTTTTCTCCAGCAAATCTGGCACATATGTTTTGTCCTGCTCTGGTCTAGGTAACTACTGTGCATTGATTTTTAAAACCATTTGTGAAGCTCTTGGAGTAACATTCAGGCCGTGTCCCCTAATAGCCATGTTTGGAACGCAGAATAATCCAATAAATATAACTTTACAAATATAAGTGAAATTATTGCTTTTATATCTCTGCTGGCTCATTGGAGAATTTTATAGTGCTGGAAATCCACCACTTCTCCATCACCGGCATCTTGGCTGGAAGATGTGATGCATTTCAAAAAAATCTAATTTACTTTGAGAGGATCAGTGGAAAGGTTTTATTCAAAATGGGAACCCATTCTGTCATATTTTGAGAATCTGAAAGAAGTACCCAGCAACTAATTACCCCCTTTTTATTAAAAAAAGAATAATCCTTTATTATTATCATCATTTATAAAAAAGTTCTGTCAAAATAAAAAAAAAAGACACCAAGTGACAGATGCAAATTAAAAATGTATAAGCCTATTTATTTTGCCATCCTATCCATGCAAGGTAGAGGTAGACCGATATATCGGTTTTACCGATTAATTGGTGCCAATAGTTTCTTTTTGGAAAAATCTATGCTGATAGTTTTCAACATTACATCATTTCAAAATAAGAGTCCCAGCTGCGTATCTGGCTTATTTATAATAAAGAAAATTCCCACAATATGTTCCAAATCTCAATTTCTTTCTTGTTATTTTGGTTGAACAATTAACTACATCTGGGATTTTATTCATTTAGGACTCTTTGTCTGTGCCAGTCATAGTAAGGAAAGAATAATAAATTTTTTGGCATTCTATAAATCAATTTCATAAACTATTGTCGGATGAATCGTTTACCGGCCTCTCTCACCATCTTAGTTATCGTTATCAGCCAAATCCACAACGTTCGAACTCTAATGCTAAGTATTTACAGTTAGGGGTGGAGGATGGCAATATGAAGCAGCTGTGAGCTGAAATAGAAATCACTGTAATGGATGGCCTCTTGTGGCTTATTGCTTTTAGAAAACAGAAGCAACAACAATATAACAAAGACACCAATGCTAAAAATGTAACTATAACAAAACGTTTAATATAACAAACAAATTAACTATTTAAAAAAAAGAAGTAATATTAGATAATTATAATTTTTATAAAGCTATAATGCCTCTCTACAGTCAGTAAAATGGAAAAGTTAAATATAATTAATACATACCTGATTTTCTGGGTGCACATCAGATCCCTCCAGCTTAGCTACTCCAGCTACTGTGTAGGGTTCCATATCCAACTCCCGCGGGAACTCAAAGTAGTCATTGAACTTGATGGCGCACTCTCGTTCCCAGTCATAATCAAAGCGTTTCAGCTGTATGGCCAGAACCGGAGGCAGCTTCTTAATGAGTAAACGCTTCACAGTGTCCACCTGCCATGAATCCACATTAGCACTTTAAGTATAACCCGACATTCCATTAATCAAGCACAAAAGATATAATCAAGAAATCAAGACAGTTTGCACACCTTCTTGTTGCATTTTTCACAGTGATAGGCATTTGCACCCTCAAGCAAGTCCCCTTTCACATACTGCTCCATAGAATCAAGGAGATTTTGATGGTTCCTGATATCTACATTCAAAGTTGTAAACGATTCCTCGCATTCATATCTGAGAATAGACAATACGATGCGTTTCATTAGAACACCAAAGTCTAGATGGGCAAATAACTAAAAAGTCCCAACAAATGACAGTATTAGATTTCCAATGTACCTGTGAGGGCAGCCCTGACAGATTTTCTGATCAGCAAAGGAGCCGCCCAGCACTTTGCTCAGCATGGCAGGGTGGCCCAGTGCTTTCAGAGCCTCATCCAAGCTGTCTACAAGCGAGTTAAAGAACTCCAGGGCATCATGCTGCTCTCTCAAATTGACTGGTTCACCCCATAACCTGCAGAGAGAAAGATGAACAGAGCGGTCTAATCAAAGGCTACTTTGACTGGATTTCCTGAAAAGTCCTCAGCTCTTGTCAACTAGTCTTAAAACAAATGAAACTGGTAGATTACAAAGTACACTACATAAAACAGAATTTACCGAAATTGCTTCCAGAAACCCCTGGGCACATAGTACTGCAATCGGGAGGAAGCCAAGTGTCCAAAGATGACCTGCAGCTGCCGTAGAATCCCAATATTATATTCCTTCCTGTCCTCAGACTTACTGAGAGAAGGTTTGTCTTCAAACTGTTGCTGATAACCAAAGACCTCATCCCTGGGATCCACATTAGTCTGTAGAATTAGAATTAGCAAGAGTTTTAGAAAGAGCTCTATTTTAATCAGAGTTTAAGAACACAAGTGTTCAGCAAGTATGCCCTCAGCTCCAGGCAATCCCTACATGGCATTTATGCCCCAGAGATGGCTGGATTTGTCACTCATTTGGTACTGAGAGAGGATGATCATAATCACCAGGCAGCTCAAAATATTTACGGTAACCAATAATATCATCCTATAACAATGAGCATGTTTTCATGCACATTCTTAAACCTATTATGCTTAATAATCTGACAAAGTGTGTGGCACTGTAAATGCCTTAATTGTTGTTCTTGAATCAGGATAAGGTCAAAACGGTTTAAGAAGAGTTGGTAGACTTTTGTCCATTACCCATTTAAACGCCTTTTCCTGTGTTCTTGTTTCCTTATCCAATGTGTGCAAGTGTTGTGCGCATGCCTGTCTACATTTTGATGTCAAAAGCAGAGTAATTTGAGGATTATAAATCTCATACATGCTGTCATTTTTGTTTTAATAAGTCGATTTGTGATAATTATCAGCTTTGTGCTTGTGCATTAAAACACGCTGACTAACCGACAGACAATAAAGACATGGTAAGAGTCAAACTTTCTTGGAACAATCTACTGTGCGTGCTTCTAGGACAACAGGTGCAACAGATTTAAGAACTATTAATGAGGGGCATACGGGAGCTTAATTATACTGGGAAATTAGAAGCCACACCCCTCCACCTGAGCTATTCCCTTGGCATTCCTATTGTTATTTCTATACACTGTGAAAAAAATCAGGTGCTAAAAGATCTTTGAGGAGCAATGCTCATTAGGTTTGCACACTTAAGTCCTCTTAAAATAAACCACAGATGCAGCAGTCTCACGAGAGGAAAATGAGAGAATGTGAAATTGAATTGGAAAAATGTCAAATTTATGTTTTGGTACAACAGCAGGAAATTGAATTTGAAATAATTCAACAATCAAAAAATAGAGATAGAATGAAAGAATCAGGAGTATCAGTAAAAGTTTAAAGCTGAAAGGAAGTTATCTCCTGATTGGGCCGGTAGATATCAGTACAGATCATGTAAATGTAATAATTTAAAACTGTTGCTTGCATTTAACGAGAGGGACACTGTGGTTTTGGTTGGTCTGGAGCTGACAGAACGGTCATGCTCCAGTCTGAGATAGTGGGTAAGGCCAAGGAAGCATATACTGCCCTTTCATTAGAAGAATAGATTATATAAAGGTCAGCTGTCCTTAAAGCTTTTGAGTTAGTTTCGGAAGCCTATCAGCAATGTTTTCAAACTTGGAGAAAGGGAGAAAAACACAGGTTACGAGAGAGTTAAATACTTATTTTGATTGCTGGTGTGCAACGTCTAACATACACACTTTTCATGAATTGCGTGAAATGATCATTACAGAGCAGCTTAAAAATATTGTCCCTGATTATATTGCAGTGTATATTAATGAAAATAAGCCTAGTACTGCAGCGCTGGCTGAAGAATTAGTTTTAACAAAAACAGGATTGTTATTACTGCCAGGGAAGTGAAAAGTATAATCCTAATTTTCAACGCTTGCAAAGAAATGATCGAGGAGCTTCTCAAAAGGTCGTGTCTGAGATCCGCTAATTCATCCACACTTGTTTTATTGACTGGAAATATGCATTCCATTGCATGTCCTGGAAAGACGTCAGAGCATACCAAAAGTTTTCAAGAAAAAATTTATCCAAAATTGTACAAAATCCTGGTTATGCTTCATTATTACTGAAGGCTTCATTTCTCTGCATGGAGGAACCAAGCGCATAGCAGTTAAAATTCTGAGGGATACCGGTGTCCCTTATGTTGGAATTGGAATTACCGTTCTCTCCAATCTCAAGTGTGTTGAGATATTTTGATTCTGGGAATCACACTTCAGACGTTGTCTGTTCCGTAGCATAACATGGTTTTACAGTCCAAGTTAGTAAATAAGGAAGTGACTAATGGTGTTCGCCCCTCATTGCCAGGGGAGGGGATTTTGGGTAAGAATTTGTCAGGTGGGCATGTGTGGCCGGACCCATCACCCTCATCTATCGTTACCTAATCTCTGCTTTCTGATCCGGTTGTTGAGGATGTGCATGGCCTAGCATCTTGTGTCGTCATGCAATCGAAGGCTAAATTATCTTCTGATTGTGATATAAATACACCTGGATTTGCGGACCGCTTACATTTGTTAAACCCGGGTCCTGGGTTGAAAGCCTAGCACTGGAGGATGTAGAGAGTGCGGCAAATGGTTATTTCATTAAGGACTGAGTGCTCTTGCCTAAGTGGCTTTCTCTGATAGAAGACTGCGGGGATGAGTCACTTGTTCAATTTGTTGTTCTAGTGAACTTTAGAGATGTTGTCCTCCATCTGGGGCATGGTGATATAGCGGGACATTTAAGAGTAAAGAAAACATATGATAATTTTGCTTCTTAATTTTGCTCTCAAAATGCACCAGATTGAGGCATTTAACTTTAAAATGTAAATAAAATGTCTTCCGGGACAGCATGCCTCAATTTTTCAGGGGGCCAAATGCAGAAAAAAAAAAAAAAGGTGCCGCAGCCAGCATCGCTGTAATAATTAAAAAAAATGGCTAGAAGCTACTAGATTGCCACTATGCATAATCTTTATACTGTACACTTAATTTTATGCAAGTTTTAAATCATAATGTGCTCTATGGTATGCTTGTGTAGGCCATTCTTGTAAATAAAGGAAAGGGGATTTCACTCACAAAGAACTCTTATAATGGAAAAGTGATGCATGATATACAAAATATTATCCTAATTTATTCCGATTATTATCTTTTTGACATCCATTCAGTGGCATGGCAAATAACATAGATCTGCTACTGAGTGTTCGGTGTGACCCATCACAATAATCAGAATCAGATTATATTCTCACTTTATGAAGAAAAGCAAGGAATTATTCTTTATAGCTATACAATTATAACTTCTGTTCTGTTGTTACTTGCATTACAAATATGATTTTAATTTTATAAAAATTATTGCACTAGATGTGCGAGTGTTTCAGCACTCTCTTCTACATTACAGTATGTTGTTTCAACAAAATATCAGAATAAACCAATTAATTACACTTCCCAGTGCTACAGGGGACGTTCTGGAAGAGTATGATTGGTTCGCATGTCTCTGTGCACCCTCAATAAACTCTGTTCAGCAGCTTGCACAACAGCAGTTCTACTCAGTTGTATGACGTGAAGTATCGGATCATTTTAACAAGAACAAGTACATGAGTAAAATATCTAACATGATGTCATTCCTTTAATAAATGCATCATCCTTGGAAATAAGGAGTAATCATTTTTAATCGGTGGTTTGTCCTTTAACTAACATTTTAGAGTTAGGTTAACTTGGCCGCTTATCTTGGCCAGGACACTCCCGAAAAAGAGATTTTAATCTCAGTGAGTCTTCTTTCCTGGTAAAATAAAGGTTATTAAGTTTGAGTGGTCTCCTAGTTGACAAGCATTTAAAAACATGAAATTACTGCTGCCTGCTGCTCCCATACTGGCAGCAACACAGATTGGTCAAACATTTAAGATTTAGGTTGATGCGAGCCAGGTTGGAGCAGGAGCAGCTCTTCAAACTCACGAGGATGGTGTTGATCATCCAGTGAGGTATTTTTCAAGCAAGTTTAATTCTTACCAGTTGAGCTATTCCGTTATTGAAAAAGAAGCACTTGCTTTAATCTGGGCCATTCAACATTTTGTGTTTATGTGGGGGAGGGGTTCCAGTTGCCATTATTTATGATCATAATCCCATGACATTTCTTAATTCGTTGCAGAGTCCAAGTCAACGACTAATAAAATGGGATATTTTCTTAAAGCCTTATAATTTGATTATTAAACAATGTGTTAGCTGACACCTTGACACATGCGCCTCAAGTGGAGTTAGAGGTTTTAGGGATGGATCACATTATGACCACCTCATGCTGCCAGTCTTCAATTTTGAGCTCATCTAGAATGTGAATTTCTGGATGTTACAGTGTGTAAGTTACGTTTTGGCCTACCTTTTGCATATACAGTATGTGTGTACATATTACCTTAAAGTAGAAGTATATTTTTTGTATTTGTGGTTGATTGGGTGGGGTCTTTAAAGCTGATGTGATTGGGGTGGTGTTTGTGCACCTGAGCCTTCCTTCATGACTGACTAGCATTTACTGTTTACTGAGATCATATTTACTTTGTTCTTTGATTTTGGTGTTAATAAACACTTTTTATTTTATTTAGCCATCTGTGTTGTCTTTCTTTATGTTGCATCTTTGAACCAGGTGTAACAGTATGGAATACTGCAAGTACAAATAAAGTTAAGTGATCTAGAATACTTTGTGTTCATGACACACTATAAGAGCACTCTTCAACTCTCAAAAGTTTGTTTGAAGAATTCTAAATTTTCAACAATTCTACCACAATTCTTGCAAACCGTTCTAAGACTCTTAAAATGAACTGCATTAGACAGTACCTCATTATCCTGCTTCTCATCTCCAGACATATCATCATCCACATCGCTGCCTGTGCCTTCGATTGCCAGGATGCCATTTCTGATGGGGGGAATCATGTAGAGCTGCTGGATCACTGAGTTCATGTAGCAAGTTGCACCTGCATTTTTTAGTCCCACAAATCCCTTGGTTGGGCGTGGGCCAACTGGTGGCAAATATTCCCATTCTGTGAGCTGTTCGCAACCTGGTAATACATTAAAAAAAACAAGTAGATGTCAACATTTTAAAAACATTAAAACATTTTTTTTTTAGTTAAATCAGAATTCAACACACTAAGTTTCCACCCACTTTTTGTGCCATTTGATTATCGACAAAGTGAAAGACAAAGACATCATAAAACATTTTAAAAACACATTGTCACATATGTTTGGGTTCATCGCAAAAAATAATCTGCCCTTGAGCAATTTCCATTTAGATGTCCCCAAATCTTTATAAAATGGAGAGTATTGAGACAATTAATTGAAATTGGCCAACTTACTGTCATTTTAATTTCACAAATAAAAGTATGAAATATCAGAAGACAAAGTCGAAATGGAGCAGTTGCTCGTCTGATAGGACAGCAAGTAACTGCCCTTATACAATGAAGCCCATGGGCCCGGGAGAGATAATGCAGTAGGGCGTTCTTGGAGGTTGTTGTGACACTTCACCCATTTTGTGCCCATTGCCAACCGACCACTGCTTCCGACCCGAAAGTGGGGGAAATGTTTGAAGTTAGTATAAAACAATCCATTGATGTAAAAAATGTATTTGCCATTATTTCAGGCTGCCAAATGAGGCAAAGGCCAATGAAACTGCACACTGCAATTCTTTGGCGCACCTTGTGCCACAAGTTTATGGTGTGCTGGATGACACACATCCCCATTCTTCACTTGACGGATGGCTACCACGATTACATTAATTCACTCTTCTCCAGGCACTTGTTGAACACAATGCATGATTCTAGATATTTGTTTTGGCACTCCTGGAAGTGCCCATGACGCAGCTTTGTTTGCAGTGTCAGATATGTACTAGTAATCCTACCTAAATTCTGTCATGTGACACTACATTTCTTGCAATAATCCCATATTTCTCAACAAAAATTATTTCCAAACTAGCTTTGCATGACATTTGAACCATCAACAATTTATGTGCTAAAGTTATGTAAATGAAAATGATTATGTCTACACTTTTAATGATAACTTGCATTTACATCAGCTATATGGCAAAACATTTTGATGCACTAAACCTTGGTTGTAAACAAAGTTACTGTTGTCAAAGGTCAAGAAATGTGCATCTGTCTCTCAAATGTTAAAACGCAAACACACCTAAATAGTACATGTCAGTTAGTGTGTCCACAATCTGCTTGAGATTTCGCACACATCCAACGGCAAGTGCTACCAGCAGTTCAAAGCCGGCATTAATGGTGGCTGGGGTGCTGCACACAGGTATGGCCTGCTCAGTTGGAAACTCCCCACTCTTCATATACTGCAGGTACACATTGGATGCTGGGAAGAGGAAGTCATCCATTAACTCCTATAGAGTGTGTTCACAAAAAAAAGAAAAAGAGCATCCGTTAGTGACCGATAAAACACTTATGTCATCCTAGAAAACCCTCCATTGCAATGCTAAACTATTAAAGCAGTAAATCGACTGCAGAAACTCAATGTAGTGTTGCACGTAGTTGGGACAAGTTGTGGCACTACCAGAGGTCAGTTAGCACCTAGGCCAGGCCAAGAGGTTTACCTTAATGAGGCTGGCACCTGCTTTTTCACAGCCAATATAATACTTCTTCTCTGGGGTCTGGAAAGCTAGCAGCTCTTTTGTGACACCTATATGACCTTCCAAAATGGTCTCCTCTACCCCAGGGTCCCCTGTCCTCTTCACTTCATCCTGAAAGCAAGAATCAACACTCTAATTTCAATAAAGCTAAAGCTCACTCCATCAAAGAGAGCCACAATCTTAATTCTACAATTTGCTATAAACATACCCGGATTCGTTTCAACCAGTCGATCTCATTGTTTAAGAGAATTTCTGCATTAGGAAGATTAATGTTGCTGTTAAATGCATAGTTGAGTAAGTGCCTTAGAAGAGTGAAGTAATCAGCAGCGTGCTTAGCTCGCTCTTTTGCAGTGCTCTGCAAAACAAACAGAGGAATATAAATAATGCCATGTTCTGAATTAAAAAATAAAATAAGAAAATTTTAAACCTCCAACTCAAGAGAAACAGGCAAAATACTTACACCTAAAACTGTAAAGAGGAGGGTGATAAAGAAAAGGAGAGGCCTATGGCCCATACAACATCTGGTGGCCATGAGGAAGAACTGTTCTTGGGCCATTTGACGAACAGACCTAAAAGCAAACAAATAAAAATAAACAATCTAGCTTATGCCAAAACAGGCAAAAATCCATTCCAAAGAGTAAACTGTAATATTCTAACATGTGAATGTTTAATAGATATCTGCCAAGACTCACTTGCTCTGGCAGTGCAGCAGCAGATCTATAATGAAGGTCTGCCAGGCCTTTTCTTTGCTAAGTGCATCTAGTGCAGTGGGCAAAAGGGCGAAACACATGGTCATGACCTCCAGAGCTTCACAGCACACCTGCTCATCTTCTGCATCCGGCTCATTGCCTGCATTGGTCTGAGGGAGATCATGTGTCACATTCTAATTAAATCACACACTGGAACAGTTCCAAAAACCTAGTGAGCTACCTACATAGGCAGCATTTTAAGCTTCTAAGATACCTTATTTAGGCAGCATGGCATGGTATCCTTTGGGGTGAAGTTAAGCTCAAAATGCATTGCGACAAGTTCAGAAAAATAAAATCCTTCCAAGATTACAGACAAAATGAGACAAATGTTGATTATAAATATAGACCATTTCAAGAATGTACACAATAATAAAGGAATTATAACGCTACAGATCCTGAAGTATTTCTGGTATCATTACCGGATCATTTAAATAAGGCTCTGTTAACATATTTTCTCAAAGAACATCAAACATTTACCTGAAGTGACTTATACAGACGTGATGTTGATAATGAGCATCTACACAATAGAGGCGATGAAACAGTATCGTTGTTTAGATGCTCAAAATTATTTCCTCAACGGAAAGTTAGGGAGTATTGGATTGCTCCTGTTGTAATAAATGAAGCCGTTCAATGAAGCGGTCTGCATGACAAGGTAAGGATTTCTTTTTTATGTTCCTAATTTGTAAGTCGGTTTGGATAAAATCATCTGCTAAATGAATAAATGTAAAAGTAAATGACTTATACAGCTTCATTCATTATACTGATCTAGTCACTTTTAAAGCTCTACTTATCAAACTTACAGTTAGTTGTCAAAAATGTCATTCACCGAGATAAGATTTGTGCTGCCGATTTTTAGTACTGCACTTATTCAGCCATTTTATTCACTGAAGCGGAGCTCAAAACACTTTAATTTCCATTAGTTCCAGGCATCCAGTAACCAAACAACATGGTCAACAATATAATATTATTAATGATATTTTATTACAATCTTGCTAACCTTACTCACGTTAATCGTCTAAAAGTCACTATGAATGAAGCGCCTTCCTCTGTGGTATTGAATGAGTTAAAACTAGCAGGAAATTGATAAGGGACCACTTCCTTAAACTGACAAATAGTCCCTGGAATGGCATATAATTTATTCCTTTTCAGTTAGAAGGCAGCTCGCTAGATTTTGGACGAGAGCCATTCGATATTGTTAATATATATTGTAAGAACTAGCACCTTCTCATAGATTTTGCTTATCTCCTCATTAGAGCTGAAGACATGCTGAACAGAGCCACAGCCAGAAGCCCAGACAATCTTCTGAACCGCTCGAATGACACAGATATCTGGGATGTACTTTGAGGCCTGGAAGTTGTTCTGGCAACAGGAAGAGAAAGACAAAATATAATCAAGAGTCTGCAATCCTTAGAGGTTTATTCATTTATTTTTCTGTGTACCTCACTTGTCACACACAAAGCATAAAAGGGAAGACAACAATGTAGAACTTTAACAAATTTTCAGCAAGACTGGTTTGCAACCAACCAAATCATGCAAATATGATTCCTTCTCAATCATATCTTATATTACAGATGTTTTTGTTCACATTCATTATAACAAAGTAAACAAACCAGTTTACGCAGAGAGCAGTTGTGCATTATTGTGTTGTCTTATTTAATATACATATTGTTTTGTGTAACACACCTCATCAGAGATCTGCTGGGCAAGTCGGATGGCCACATTCCGCAGCATGCACTCTGCAGAGGGGTTAGGGATGTTCTGCAGTGCATTCTGGAGAACTAGAGCCTGGTCATGTGTGGCCTGGTTTATCTGTAAACGCATAAAGAAAAAGGTGTTATCCTGCAGATTCACAAACCCTTGCAGGCACATTGGGCCTCTCTTGCATTTTAACAAATTTTTTGTCATTTTGACAAAACAATTTACCACTAGAGGCCATGCATTCTATTTATTCTGGCCATTAGAAATGCACTTTGCACTCAGGACACCATTACAAACCACGCATTGTATATTGTATTGTGTGTACTGTATGTTTACACACATACACATATGTACTGTACATGAGTACATATTTAAATAAGGGCTGCAAATTAAATTAAAAAAAATAATTAATTAAGTACTTTTACGAACTAGGTTTGTCATAATTTACTATAATTAAATTTATAATTAATTATAAATAATCTATAATTATCAAAATATGCATGTTAAAATGTGACCCTGTTTTTTTAGACACATTTTTTAATCTTTGATAACCTAACCTAACCCCACCCTTATCGGAGCCTGATTGCGCAGAGAAGCCTGCCAGGAATTTTCTCCTATCGCTTGAAGTTTTAGGAAGTAAAAAACAAAACAAAACAAAACGGAGACCGCATGAATTTATTTGTGTGTGTTAAACAAAAAATATATTAAATTGCAGAAATATATAAAATGAATATTCAGCCAATATAAACCAATTTTAAATCTGATTAACACCACATCGCAACTCACTTCACCAACACTACACTCCCTTTAGAACAACTTCCAGTGTCAAGACGACCAGATTATAAACCCTTCTAATAAAGAAAGTGTTAATACTGTCCCATTCTACCAGGAAATCACAAGTAAACTTTTCTGTATTTTTATTTTTTTTGCATACACTTTAGCAACACCTTCTTTACATGGATCTCTATCAATCTAAAGCTAGAGCAACTTACAGGTGACACCGGGAGAGTCCCCTCCACCACAGGCTGGCAGGCCTCCGCCACTGCCTTCACATGGCCAAAGCCTACAGCTGTGAGCAGAAGTTTGGCTATTTTTAGGGCGTTGAGATAAGATCCCCGCCGGGTCTCCATGTCAGCATTTGGCAGGAAGTTATTTCTGGTGAGCATACTCAAAACCAGCGGCAAGCCACCACTCTTCAAGAAGTTGAATTGGAAATCACTAGCATCCTCGCCCAGCGTTCCACTGGCAGGCATTAGCAAGGCGTACACCACCTGAAACACACAGAGACATTGTCCAAATCAACTTGCATTTTATAAACCATGTCCATTTTCTTAAATAAAAACAAACACAAGTTTGTTAGGTTTTAATTTAGGAAAAACAGACATACTTACAAATAGTATTTGGACACTTTCTAGTCAAACCTAGTGGAATTTTTGTATATTTAATGTGATGAACTACACCTGTAGTTACTCTGCCAGGGCACCTGTGTGAACTTCTATTTCATACATCCACTTTGTTTCCAGATGCCACTAGGTTTGATCATTTGCATCTAATGCAATGACATTCATGCATTTTTAAGTGTAACTAAAGTGTCCAATACTTAATTTGTCACTTTATTTGCCTGAGAATCTGTTTGGCTAATTCTACAAAATACGGAACAATAATATCGAGTTGATTGACTGTATCAAGTACAATTTTAAAGACAAACCTCTATCAAATAAAGCACTTGAGAAGGTGACGGTCCAAAGAATCGTGAGTCCAACGTGGGGCTAAGGCTGTTTTCTCCAAGTTTGGCGTGATCCAGACAGATGGCTCGCAGGTTTTCCACCGTGGCACTATCTGGAAGGCAACGACAAAGAGCAATGAACAAAGAAGACAGATCAGTACAGAAGCATCAGTTTAATGAAGCATATAGAGCACCTGGAGGCATGAGCTTCATTAGAACACGAGCTCCATCCCGCAGGAGAGGCATGTTGAGATTACAGCCCAGATCCGCTACTTGCCAGAGGAAAGAGATGTAGCGCAGGTGCAGCGACATTATCTAAGACAATATGAATCAGAATGTCAGAGGAATAAGAATTGATTAAGGTTTCATCTGCAGTTTGCTCAACATCAAAACATTAGTCAGTTTCAAGAAATGCAGTGCAGGTAGCCATTTATATGAAGTAAATTTAAGTACAGTTATTACAGGGACAATCCCACTTGGGTAAATAGCCTTGTGGAAACACTAGGCCACACCACTGCTGCAGTGAGACGTGTACACATTACAAGATATCAGGGGCATAGATTACAGGGGGGACTGGGTAACCCCCCATAATCAAAACAAGCAAGTACAACCCCCCACCCCATGTTAAAGCCAAATCTAAGCCCATGCAAGATACTAGGAATGGCGTTCAGTCAGCCAGTCATTATTATTGCAAAATAAACCCTACCCCGACATGAAGTAGCTTAACCCAAAGGGCTTTATGTTACAATCATGACCAATTTGTCAGCCAGCACTAGTGCAGGGAGAAGCTTCCCAAACGATCATTCGAACAGAGTTTTTAGGTCAAGATCATTTACATTTGAACAAAGGAATGTTCCAGGTTCAATACAAGTTAAGCTCAATCGACAGCATATGTGGCATAATGCTGATTACCACAAAAAATTCATTGAAAAAATTGAGGTTACAGTAACTATGTTTCCATTCAAGGACTTTGCAAAAAAAGTTTTAGCATATCAAAATAAAGCTGATGGGAACACAAATAATCAAACAAATTTCACAAGGGTCAACATAATATTTTCCCATTTAACTCTAGCGCATAAACTATGTCAATACTTCAAATATCGCAAAAAGCTGGTTTGTAAACACTTTTTGTCGAGAAAATTGGCATTAACGCAAATGTAGTCACATTTGTTAGCCTGTGTTAATCCCCCAATTGTTAGCCTGTGTTAATCATGATGATGGTATACATCCTTGAAAGCCAATATATTGTACGTGATTATGGATTGATCTTAAATGGCATATAGGATCAGATGCTTTTTGTAATGCATTTTCACTTTGTCGATAACAAAATAGCGTGAAAATTGGATGGAAACTATGTATTATTTGAGCTGTTAACTTGTTTCAATTGAAATTTTTACAGTTGTTTTAGGGTTTGTTAACATTACATCATCTTTACACAGAAAAGGTTAGTATGCGATTTAAATCACACTAAAATAATTTTTACATACATATACTTTATGTTTTGTGGCTATACTTTAAAAAAAAAAAAGTATTTTAATGTTCAAAAATTGGCCCCCATCTACTTCCATTGCAAGTGCCTCACTGGAACCTCGATTTTTGCTTTTTTTAAAGGAGGGACGAGTCAAACAATATTTTTTGTGGTAATCAATATTATGCCACAGATGCTGTCAACTGAGCTCAACATGTTTTGAACCCAGAACATTCCTTTAAAATAAGTTCTCAAAACTAGAAGCAAGATTAGTAAATTACGGCTGTGATGCACCATGTTAGCTCAATGACATTATGCTCACCACTCCAGGAAGACAGCTTTCCACTTCAGGGTTTGGCCCATCACTGTAATGGTTGCCATGGTTCCCTGGGGAGCCAGTGGATGAGTCCGAGGAGCTGTCTGGACTGGAAGGCATATTGGCGCTGACTTGGGTGAGTTTAGCTGTGATGAGCTAATGGTAAAAAAAACAAAATGACTGTAAACTACTAGACTGCAATCAAAAGTCATTAGCAAACAATACCAGATTATTTTCTCAATAGTCACTTTCACACAGATTTACTTATCTGATAAAGCTAGACTATTGGTTATCAACACAAACGATGGCTTTCCATGTATTATACACATTACTCTGCCAAATCTTTGATGTAAGAGCAGTGCTAAAGCTTTGCTCACAAATCACATCAATATGGAGCAAATAGCCACAGCTTAGTATTGCTTTAGAAATTTATGGCAAAAGTTATATGTGTGAAAGCACTAAATGAGGGAATTGGTAAAGACAGCCAAGCAACTGCCTACAGTTTTATCTTTGAGGTTTAGCTGCCCAATTAGCTTCCTATCATCTGCTGGATCTATGATCTCGCCCCCGATGAAGAGCTCAATCTTGGTGTGCGTGCTGTTGGCTTTTATTCGGTTCAGAATGCAACGCCTCACAGAACCGATCGTGTCGTTGGTGTGAGACCAAATATCCAGGTCATCAACTTGTCTGCCTTGGTTTGGGAAACGCACAACTAGCGTGATATGCTTTCCTCTGAACGCCCTTAAATTATAAGAAAAATATTGTCATAGAAAAGCTGTTAGACAAAACACAAGAATACTACAGATTACAGCAACAGAATTAACAGTTTCGCAATGGAAATTGGCAAATTAAATATTGTAGGAGTTCATTACTAATGACAGGGTGGAATGGGTATACCTGGACATGGGTAGGATGGTCCTCTCCTCATGGTAGTCACTGTCACACTCCGTTATATACTCCCTGAGCACAGTCAGTACTCTCACCATGCGAATGGCCTCCTGCCTTGCACAGTTAATGCTGTCTTTATCTCCATCCAGCACACACAGAGTGTCATAGGAGGCTTTGAGCCGGTCAAAGCAAGATTGAATAAAATCCTCATGGATCTCTACCTGCAAACAGACAAATAACAAATCTTAAAAATAGAAAAGAGCAATGAGAAGGTTAGAGTAGCTAACATTTATTACAGTACGTGAAAAACATCTCCACTGGACTATTACCTGATTGGCTTGTAATTTTGGTCCGAGGTTGGTATAAATCTCTTTAAGCAAGTCAATTGCTCGGCTAGCAATATCATCACTTCCTTGAATCACAACCTGTCCGTGAAAAAGGGGGAAGGATAGCTGGTTTAAGCACAGGCAGATGTTACTGCTTTGGAGTATACAGCTAAATTTTATTTTGGGTGGATTTAATAAAAAAATAAAAAAAAATAATAAATAAATAAATAAAAAACATTTAAGCCTGTAAAGCATGAAAATTATGATCAAACATTATAGAACAGCATGTCCTCTCATTTGAATTTGGGCTAAAATGTTTGTTTGGTGCAAAGATTTACTCCACAGTAACACAACACATCCTCAGCATATTAATCATACAATCCCTGCCGCTAATATACCCTCAAAGTTAACAGACATGGACTAAAAGCCACTTAATTTCTAAAAGAACAACACAACTCAAACTCAAGCCATTGGATGAGCCCATGTTTTTTATGTCTGGGCAAGATGGGACATTCAATCAAACTGCAATTCCATTTGATACCGCTGGTGGCACAGAAATAACACACTTGCCCTTTAAGACAGCACAAACACACAGAAAATGGCCCCTTTTCCCTTGCAATAAAGGGATAGTTTAAATTTAAAAACAAAATGTACATGTGGTGAAAACTAAACCAAAGATGACGGCATTTAAGGCTTCCAATCTCAAACTAGAATAAGCAGCTCTGTGCAAACTAAGATACAGAAGTGTTCTAATTGACTCTTACCCTCCACAGATAATCCAGCCCTATCAGCTCCAAGTCATCCATCATGTACGCCCGCCGTTTTGCAACCAGTTTGCCCTCCCTGCAGTTGACTGCTTTGAAGAATCGTTCAAAGCACTTCATCCCATTCTCTGTCAGCAACGAGGGGTCCAGCTGCAGAACGTTGTTCTCAAAGAAGTCCTTGTTGATGTCAGGGTCAAGGTCAGGCTCGTCCCCCATGAGTTTGGAGTACCATTTGAAGCAAGCCTCACGATCACACAAGAACACTGCATTCTCCGCTAGGCACTTCCAGATCTGCTTGGCCTGAGGTGCGCACAGCCAGAGCTGCCCATCTTTCAGTAAGAATCTGAAGGAGAAGGACCACTATTAATTAAGTGAAATAATACGTTTAAGGGCATTTTCACAACAGATCTTCAGAGAGGTTCGGACAATGTCCATTTGATGTCAATCAATCATTTTTTTTTCTATAGCACATTTAAAACAACATGTTGACCAAAGTGCTTCACATTATAGCATAAACGGATCATATAAATACATAATATAGAAAATATAAAAAAATAAAATAAAAAAAACCCACATAAAATAAGCAACCCACATTAAGCACAGTTAAAAGCAAGGAAAAAAAGGTGAGACTTCAAATAAGATTTAAAAACATCAACTGATGTACAAGATCTGATATGTCAAGGTGTCAGTTTAATAGAATAGAAACTTGAGTTGTGCACCAAGAAACCCAACCCAAGTCCTCTTCAAAGTGGGGATAGGGTTCAAACAGACGCCAGTGTGGTTCAGAATCGGTACCAAAGCAATCCAGCTTGATTTGTGGACATGAAGGGCATGAATTTATTGCAATGCTGTGATTAGTTTTGGTAGTAAAACCAAAGCGATGGAAACACAAACAGTGAAGTGAACAATAGTTTCTATTTTTGGCATGTACTCCATAGTCGTTACCTAGATACAGTGGTAAATAGCTGCTATTAGTAATCACTTCTCAAGTAGATGTTGAAATTTACAACTAAAAATATGTAATAAAAGAATGTGAAAATAAACAGGGCCAATTCAGGGAGCGGGTTGGAATCGAACTCTGGTTTATATTGCAATCAAACCATGTGTGAAAGCATTTAAAAAAAAATATAAAAAAAATTATGTTAAACTCTGCAAATGTACAGGAAGGCTTTTACTAAAGAATAAATACCTCAAGAAATTGAGCCGCTCCTGGACCTCCTGCACATGACTATACCGACTTCCTGTCCGAACCGTTTGAGGATCAAAGTCTGTGTGCTCTGCTTAAATATACACATAACAAAAATGAATATTAGTATAGGGAAGCAAAAACGAAATATTTAAACCCTCAATTTAACACTGCTATCAATATGCTGTTGGGCTCACACCTTTTGAGAACTGCCTCATATTCTCCATGTATGCAGACAGATTCTCTGCTACGAGAGTGACCAGTGCGTGGTTGTGCTGAAGCTGGTTGATTAGGTCATGCCGATAGAAGACATGTGGGCTTCGTTGCGTTTGACTAAAAACAATAAAAATGCATCATATGTTGTATACGTATAGAAAAACATACAGCTAAATAATCTTCTCTCAATAATTATTATTTTTTTAAACGTTTATGTCCTATGCTTCAAATAAATTGCCATTATAGGTATATGGAAACAAAAACATGTTTAACAATAACAGCTCCTTTTCCCTATTTGAAAGCTTAAAGATTATGTGCAATATCCTGACACCATCAAAGCAAAGACACAGAAAAATAATTTGACAATATAAAACTCATTGCATAAGGTGTTTGATAGTGTTGGAAAATGTGAGTTCAGCTTTCCACAATTTTGCTTTCTCCTAAGGAGCAAAGGATTGTCATTTAAAGCTTCCTAAAGGAAGAGTGCACTATAATAAAAAACATTTTCCTTGGGGCCTGGGTAGCTCAGCTAGTATTGATGCTGAATACCACCCCTGGAGTCGAGAGTTTGAATTCAGGGTGTGCTGAGTGACTCCAGCCAGGTCTCCCAAGCAACCAAATTGGCCCGGTTGCTAGGGAGGGTAGTCACATGGAGTAACCTCCTTGTGATCGCAATTAGTGGTTCTCGCACTCAATGGGGCGCGTGGTAAGTTGTGCATGGATCGCGGAGAGTAGCATGAGCCTCCACATGCTGGGAGTCTCCGTAGTGCCATGCACAATGAGCCATGTGATAAAATAGGTGGATTGGCATTGTCAGAAACGGAGGCAGCTGAGACTTGCCCTCTTCCACCCAGATTGAGGTGAGTAACCGCACAACCACAAGCACCTACTAAGTAATGGGAATTGGGCATTCCAAATTGGGAGTAAAGGGAATTAAAATTATATAAATTTTTTTAATTAAAAATTCCTATAAAAATGTAACACTTATAAGATTATAAAAATATTACTCCAGCACTCTCACTTTATGAGGCTTTATACGCATGACCCCCATCAAAAATCCATGGCCTCTTATTTATGGTAATTTGATTAGATGGTGCAAAGGACACAAAGCAGGTTTTCAAATATTTTGGGGAGGGAAATTACTGACTAACAAAAACCCAAAAGCATAAGCTTAAGGTTTATAATTTGGTAAAAAAAAAAAAAAAGAAAAAAAAAAGTGTAATATCATAAAAACATTTCCCAGAATTTGCTGTCCACTTACCCCTCTAAGCTCTTTAGTACGTTAAAAGGTATTTTCTTTCTGAAAAACAACAGGGATGTGCACGATACATTTGCTACATTTCCTTTGCTCTTCCTTAAATGAGTTGATTGTGAATTGAATGTAATTATTTCTTGAGTATGGGCAAATAGGCCCGAAATTTTTTTTCTCCATCTCTATTGGCGTAAAACAATTATACAGTACAAGCATCATAAATGTTATTAATGATTACATTTGAGTATTTGCATTACCTTAAATTCTGGGGAGCTTCTCCAAAAAGGCTACAGATCTCCCGAATTTGCTTCAAGGCAGGAATCACCCATTTGTCATTAGTTCTCAATTCTTCTATGAATCGGTCGATCCACTGCATCTTCTGCGCATCCCTGTCCTACAACATCACAAAAACACTGTTCTTAATTGATGGTCCTCAGCAGTTTAAAGGATTATGTGGGGATGGGGACGTGGTCGCGTGTCTGTCTGCAGGAGAGAGTGGTAAGCCTAGTCACCTGGGTTGTAATTATCTCTAACACCTGTATCTTGTTATAGTGATGGCAGAGGTAGACTTAAAAGGCCACCAGCTCACCAGATAAGAGGAGAGAGAGAGTATGAGCTTGATGCTTACTGATGATCTGTCTGTGTGTTCAAGAAAAATATAATTTTTTGTTACCTGATTGAGTGTATAGAATGCACTAATTTACCCAGAACCTGAGATGAAAGGAAATAAAAACCTTGCATGCAATTCTCCCTTGCCTCCGGTCTCCTCCATTGTCCAAAAGAACTTGTTACACTGGTGCTGAAATGCATGACTTGAGGGAAACGCCGCTATGGAATCTTCATCGCTGGGCGAAGTCATCAAATCCCTCACCAGCATCCAGCAGACCCAGCACAAAGTCCTCATCGAATTACGTCTGGAGCAGGAACAGCGGTTTCAACTCTTGCCCAAGGACCCCCACCTCCGGAGCCCACTTCCTCAGTCACCCTTATGAAGCTGGGGCCAAATGACAATCCCTCGACTCGTTTGAGAGGACCCCAAAAGTGTGGAAGCGGCCACCCGACCAGTGGGTGGCCCGCTGGTTGCCACAACACCCCGGGGAGGCGCAGCCCAACAATTTCCCGCTGCCTGCCTTTTCAATTACTCAGGAGCAAAATTGCAAATGGTTCTGATCCCTGAGATTCG
This sequence comes from Xyrauchen texanus, assembly GCF_025860055.1. NCBI lineage: Eukaryota > Metazoa > Chordata > Actinopteri > Cypriniformes > Catostomidae > Xyrauchen > Xyrauchen texanus. The sequence goes on along the minus strand of NC_068293.1, from coordinate 30,659,832 downwards.
GGAGACACAGCCACCTGTTTGCATTTGCCCAACCGCTCTGGGATGCTTGCCGGAAATGGTTGCTGGTTGAGGGGACCCGCGGCGCCATGGTTATCGTCGACCTGGTGGTACTGGAGCAATTCATTGCCCAGTTTCCTCGTGGGATGGCCGAGTGAGTCCAGTGCCACCGCCCAGCCTTGTTGGAAGAGGCCATCCAGCAGGCAGAGGACTACATGGCAGCACTTCCAGGAGGCAGCGAAGCAGACTCTCTTTCTCTACTCTCTCCTGCATCTCAACCATTAGAATGGACTGCACGCGAGCATTGCTTTCCATAAGCTATGCCCCTGTGCAACATCTCGGTACATAGTGTTGATCAGGCACTCTTCAGAATAATCTCCCGAGTGGGGATTCCAAAAGAAATCCTCACTGATCAAGGCACTACCTATATGTCACGATCACTACGCAAACTGTATGAATTGTTAGGTATTAAATCGATTTACACCTATGTTTACCACCCACAAACGGATGGGTAGGTGGAACGATATAATAAAACCTTAAACTGATACGTTTGTAAAAATTCTGGCTAACCAATTGGGTTCAGGAGTACTTTTATTAGATGGAGTAAGTTACTTTATAGACACCCTGTAGCAGCGGTAGAAACAAATTGATTAATTTCAGATTATTTTCCTAGGGATAGGGGCACCTGGCAGGGTTGCCCTCTTTCCCCATTATTGTTCTGTCTTGCCCTGGAACCATTAGCAGTCGTGATAAGAAAGGAGGATAATTTTCCAGGGGTGATGGCCCCGCCCCCAGGCGCATAAGATTTTGTTTTACGTAGATTATATTTTATTATTCGTCTTCGACCCTACTAGATCTATGCCTTGCCTCCACAGAATTATCAATTCTTTTTCAAAATGTTCAGGTTACAGAGTTAACTGGTCTAAATCCAAAGCTTTAGCTCTGACTGCATACTGACCAGTAACTGCTTTCCAGCCTGGCGTCTTTCAGTGGCCCAAACAGGGCATTACGTTTTTGTGTATTTTATTCCCAGCAAATTTGTGATTTAGTCAGAGATAATTTTGACCCCTAATAAAAAGTTTGAGTGATGTGGACAGGTGGGCTTCATTACATTTATCTATGATTGGGAAGGTTAATGTTATTAAAATAAACTGCATTCCAAAATGTAACTACCTGCTGCAGTCTCTCCCTGTATATGTTGCCCTCTCTTATTTCAAGCAATTTGATAGCATAGTGAAGTCCTTTATTTGGAAGCGTCACAGGTGACATTTCAATAATTTACTTGGGCCTAGCCAACCTTTGTCAATCAGCCTACCCAAGAGTTCTGTTTTATGTGTTCGGTCTCAGACATTTGGCCCATTGGTCACTCCCACCTGAGAGAGTCCCTCCCTGGTTCTCTATTGAACAGGAAGTTCTGCCCCCATTTCGCCATTGCAAAGCCTTTCTATTAAACTAACCAGAGAAGTTAAATCACACCTAGTTATCTCGCATCTGCACCTGGTTTGGACATTTATTTAAATGTTGCCTCAAGCATATTGCTGAACTCTAAATTAGATATTAATAAGTCCCCTTTCTGTTGGTCAGATTGGATTGTGAGGGGGGTTACTACACTCGGTGACCTATATGAGAGTGGAGATCTTTTAATAATTTGGTTCAACAATTTAAGATTCCTAGATCCCAGTTCTTTAGGTATTTACAGTTGTGCCACTTGCCCTGTACTATTTTTGAGTGTACACCCTTCTAAAGAGAGAATGGTGATTACTGCTTTTGGGAAAGGTCATGAAGCATTACTCCATGTTATTTCAGAGCCTGGGGGATGGAGCTTCGTCTTCTCTCAAGAGATTATGGGAGAAGGATTTAAATCTGGTATTGGAGGAGGGAGTGTGGGCTTGGATCCTAAAAAGCATCAAGTCTGCATCTAGAGATGCAAGTGTCCATCTGATGCAATTTAAGATTTTGCATCAGTTCTACTAGACAGGGGATGGAAGTCGGCTGGAAAACCCTCATTAAGGGAACGGTTTAGGGAGATGGGCGAGGTGGCGGCATTTGAGGAGATGTTTTTTTTAGAAGGCTGGGGAATGGGATTTGTTTCTCAAGAAGTGAAGGGGTTATTTGGCTTTTTTGAATGGTTCTCCGGTGAATCATAGCTGGCCCTATCGCTTTCCTGAACACATAAAAAGGTTGTAAAGAAGAATTAAAGGTTATGCTTGATATGGGCATAATAGAAGAGTCACACAGCTTTTGGGCCAACCTGGTCATTCTGGTGCCTAAGAGCAACAGGATGGTCCGGTTCTGTGTTTACTATCGCAAAGTGAATGTGGTGTCCAAATTTTACACTTACCCAATGCCAAAGATTGACATTGCTAAATCGGTTGGGTGCGGCTCAATTTTATTTGACACTGGACTTAACAAATGGTTATTGGCAGATCCCTTTAACTCCAGTTCAGCTTACACCAATTCGTGACCCTTCCGTTCAGTGCCCCAGGACAAAATCCTCAAACTTCAGACAGCATATGCCACTGGATATTTAGATTATATTATTATCTATAGTAATGACTGGCAGTGGCATATCAAACACCTGAGATCACTGCGACGTGCAGGGCTCATGGCCAAACCGAAGTAGTATGCAATTAGGTGGGTGGAAGTTCGGTATCTGGAGTTTCACTTGGGCCAAGGGCAGATGCGTCCCCAGGTTGACAAAACCGCAGCAATCACAGCCTGTCTGAGGCCCAAGACCAAAAAGGAGGCGAGACAGTTTCTGGGGCAGGCTGGCTACTACCGAAGGTTTGTGCCTAGTTACTCTGACGTCACCAGCCCGCTGACCGATCCAGTGGATGGAGACGTGTCAACAGGATTTTCTAAAAATAAAGTCTGCCTTTATATGCTCCTAATTTCACTCTCTCCCCTTTATTTTGCAGACAGATGCATCAGAGAGGGGGCAGTGCTCTCGCAGGAGGTGAAGGGGGAGGAGCGACCGGTGCTGTACATTAGTTGTAAGCTCTCGCTGAGAGAGACTAAGTACAGCACCGTGAAGGAGTGTCTGGTGATCAAGTGGGCCATCCTCACCCTCCGCTACTACCTACTTCACCCTCTGTTCAGATCACGCCCTGCTATAATGGCTCCACCGCATGAAGGATACCAACATGCAGATTACCCGTTGGTACCTGGGGGGTGAGGTGGGTGGTTGGTATGTGTGTCTGTATGCAGGAGAGATTGGTAAGGCTCGTCACCTGGGTTGTAATTATCACTAACACCTGTCTCTTGTAATAGTGATGGCAGAGGGAGATTTAAAAGGCCACCAGCTCAATAGAGAAGAGGAGAGAGGGAGAGACAGTATGAGCTTGACACTTACTGATGATCTGACAGTGTGTTCAAGAAAAATATTACTTTGTTACCTGATTGAGTGTATAGACTAGCTTCAGGATATGAGTAACTTAATGCAAAGGAAATAAAAATCTTGCCTGCACTGCTTCAATGCCTCCTGTCTCCTCCATTGCCCAAAAGAACTTGTTACAGATTAGTTTACCCAGAAATTTAAATCCTGCTGTAATTTACTTAATTCTCATGTTGTTCCAAACTCGTATCGTTGTGACACTTTATACTTGCTTGTATACCAATATAAAATGAAAATTAACATTTTGCTCTATTCCTCACACAAAGCTATCTTATGACTTAAGATGACTAGGAATATAGAGTTAGAGCCATATGGGCCATGCTTGTTGCCTTTTTGGCACTTGGCAGCCCCCATACCCAATAATTTTTACTGTATGGAAAAAGAGCAACTAAGACATTTAGCAAATTAACTCCTTTTGTGTCACAAGGAAGAAAGAAATTTATACAGGTTTCAAATGACATGAGAGCAAGTAAATTATGGCATCTTTGGGTGAACCAACAATTGTCTGCCATAGTAGCATTATTAAATATGAAGGTTGATCAGGATACCTGAGAGCAGCTATAGTCCAAAATCTTGATATGAGCGCTAAGGGCCTGGTCCATGATATCCACAGGAACATCATCACTATGAGCCAAATTCCACAGCAAATTGAGCACTTTGTGAGCCATCACACCATCCTTATCATCCTCTGCCAGTCGACGAATCAATTCCAGTAACTTTTCTCTCTGCTTTTTACTGGCATTCGTCCAGCTCTCCTGTAAACCATAAAATGATTCATCTGAGGACAGAGATTCTATTATCTGTGGGGATGCTAGTAGGCCGAGTAGTAGGCATGCTGAGCCCTAATGAAACTGATCTTCTATAATGCAATTTTCTCTACATTAATATAACCTTATGCATTATGCACAATCTTTGCAATAGCCAGTTCATTAGCAATAACCTTGAAGCAGTCGAAGAGATGGTCCAGTTGTTCAGGTGAGAAATCCCATGCCAGCTTTGCAAGGAGATCATGAACATTCTTGACAATAGCCTCATGCTTCCCAGCCTGAGAATACAAACACTATTATTACAATCACAAAACCTGCTTGAGTAATTATTTGTTGGAGTGAACCTGAAGCACTGGTAAGCACAAGAAAATGTGATGATGCCACAAAAATATGAAAATGTTACAGGCATATTTTTTTATTTATTTTTTATTATATTTTGACATAAAAATTTGGTGTTTTGTCAATACAATGTCAGGCAATGGGGTTCAACACCTTCAAGCACCAAAAAGGGCATAAAAGGCAGCATAAAGGTAACTTAAACAAACAAAACAAAGAAATCACTCAAATTTTTTAATCCCCTTTCTACCCATTTGGGAATGTCCAATACCCACTACTTAATAGGTCCTCGTGGTTGCGCGGTTACTCACCTCAATCCGGATGGTGGAGGACAAGTCTCAGTTGCCTCCGCTTCTGAGACAGTCAAGTCACGTATCTTACCACGTGGCTCATTGTGCATGACACCACAGAGACACCCAGCATGTGGAGGCTCATGCTACCCTCTGCGATCCATGCACAAATTACCATGCACCCCAATGAGAGGGAGAACCACTAATCGGAACCACGAGGAGGCAACACCATGTGCCTCTACCCTCCCTAGCAACTGGGCCAATTTGGTTCTTTAGGACACAATTTCTTCTATTTTTCATACTAAATTGTTTTGTTTAGATCTTCAAATGAGATATAAAATAAAAACAAAAGCAACCGGAGTTAACACAAAATACAGTTTTCAAATATATATTTTTTTAATTGAAGCAAAAAAGTTATAAATCCCCTATGTGAAAAACTAACTGCCCCCTTAAACTTAATAGCTGGTTGTGCCACCTTTGGCAGCAACAACTGCAACTAAACGCTTCCAATAACTGGAAATCAGTCTTTCACAATGCTGTGGTGGAATTTTAGCTCACTCTTTTTTGCAGAACTGCTTTAGTTCAGCCACATTGGAGGGTTTGAGCACGAACTGCCCGTTTAAGGTCCTGCCACAGCATCTCAATTGGGTTCAAGTCAGGACTTTGACTAGGCCACTCCAAAACTTTAATCTTGCTTATTTTGAGCCATTCACAGGTGAACATATCCAGTTGCGCTTGAGCTTAAACTCACGGACTGATGACCGGATATTCTACTTTAGGATTTTCTGCTAGAGAGCAGAATTCATGTTTCCCTAAATTATTCCAAGTCACCCTGGCCCTGAAGTAGCAAAGCATCCCCACACATCACACTACCACTACCATGCTTGACCGTAGGTAGGTATGATGTTCTTTTTGTGGAATTCTGTGTTTGATTTACATCAGATGAAACAGGACCTTGTCTTCAAAACAGTTCCACTTTCGTGTCATCAGTCCACAGAACATTCTCCCAAAAGGTTTAAGGGTCATCAAAGTATGGTTTGGCTAAATTCAGATGAGCCTTAATGTTCTTCTGGGTTAGCAGTGGTTTTTGATTCACCACTCTTCCATGGATGGGATTTGTGGCCAGTGACTTTCTGATAGTGGAATCATGAATGTTGACCTTAATTGATGTGAGAGAGGCCTGCAGTTCCTTGGATGTTGTCCTTGGTTTTTTTGTGACAATCTGGATGAGTCGTCGCTGTGTTCTTGGAGGAATTTTGGAAGGTAGGCCAGTTCTGGGAAGGTTCACTTCTGTGCCAAGTTTTCTCCATTTGGAGATAATGGCTCTCACTGTGGTTCTTTGGAGTCCCAGACCCTTTGAAATAGCTTTGTAACCCTTCCCAGACTGATGCATTTAAATCACCATTTTCCTCATCATTTCTGGAATTTCTTTAAATCTTGGCATAGTGTGCTACTGGGTGAGACCTTTTAGCCAACTTCATGCAACTGAAAATGTTCTATTTATGTGTTGATTTGATTGAACAGGGCTGGCAGCAATCAGGCCTGAGTGGGTCTAGTCCAGCTGAACCCCTGTATACGGTTTCATAGATTTGGGGATTTAGTAACTAAAGGGGTGAATACATTTTCACACAGGCCCAGTTGGTATTGGCTAACTTTTTTGCTTCAATAAAGGTACATAAAAACTATATTTTACATTTACTCAGATTGCCTTTTTTATGTTAGATTCTGTTTGAATTTTTAAAACAATTTAGTATGAGATATACACAAAAACAGAAGAAATCAGGATTTGGGCAAATATTTTCAAAAGCACTGTAAATCTTGACACCTGCGGTTTCCTTAGCAAGTTCATGAATTTGAAGCCAAATACACTTACTAGCACTTGATGCATGAGCAGAGCACTGTATATGTGCTGTCCTTTTTGGAGCTTGAAAGGGTTGGGCCCCACTAGGGCTGTCAGTATATAAAACTTTTTAATCGTGATTAATCTAATAAAAGTCCCTTCAGCATTAGTTTTATTAGAGGTTCTTTCTCCAGCACTTGCTCGGACTAGCTGTTGTGTTTGTTTAAGTGTGTATATGAGTGTAATGTCCCAATGCAAAGGTCCCGCCCTCTAACAGTGTTTATAACTCACTCGTAGCTGAATAAAATGTCAGAATCTTATGTCAAATCAGTAAATGCCTTAATCGAAATTAAGAAAAAAAAACATTGAACCTTTCAATTAAATCGCATGCTTTAATGCAGACAGCACTAATAAAAATACATCAAATCTCATTCAGAATATCTTTGTTCGTGTTCCGCAAAACAAAGTAAATCATACGAGTATGAGACGGCATAAGGGCTAGTAAATAATGAGAGAATTATAATTATTTGGGTGAACTATTCTTTTAATGCAACTAACGTTTAATATTTATCATTAACCTTTATGAATATGAAAAACAACATTAGATTAATCTAATCTTAATTAAATGATTAAGTTTAATTTCACATCTCTTTGGCATTCATTTTATTGAATCAATCCAAAACATGATAGACTGCTGATGAGTATGTATGATGGAGAACATGTACTGTATTGAGTCTACCGGACACCTCACCTGAGCGGCCCAGATGTTGTCTAGGTCCTGAAGTGTTAGGGCTTTTTCTTTGATGACAAATCGTAGGATCTTCTCCAGTTTCTCCACATACTGTGGCTGATGAAGGCTATCTCGCAGCACAATAGACAAAATATTGTTCTGCTGAATCCATTCCTGTGAGAAAAAAAAAACCCTTGTTCAGTTAATGACAGACATAAGCAATGTCAAAATGGGCCATATTTTGGCCAAAATATTTATTCTGACTGCCTCGAAGCCCTCAAGACACCTCACAAACACAATATAAACTTTCTATCAGTCTTTTGTAAACTTTGTTTGCTCAGTATGTGCTAATAATTAATTATAACTAAATGACAAGCCAATGCTCATTCTTTAGTTTTAATTAATTACAGCAGTATTACTTACTGCCATGCGTTCTGCTGTAAGCCACTCCTCCTCTTCAGGATTGCCATGACGATGCGTGTAGTAGGAAACACTTGAAATCACCTTGTTTACTTCATTTAGAGCATTCATTTTGCCATTAAAAGAAGAAATCTGCAATAACCTGTAGCAAAACAATTGGCCCCAGTAATCAAAATCAATAATTGCAAGCACTGCTTAACGTCTTAAAACAAGTTGAATCAAATGTGCAGCTCACCTAAGAATCATTTTTAACCTAAATATCTCTAAATTCTTCACGGTTTCCTCTTGGCCTGGTACTCGAGAGGCCAGGTTCTTCAAAGATTTGATTATCATAGACAGGGCATCGTTTTTGGCTTCATTCTTTGCTTCCTTTTTCAATTCCTCATCCGTGAGGTTTTCTAGAAACTGGGGAACCATTTCTATGATGGGAAGGAAGTACTTCTTCACTGTGTGCAAAGTGAGAAACTCATAGCACTGTCCAAAAGGCCTGCAAAACACAACAATCAATCACACCTTACCAAATTCAAAAATCCAACTTTCAGGCAGGCAGGTTAAAAATGCTTGAATGTTCTTACTTAATGAGTGCAGCAATGATCTGAACATTCAGAGCCTGGCCACTCACGAATCGATCATGCAGAATTTGAAACCCGTTTAAGGTGCCAAATTTGTTTATTAAATCCACCAACCAGCCCTGCAGGAAACAAACAAACAGGAAGTTTTCAGAAAATACACCATTACAGCTCAAGAACATAAAAACATTGAAATTAAAAGCCAAATACAGCTTTAAAGAAAGACTAGCCGACACCAGCCGATTTTTCCAGGCATTAACATAATCACCGACGAGGTGCAGAGTAGCATCTGCCAGAGGGAGGTCATTAATCAATTGACCATCGGGACCCCCTGCTGAGTTACTGGCTTCAAAAACTGAAAAACACATCAAGATTGCTAAAAAAAAAACTATTTGTCACAGAGGCGGGCGTGCACTCACTTCAAATGACCAATGAGCTTTACTGAAGAACTGACAAGCTGGTTAAGCTGATCTGAAATGTTTTCGTTGCACTCAGCAGCATATCATCACAAACGTTAATTGTAATCCATAGTGATTAGTGTTTTCCTGACAGTTTTCCTTCACTAAATTGACATCAGAAAGCAGAGCCACAACAATCTGTTTTTATAGAACGTAATTTCTCCCTTTGTTTGGTTTGTAGGACAGCTCTTCACTCTACTTAATCATCAAAAAGCAGATTCAGACTTTTGGATATATTGATATAGGTCGATTTTCAGGATCGCTTCTCTCTTTTGGATAGCGGAAGAACAGACACTGGTAGGATGGCGCCAGCTACTTTTTGACAGAAAATAACGAGGCTTCAGTCTCTGTGTTTGTGTGTGTGTGTCACATTTGTGTGCGGGCGCGCAGGAGAGAGAGAAAACTTCGGGACAGTGAGAACATTTATTTTTCAATGCAGAAATAATGCAAAAGCAACAAATAACAGATAAAAATAACCAAAACAAACATTTTACAGTTTTAAAACATTACCTTGTGAAAGCGAATTGAACTATGAGGAAAATGCAACACTGCAACTATTTTAGCCCCCGTTTCCATTCAAATCAAGCAAGCTACAGGTCTGAAATAGCCCTGAATGACTTTATTACAATCGTTTATGCTCACAATCAACTAGTCAAAAGCCAGTTTTACGTTTACATTGCAGCAAGCTCTTTTCACACTTTGCAGGTACACCATACAGCTTCAAGTAAGAAGGATTATGAGTCCACAATAGTCATCTTAAAATTGCGCCACTGACACAAGCACTGTCTCACCTTGGGAGAGCGAGGATCAGGTGGACGGGCAAACAGCTCATCCTCAGCCAGCTGAACCCCAGCAGGCACTGTCTCTGAGGGCCGAGTACCATTGTAGATGTGGAACTTACAGTGGGGGTTGGTGGCCATTGCTAAGAGTTCTAGCAGAGGGAACCAGTCCTGAGAGAGCTTGGTCACACACAGCTCCACCAGTCGGTGGGCATTATTTATGATGCACCGCTGTCGAGAGAAATGTGACAGATAATTTGTTGACATCTTAGTCCAAAATCATACTCTACGCAAATAGGAAAACATAAAGAAAATTCTTGGCAAAAGTATTTTGCGGGTCAGTTGTACATTGATTTGCAATAACAAACCTCGTAATCAAGGGGTGATAAAGTTACCTTAAAATATCTGCGCATTTAAAGTAATAGTTCACCCAAAACTTTTAATTCTCTCATCATCAACTCATCCTCATACCATCCCAGATGTGTAAGACTTTCTTCTGCTGAAAAGAAATAAAAATTTTTAGAAGAATTTTTCAGCTACTGTATGTAGGTTTTGTACAATGCAAGAGAACTGTGACCAAAACTTTTGAAGCTCCAAAAAGCACAAAGCCAGCATAAAAGTCATCCATAAGACCCCATGTCCACTAGAGGACCGATTTATCCTTCAAATTTGTTGTAATCCATAAGACTCCAGTGGTTAAATCCACGTATTGTGAAGAAATATGATAGGTGTGGGTGAGAAACGGATCATTACTTAGATTGGCGATTTGCATTCTTCGTGCATATCACCTCCTATTGTGTTGTTGTGCAAATATGATTGTTTTATTCTTTTACATTTCCCTCCCTTCTTTCCGCTCCCTGTCCTGTAGGAGGCGATATGCATGAAGAAAACAAATCGGCAATCTAAATAATGATCAGTTTCCCTCGCTGGACTGGTAATCTGGCATACTGGGCATTTTCCAGATGGGCCGATGCACTTTGGGTCAGGGGCGGACTGGCCGTCGGGAGAACAGAGCGGGCCGGTGGGTCGGCTGTGAAACTAAATAACTAAATAAGCTAAAATGAGCTGCCGCATTATGCAAAACGGACCACAAAATGGTGCCATGATATGCAGAAAATGACAGAAAACACCCCAACCTAGAAGGATAAATCGGTCCTCTCATGAAAACGCGCATAGAAGGGCATGTAGAAAGTGGAGATTTATAGTAAAAAAAAAAAAATATTAATCTTTTTCTTACCCACACCAATCATGTCGCTTCTGAAGACATGGGTTTAACTATTGGAGTCACATGGATTAATTTTATGATGCTATTATGTGCTTTTTGGAGCTTCAAATCTATGGTCACAATTCATTTGAATTGCGTGGCCTAACAAAGCTGATATATTATCCTAAAAAGAAAGAAATTCATACACATCTGGTTTGGCATGAGGGTGAGTATATTTTTTAAGTAACCTATCCCCTTAAACCCCATGTGTATTCAGGTAGCTAGCCATAAAGATGTCAACAGTTTAATGTTATGTGATAGAAAAGAGAAAAATGATCACAGATGACGACAGTTTACAAGAATTGCCGGAGGTACAGTGCAACTTACAACAGCACACTTGTTTTTCGTTATGAATTGAGTTCTGACACATTTAGAACATATATAAAAAAGACAAAAAATCAAGCTTTCATAGTTTGTTGATGTAGTTTTATGTACTGGCCTGAATTGAAATGCAAGTGCAGCTTATATTTTTTATTTATATTGAAAAGGCAGTCTCAAAATACAAAAAAAAATGGTTTATATTTGTGTGCCACAGAGGCTGATCGCAGAGCAGCTGTTGAAGAGCTAAAACGAGCCTCGTTAAAGAGGGGTGACTCAGAACTGTGTCCAAATACTGCCTTTGTTTTACTGAAAGGGGCTCTTGATCAAAGCTTTGGCATTTTAATCAAACAGCCAAATAAGATGAGGGCAACAAAAATAGCATTACATTTCTTCCCGGTTGCCCTAAGAATCAGTCAGTGCTTGAAGGGACAGCCCTGAGAGCCAGATAGATTAGTAAAACACCTTAATGTGCAGACAAAACAAAAAAGAAGTCATGATGTAAATGGCACCAAAATTTAGGTTGCAGGACTCACGTGGATCTCAAATTTCCAACCGCTAACAGCCTCATCTGTCAGTATTTTCGTAAAAGATATTGTCAAGCCGTCTCTGAAAAACCTCTGACATGCTTCACACTTGACATCAAGTCCTTGAGACAGAAATGAAAGAAAAAACTATCAGAGGCTGACATTTGCAGAGACTGTAAAGTATTCCTTTGAGAGCAAAAGTGAAAGCATAAGACAATACTACTTATCAGCAAAACAATTAGATAAAAAAGCAACAATATTAAATGGCAATAATGAGAACACATTTGGAGGATAACTATTTTACCTTTTTTACAAAGATCTATAGCAGCTTCAAGAAGAACTTCTAATTCACCCTTTGGCAAGACTGGAACAACCCAACGAGGTCTGTATACAAATAAAAAAAACAGCATAATTCTGCATATCCTTTAACTTATTACCAGACGATAATAATAATTATCTATAATTTCAACCATTTAAGCATTCATCTAACAAAACATGAATTTCCCAAGAGAATTTACCCCCCCAAAATCTCCTGATTCTTCTTCTTCAGTGCTCCGGATTATATTATAAACATTATTTGGCCAAATATGGAATCGAGTCCTACCTGTTGATCATGTCATCCAGCTTGGCCAGTTCAGTGTGGGGAAAAGCTGGCTCCTCCTCCTCCAGGGGAGTGGGACAGTCCCCCTGACCCTGGTCATCTGGTGGGCTCACAGGAGAGTTCTCATTGGATGAGTTGGGAGAGGACGTCTGTAAAGCAAACAGTTCAAAGTTCCAAGAAAGTTTAAAGACAAGCCTAAGACACACAGATAGCATATTCAGCATCCTCACCACTAAAGTTTCTGGCTAAACCATGCTACAGCATTGAAACCTCATTCACAATGCATTTAACCTCCGTAATGTTACAGATTTCCTAGCAAATCAGTATTCAATGAGATTAAGTGTGTGATGGGATTTTGTTGACCTGTGAAAAGTAGCTATGGCAAGTATCATAATTCTTATTTACTTACATATGGAAATTTTGGTCAATACCAAAAACTGTTAATTCAGTGTATTTGGAGGCTGATAACCATAATATTTGCAGATAAATCTATATCTGGATATAAAGCTTTATTTTGTATGTCTGATTACAAAAACAAAAGGCTCAAACTATAAAGCCACATCTGAAGCACTTCTAATGAAATCAACCAAAGTGGATTATTGTTTTATAAACAAATTCAAGTGCAGAAAACAAGGAACCTGCAAGAAACACCAAAAACCTTTAGATAATTTACCAAATGTAGCCTACTTTGAACCAGTTAAATAAATGTTACATTCCAATGGCCAACATCCTTTTATTTACAACATCCTTCATTTTTGCATTTAACTTGATTCAAACCTGTGTAAAGACAAAACTAAAGGAATGCACACAAGTCAAACTCACTGTAAACAACAATATGCTCTAAAACACAAAAAGAAAAAAAAACTAATTCCTGAGACGTTTACTCAGATCCAGTATGATCCTCTAAATATAAGCCAGAAGACACCAATCAAAAGCCACATGGCGAGTAGCATGTGCCTGAAAAAGCCATCATTTATCGGCTTTAATATATCGGCCAAATTTCCTATTGGGCTGATAACTTTCAAATTCCAATTTATCGGCCAATACAGATATGGCTGCGAATATATTGTGCATCCCTGCATACTATTTATGCCTGGCATACAATAAAAGGGGCATAAAAAACATAGACTGACACCCCGTCTACACCGAGTCACGTCAAAAGCAAATAGTTCCTATTTAAATCAATGAAGCTGCCTACATTGGAAGTGTCCGTTGCAGCGCCGAAAGTAAAAGGATGTCCCGTTCTTTTGCTGAAACACTGCAGAGCTACTAAAGCCACTTTATTATTCAGTCCGTCTGAAATAAAATTTATTTTACTTACCAAATATCATGGGTTTGAATCTTTTTGCCAAGAAATTAGTTTGTTGCCAATTTAAATAAATGTTGACTGCTACATTAAAGCCAGCTCCAGATGTTTCAGGTCTCTGGTCTACTAATTTAAATAATCTTTTGTTTCGAACCACATTTATACACGGTTACAGTAACAATAACAATTATATAATAAGTAAACATTTATATCAGGGGATTTCCACTGAAAATAAAGTAGGATACAGGTTATTTTCCCATTTAACCTTTGCTAAAGTCTACTCTAACTCACAGCTGATTAGTCCATGCTATCTGCATATCATTTAAAATGTTCACTTCAATGCATCCAATATAACGTTACAAAACCTCACACATCATTGGTAAACCACCTACATGGTTCATGAGTCTTAGTGACAGTATAATCCTTCAAACTGTCAAGCATAAAGTGTATATATATATATATATATATATATTATATAACATGTGTCCATGTGAGGGATTTTTAAAAAATGAATTAAAAGAGAGTGAGTGTAAGGAAGATAAAGCAGCTTTAAGATGCTCCAAGTCAGTTTCCTGTGCCGTGTCAATGGATGTATGTGGGCTGGAGCTCTCCTGGTAAAGCTGAATGGAGCCTGTGGAACTTGGGAAATGTGGGGGTGTGCTGGAAAAGGCTCCTTCTGCTTGGCTGACCTACATAGCCAGTTTGCTTCTCACGTCTAGGCGCTACACATCTCTAACAAACTGGTGTTCTTTTCTCTGCCAGGCGCCTCATCCTCATTGATTCCTTCCTCTTAACATGCAGTCGGGGTGAGCACATGTGTAATAGATAACACTGCTGCAGTCTATCCCTGGAGAATGTAACAATTGCACTCTGCCACATAATCAAAGAGAGCCTCTTATCTTTTCTTTTGCCATAATACCACCATTTCTATTATTGGACTGTAGAACAAACCATAGTTAAACCGTTATTCAATAATTAAATTAGCCTAAGATACATTTGTCTCTGGGAAAAGTAGTGCACAGTAATACAGAGATTGGCTATAAAGCTCTAGAATTCGACAGGGTACTCATTTGACAATGATGATACTCTCATAACAGATTTTACTTCTTGTTGCTTTGAATGTGGAAAAGGGTCCTTCCATTTCTCTGCTAGGGATGTGACATGATGGAAGATTAGTAATCCAATAACCAACTAGTGGATTGGGTTGACCCTATACATTATTGATTTTATACTATATTCTTTTAGTTTTCATATTTAAAGCAGCGGCTTAAATGTCTTAAGGTGCGGTCACACACAGTACCTTCCCACAGCAAAATTCTGCGGTCGAAGATGGTGTGGGCGGATGTTGAGCGCTATTGAATCCAGAAAACATAACAGTCAAGCAGCCTTATTTAACAATCGATGAGACTTAAATTTTAAAAAAAAAAAAAAAAACCCACCACATAGCTCAAATTATATCCTTGTCCATTGTGAATATTCAGGATAAGGGATGTCAATTTTCAGACAGTTACATAATTGATCGTCATGGAAATTATTGATCAATAAATCGATTAATCATTAACATTAATATTGCAAAACGCACATGGAGGACCCCAAATAATATGTGCATGTAGATTATTGTTTAAATATAATTTACATTAATACACTTCAAAGTATTGTGATTTTCCTCCTAAAATATTCTTAGTTCAGTGTATTTTAATACAAATTTGTGAATTGTACAAATACTGTTAATGAATTAGTCTACTGTTAAAAATAACTTGTATTCAAGATATATCACTTGTGCATATTTGAGTTCATTAGAACTTCACTTTGTGGATCGTGGGAATTTTCTGACCTTTGGACTTATTGTTTATTTGACATTAAGCCAAATCCTAATACACTGTCTAAAAGTACTTAACGTATTTTTTCTAAGGTAACAATGGTGAGACGTCAGCTGAATGTACCTTCATGTTTTCACGGCGATTGCTGACGTAATTGCAGGTTGGGATGAAACAAGGAGATCAACAGTGCTTGTTGTCATATACTTTAACACACTATCACGGTGTGTGCAGAAAACATGAAAGTTAATTAAAAGAGAAACACTCCAAAACTGTTTACATCGAGCACACTTTATCTCCCATCTGTGAACTGGATAATGACATGCAGCCCACAAGCACCCTCTAGTGGCGAGTGACTATAGACAGCCTTAACGTCTGCTGGCTTGATTTCAGAACACATTTATCCTTACATTAATTAACAATCGATAAGCTAACTCAAATTATAAAAGACAATTAATAAATTTTCGATCAATCATCAACATCCTTATTCAATGAAGCTTTGTACAAAGCACCACCCACACAGAGGTCACCGCCAAACCAAGCAACTTCCTATTGGTTAATATGGCGATTTTGCCAACTTGAACGAGGCGAAATAGACCTTTTCATACTCCGTGTTTTGGAATGCAGAAGTAAACGTTGGCGGAGTAAACTACGACAGAGAACAATGGGATATCACACCAAATATTATTTTCACTAACCCATTTGCTAAAAGACCAAAAGAAAAAATCCACACACGTTTTAATGACTTTCCAGAAGCCGAAAATAATAAAGAGTGATGGACTAAGACAGTAAAACTTATTTACTGTCACTCTCTCACAAGCTGTAATTTGTTTTTAAAACTAATTCCAGGGTAATATAACACAAAAAATAATGTTAAAAACATGCACTTAATATTGAAAAATTTATAATATAACAATAATTGAGATGTATGCTGCTAAATAAGGTAGAAACGCGTCACAGTCTGTGAAAAAGGTCTTCGACACTGGAAGTCAATTGCACAAAATTCACGATCGAGTGGATTCTAATAGAGACGACTACATTTCGCCTGCAAAATTTCGCCATGCGAAGGTGTGTGTGATCGTGCCTATAGTCCGTTGATGCGCCACATCTTATGCGGTTTTTCCTGCCACCATTGTAGCATTTTAATATGCTGTATGTCAAGTAAAAATTCTCAACTTTGTACCATTCCGTTCTGCTCCATTTAACCGTTTTTAAACTCAAGAATGTACCTTATGTAAACAGCTTATTCGGGTCAAGAACTGCCCATTTTGATAGGTAGAAACCATCTGACTGGCAAGTAAAATGACCAGTCAGAGGTAGTTTTGCTTTTGAGGGACATTCAAGGGCAGATAAATCTGAATTGATGATCGAACAATAACAGACCACTGAAAAATAAAGTAATTGAAATAATGGACCAGAAGTCTTTGCAAACGGTTGTATGGACTATGTCAGAACAAAACAGTGAAAACCATGTAGATATTGTGCTCAGAAATTCAGTTTATCTAAAAGTAATAAGTACAGATTATTTTACATTATTTGGAAGACAAACTACTAGGTGTGTATAACACAGCTCTAGATCTATTTAGGTCTAAAATTGACAAGATACCAGGGTCAGAAATTAAGAGCGGCTAAGGGCAAAGATTCCACCAAAAATGCCCCTAAAATTCAAACTGTGATGCCAATAATTGCCGTTGTAATTAACTCTTGTGTTTATATTCTTCTGATATAGTTTTAATATTCTATTATAGTCCTAGTTATACATATTATGGCATAAACAAGAGTTTGATTAAATTATTAATCAAAAGGTAATCTATTTTCAATCTTGAGAATATGTATTAATGAATGGATTAAACTGACTTATTTGACAAAAAAAATGAGACAGTTTGTTTCAAATTGTTAGAACAAAAAGTCTCCCATAAAAGGTAAAAACAAAATACCCTCAAAAATCAAATCCTGGGGGCAAATATTGCCCCTTAATGTAAAAGTTCATTTCTGAAACTGCAAGACACCATGCATGTAAAAACCATCTACAAAAACACAGTGATATTATAAAGGAGAGCTGTGGTATACTAAAGAGGGACGCATTACCTTCTGTTGACATATGATCCTTCCAGGGAAGAGCACAATTACAGAAACACATAGGCATTCAAGTTTTCCTCTGGAAGACACTCAAACTGCCAAACCTGATCAGATGTGGTTTGAAGACCATAATGCAGCATAAAGCAGGGACAATGCCAGCTTTATTTTTGTAACATAAATTCTCTCCAGTGACAGATTTCCTTTGGTAATGTAATAGAACAAACAGATGCTTTCAGGCAGGGACTGGCACAGAGAGAGGGGGGAACTCAAAGTGGGGTACTGACCTGGTTCTGGGGCAAGGGTGGCTGGGGCTGGCCATCCGGAGCCTGGCCCTGACCGTCATTCCCTCCCACAGGGGAGCCACGGGTCGTGGCTGTCATACTCGACACGGGGCAGATCTTTGCAATCTTGTCTGCTTATGTAGCTGGCACACCAGAAAAAATTAGTGTCTCCTCAGGAGCGACGGAGAACCGGCACACTTCTGAAAGTGAAAGCACCACCTGGGGGACTGGATATGTTGCAGAGACCATTGCATAACCTGAAAAATAAATATATATATGGCATCAATATCTTAATTCAGCAGGATTCCTGCACTTTTTGACCAATGACTTTGCCAGTGGTTTGTGATTATTGGATAGGGATTGCGATCAGTTATTTTATAAAGAATGTACACATGAGCAATATCTAGCCCAATTTATTATAGAGCAGCTGAGCATAAATATAATTTTTTTTATTTACTTCAGAAATTCCAATTACTTTTTCAGGCCTAGAAATTACAAATTTAAAAGTCCCAGATTTTTCCAGGTTTTTCAAGACTGTGGGAACAATTTAAGATAACTATTGTAGTTTAATGAAGACAAAACATAAAACATTTCCTTACGAGGGTAACTTTTGACCTGATCAACCTTTTTTATTAGCTTGATATTATTACAGATGTACCACAAAGGAAGGTAAAGGCTAAGCAAAACTATTACACAACGGGTTAATGTGTAGCAATTTACGTTGTCTTTAGCCAACATACTTAAAGCGACAGTTCTCCAAAAAATTTACTCACACCATCCCAGATATTTATGACTTTCTTCTGCAGAAAACAAACACATTTTTTTTTTACAACAAAAATAATATGTCAACTCTGTAGGTCCATACAATGCAAGTGAATGTTGACCTTGAAACTCCAAAATGCACATAAAGTCAGCAAGAACAGTAATCCATACAACACCCGTGTTTAAATCTATATCTTCAGAAGCAATATGATAGGTGTGGGTGAGAAAGAGTTCAATATTTAATTGCTTTTTATTATAAATTCTCCACCCTGCCTAGTAGGTAGTGATATACATAAAGAATGTGAATCAACAAAAACAAATAAAAAGAAGAATGTGAAAGAGGAGACTGATAGTAAAAGGATTTCAACTGATATGTTTCATAACCACACTTTTTGTTTAGCTTCTGAAGATATGGATTACTTCTATGCTGCTTTTATGTGCTTTTGGCACTTAAACATTTTGGTACCCATTTACTTGCATTGTGAGAACCTAGAGATATTCTTCTAAAAATATGTGTGTTCAGCAGAAGAAAGTCAAACACATCAGGGATAACATGAGGGTGAGTAAATTAGAGAATTTTCATTTTTGGGTGAACTACTCTTTTGAATGCTTAAATCACCTTTTTGGAAACATGCTGCTGAGTAGAACAGAGGAAAGCAATGATTATGTACAGAGGTTGGAGCATTCAAATGAATAAAGCATGTCAGTGTAATGTAGCCTAATAAAATTCTACACAATGTTGTTTTTGTTTTTTATGCATTTAGAGCAAATGATTCTGTGGATGTTTGATTTGTAGTGATAATACATTTTCACTGGCTACAAGAAAATGAAAAATGAACAAAGCCTACATATATCAAATTTCTAATTCATTTCAGCCAACATAAAGAAACACTGACATTTAATTTAGACAAGAACAAAAGTGTGTTACTTTAATTTGTATATAATATAAAATCTTGATTTTATGCATCAATATTATAAATTATATTTAAACATCTAAAGCCTAACCTTTTTAAGGAATATGTATTATGACAAATTAATTCTTAAATATATATATTTTTGTATTTAGAAATAAGTTTGAGTAAACATGTTGGACAATGGGTCCTATAAGGTCCTGTCTAAGAAAAGTAACTATTCTCCAATATCTGTTCTCTCTAATATCAGAGTAATCCTGAAAAACCTGCAATCACTATGCAACAACAAAATAACTAAGAGGTATCCAACCACTCAGAAGAACTCACAGCAAAGAAGTTGCATACAGACTAAAATGTATAGATTAACTTGAACAGATAATGGGAATAAATAAATATCACTAGCACATAATGGGCGTTTCCAATTCAACCAAAATAAATGCTAATCGAAATTCTCCAAAAATCAGAAAAGTGTATTAGAGATGAAAATAGGCGATAGTTACTGGCTCAAAAAACCTAGCGATCTGCTAACATAGGATGCTTTGACGCCCATAAATGGTGTGTATATATAGGTAGCTTGCTTAAGATTTGACACCCAGCCGGTTTCAACGTTCCAAACGTGCTTTCGGTGCCCAAAAACGCCGTCTCAATGGTCAGCACAGTTGGTTTTCAAACAGCCATTCTATGTATTGGGCCTAGTTTGACACTGTGGTGGTTTAGGCCCGTTTCCTCTTCCAATCACAATCTGAGAAACAACAGGGTTTTCTGTGTCGCCAACCAAATCGAAGCACTGATTACAGCTCTGAGACATCAGAAGACACCGTCTTTATATCTAAAGTCCGAAGTTATAACATAAAAAAATAATAGCGAAAGTGAATGTAAATACAGCAGCTAAACCCAGCCTCACAGGCTAACATGCTAACAGCTGGACTCCAGCAAAACACAACCAGCTCGTGACATTGAATTTAAAGCTATTAGCACACCAAAACACCCCTTTTAAATATCTTACAGACCAATTTTATACTTAACAGCCTGATAAAAACTAAAGAAATAAACAAGTGTCAAAACAACCGTCCTGTCCACCTCAAAACCACTTGTTTCGGGTTTAGCCACGAATCAACCGCTTCAAACTGATCTGATGTTATCTTTAGATGCAATTTACTTTAAATCGGCTCATTTAGAATGGCTGAGCTGATGAAGTGGTAGGCAACTGTAACGATATAAGCGGTGATACGTCGAGACGTCCTGAAATTCATTAACGGAGCTGTGCAAGCTAAGCTAAGTGGGCACTGACTTGCAAATCATCTGATATTAGCCGCTAGCCTCGTATAGCATCACACACAAACCCACTTACCGAGAATCAAACTGGACCTTTCCTCCATACGACACCGGATCGGATCATGTAAGTGCTGTTTAATAATCACAAAGTCGTGTGCATGTGCCTGGCTGTCTCGATTATAAATAACACGACTGTGTTGCGATCAGATCATTGGTTTATTGTCTGCTGTTGGGTGTTTTTCCTGCGTCACCACCAGCATCGACTGCAGCTGGCCCCCCTCCCTCAAACTGTCTCCAGCCGCACTCTCTCTCTCCTGTGTCAGACTGTTAAAAACCCGTCACCGTGCTACGGGTGGAAGTAAATGAGAAGTATATCCGTGCACTAACCGCTTGGACGTGAGACTCAGCTGAGCATGCGTGGTTGGGAGGCACAGTTCGCCTACCTGACACCTGATTTTGTGATAACAGACACCATGCACACACTTATTGCACACTCACTCTGAGCCAAGATAAGTAGTGCACTAAACTGAGCAGTCAACATGGGAGGTTTTATGGGAAAACCGGATGCATATGACATGTTATGTTTGGTGCTGTACAGAAAAGCTAATGTTTTGCATGAAAATCAATCAGCAACAACAAGTTCAATGTGGAGCAGGAGATAAATTGATTAGTCGGAAGCTGGCTGACTTCACAAATTCAAAGGGAAAAATGTAAACAGGGAGATCACATACAACACTCAGCAAATAAAATTCATAAAAAAGTATACAGAGCCTTTAATACATAACTAACCTGCTAGTTTGCCAGTAATTTTGGACAGACTGCTTTATCATGCAAAGGCAACATAAACATTTCTCAGAATCAACACGATAGGGGGAATGTTGTCCTGGCTCTGTGGCAATTGGGGCCCACCTAGGTCCTCTATTGTATTGGATTCTCATTATCTTTAGGGAAGGGGAAATTTTGTCCCAGGCCCAATGAATTTAAGTGACAGCACTGAATGGCTATGCTTGAAAAAGAGCTTACTACCTCTGAATACAACAGTATACTATAGACATTATTCCACAATAAAAATGAACCCACATTGACTCCATTGTGAAAAAGGCCCAGCGAAGTTTGTACTTCCTTCACCAGTTGAGGAAGTTCAACCTGCCACAGGCGCTGATGATACAATTCTACTCAGCAGTCACTGAGTCAGTCCTCTGCACTTCAGTATACTGGTCAGTAACAAAGTCTTTGATACCGTGAGTCTTGAGTTTATGTTTAGATGTATTGAATACTTTGGAGAATACTTCCAAAAAGCTATTAAAACTATGTACAATGGATGTAATAGTTCAGTCAAATTAACAACAGGCACATAGATTTGAGGTTAATCGAGGTACTGTATACAGCAGTGTAGCCCATTATCTCCATTCTTGTTTTTATTAGTTACTCAACTTATGGCCCTACACATAACAAGAGCAGAATTTGAAGGTATTAGCATATTAGGAAGGGTATTTAAATTGTGCCAATTTAATGAGTTTTCTTCAGTATCAGGTCTAAAAATTAATATGAATAAATCTGTGCTATTTTCACTTAAAACATGTGATTTAACATAATTAACTGGTATTCCCATTAAGCATACAGTCACATATTTAGGAGTTATAATAGATAAAGATGAGAATGAACACAGTGTGCTTAACTTCAGACCTATAATTAACTAAAAGGAGATTTAATGTATGGCTTCAAAGAGATTTATCTCTTACTGTCTAAAGCTGAAAGGATATCAAGATCTGTTTATGTGTCTTTAGCTTTAGATATGCCATCTAGTGTATACAAGGAATTACACAACATGTTATTTAATTTTCTATGGAGAATCTGACAACATTATTTGAGAAAGGACATTTTATGTAAGCAAAAGAGTAAAGGTGGGTTATCTGTGCTCATCTTTGAAACCTTGAATAATACATTTAAGGTTAATTGGTTAATTAAATTCATGAAAGAATAGGACAGCATGTGGTACACATTTCCAAAGAATGTGTTTACTATGTTGGGTGACATAGATCTTTTGTTGAGATGTGATTCTAAAATTAGCTAAGTTTCACAAACAAGCTTTATTAACTTGGATGCTGGTGTTTAAGCACAATTTTTCCCCAAATAAATATATTATTTGGAATAATAGAAGTATTCAATATAAAAATCTCTCTTCTATAAAAGTTGGTATGAAAATAATATTGTGTTAGTTAGAAACTTTTTAATTAAAACTGTAATTTGTTAACTTGTAGTGAATTCTTGGATACATTTGGGTTTCCAGTTACACCAAAAGAGTATGCTGTTGTGTTTGACGCCATACCTCAGCAGGTTAAACATTTTGTAAGAGCTTGTGGAAGTGATATTTCTGAGACAATATATGTTAAAGACAGCATGTTTATAGGAGATATTGATATCCCTAAACACCATTGTACTAATAAACATATTCGAAATATTATAATAGTTGAAACGGCTACTCATAAAAGTTATTTGTGGAACAATGTATATAGAAATTTAAACTGGACTAAAGCTTGGAATATTTGTGAAAATTATTGTTTAAATAATGAAGTAAAAGAGGTTAAATTAAAAGTTTTACATTGTATATATACAGCTAAATGTTTATTAGAGAGATTTCATTTGGATGTTTATTATTCCTGTGATTTTTGCTCAACAAAACAATTATCTATTGTTCATATTTTTTTGAAATTGTGTATACTTTAAGATTTCTTGGGTGGATATGGAAAATTTTATCAGAAGGAAATAAAATTATATTCAAGCTAAATAATTTTGATTATATATATATATATATATATATATATTATTCCAATGAAAATAATAATTGTATTTTTCTTGTACAACTTTTTATTATGTTCGGGAAGTTCCACATACATAAGAAGAAATGGTCAGTCCAAGCCAAATTTCATTCATTTTCTCCAGGACCTCAAGATCTACAGCACCTGTTTGGAGAATATTGTCAACAAAATAGACTTGTAGTATTTTTCGTGGCTACTTTTTTTGTTGTTTTTACTAAGGAATTAAAGTTCTGTGCACTCTGGTATATTTCTGATTGTATATCATGTTCTGACAATTTCCCACACAGTGTAATGACACGTTTCCACCTTAGGCCTATTAAGCAGCGTAAATTTCGCAATTTTTTTATATTATACATTTTTAAAATATTAAGTGTAAATTTATAACATTATGCTTATTATACCCTGGAATTACATATAAAAAAATGAATTACCACAGGTTCTGCAAGGGTAACAGTAAATTTGGCATCTTCTCCATCTGACTGTCTTAATCCACTGCTCTTTTTTTTTCTCTCGCTCTTCTGAAAAGACATTCAAACGTAATAGTGGATTTTTTCTTTTGCTCTTGGAGCAAATGGGTAAGTGAAAATTTGCAGTGGTCTCATTCACTCCCATACGTCGCTGTCGAAGTTTACCATGCAAACGTTTACTTCCGCGTTCCAAAACACGGAGTGTGAAAAAGTTACTTTTATCACGCGAGTTTATATCACGTAATTTATACTTTTAATTTTTGCATTTGCAGTGGCATTTCTCGTCATTGTATCTTTACAAATATAGGGCCTATCATTAGCACAATTAAGTTAAATAGTATAAAACCGTACTATACGGACATATAACGTTTGATTTAAAACAGTGAACGTATTTTACGCTCGGATGCGCTTTCATTGCCGTCGAACGTAAGGAACCAACTGGAAATTCCAACCACTTCGTTAAAACATCGGCGGTGTCCAAGCATTCAATCAACTGACTTATGCCTAATATATAGAATTTATATATTAAAAAAATAAATGAAAATAAATGTGAAGACTCTGACGGCTGTAATAGGCTGTCAGTGCATAGAATGACTTATTAAATAATATTTCCCAACATGTTAGTGCAGTGAGTGGAAGTTTTAGACGGTCCCTTATGTATGACAAGGCAATGAAAGCACACCTGAGCGTTGGTGCCTGGCTTTATTCTGTAGCTACAACAAACGTTGACTGTTTAAGTCAAATGTTTTATGCCCGTATAGCAGACATTGGCAGCTTCCAGCCCGCGGAAGTCTTATGCTTGAAAACCTGAAATAATTTTATAAGACAAATACTAATTGTGCCTACGTAAGAATGTAAATTCTGTTTTCTGATTGAGGAGTTGGAATATGAAGAGAAAAAAAAAGCAGCCAACAAGTGCACAGCACACAAGAGAACTCCATCAACTGGCCTACTGTTTAAAAAGCGTCTCAAATGGCACCTCATGAGGCTGGTTTAGAGAATGCTCAAAGTGAGCAGAGCTGTAATCTAGACAAAGGTTAGGTATTTTGAAGAATCTAAAGTATAATGAAGTTTTGGTCTTTACATAATTCCCATACGTTCATTTATTTCATTTGTTTTGACTGTACTGCTATTATTATAAACATTGTACTTGAAATGTTTTAAAGGATAAATACCATATACTGATTTCCAGTGATTAGCCAACAACTGAAATTAAGACTGATTAAATATATTAGTTCTTTAGTTCACATATTGACACAAAGCTATTTTAAAAACCTTATATAGTAAACTTACTAAATTTGGCAACAAGAAGGAAGATCTTGGTGAAATATCTTTCCTAATATTACGCATGGTAATATTTACCTTTTGCATAACAGAAGATTAAGAGGTAGTATTGAATATTAATGTAAGGTAATGAGAAGTGTTTTTGTTTCCTGTGTTGTTTTGTTTTTTGTTTGTTTGTTCTTGTTTTGTTCTTTCTGTTACGTGGAAATGCATATGTATATGTGTAAAATTAAAATGTAATAATTTTTTTTTATTACAAGTGCAGTACATTCCAACGGTCATAACTAATCTTTCTAATGTAGCACCAGAGGGCGCAGGGACTCAATAGATTTAGAGTGAATTCAATTTTGTGTTATTTATTATATATTTATTGTTTGCTGAGCAACAAAGCTCGCACTTAACTCTAAAGAGGTTTTTGTATTCTGGGGGATGCAAACATTTACAAGGCTGGGGAGAGGAGGAATAACTGACTATGTAACATTTTTGTGAAAAGTAATGAAAAGGGGGTCTCTGCAAATACTGAGGATATGCAACTTTGTATATAAAGTCATGCATCAACTCACAATCTTTATTTAAAATTAAAACGGCAGCATTTTTTGAGAAGGCAGCTGATCACGAGGCAAACACTCCTATCTTTTCAATGTTATTTTCATGATTTCTAAAAGCTATAAAATTGAAAATAAAAACTATTTTTAGAAAAAAACTAATTGAAATGTATTTGTCCTATTGTAAAAAAATAAAAATGAAAATAGTAATGAATTAATTTTCAGAGGCATATTTATATGCTTGCACGTTTAACCCCAGAATGAATTATATTTTGCTTTTGGAGTCAGTTAATTTATAGAAGTTTGAAGATCTTTATCTGTACACTGTATAAGAGTTGCTTTGAAAAATACACAAAGGCCTATCAGTTTATTAAAAAGTAAAATACTAAATTAAACAATGTTATAAACTAGTAGGTTATGTGATGTTCTCTACTAAAGTAACATATGTTTAGAACACTGTTAAGGACAAAAAGGACCCCAATAGAAGACAGACAGACACACACACACACACACACACAACACACACACACAGAAATTCAGTCTAATCCCGTGCACTAACATTGTTACGAGATAAGCTACAACCACTCTCTGGTTCTGAGTCATTTTATTCAGGTCAGCAGTACATATACACAAAATAATTTGCTTTAATAAGCATCATTATTTTTCCTTAAAACTTTACATTTGCGACAGGATTCCAGTGAATGAACCGGTACATGAACATAGAGTTAAGCTGTGGACATCTTCTTGCATTTTTTTTTAATTATTATTTTTAGATCATTTAAAACAATAACATCTCATTTTAGTGTAGTTAATGGGGCTTTAAAGCAAACTACAATCTTCATATCTGCCTGTTTCTGAGGCACAACTGCATATAACAACTACAGAACAAGGAAAGATGTTTCATTACTAGAACATCTCCAATGTTTATTTTTAGGCACTTCAACCATACGGTTCTAAAAATGTACCCAGAAAAGGTGGCATACAAGTGGTAACACTTGAAACAAACTATAATTGCCAGATCAGGTTGATTCTAAAATGAAAGCCACAGCATAAAGACTTAATTGAGGTCCCACAATTGACAAATGGAATGGATGAAGAACAGGAACTTGAATCCCAAACATTCCCATAGGTACATAAATACAATGTACATTACTATACCTTTGCTGTAAACATTTAGAGAGTATCCACTCTACACAAAGTAAAAGGAAGGAGACATTCAATATTCACATAAAAATAGTTCATTTTCAGAACTCAGATCAACATAAGATGCATCTTGACTTCATTTAAAGTGTGGAAAATAGAGTAAAATATGAGACAAGAAAGCAAGAGGAAGTCCTATAAACATCATTTTCTTATAGATAAAACAAAGTAAAAAAAGGATGTTTATCATTCCCACAATGAGCCATATAGAAAAAAACTGGAGGAGGTCAGGTAATGGAGGCAAAATACTGGCAAGAAAATGTAAGGAAAGAGATGACGGACAGCCCTACATACAAATTACAAACTTCATAGACAAAGCAACAAACACATTATCTGTTACTGCTATTGAATCCAAAATGAAGTTTAAATTGGGTCATTCAGCCAAGTAATGGTATGCACAGAATGGAATGCTCAATTAAAACAAGGATGACATACATTCACCATGTGTAATACTATGAAAGCTCATAACATTGACTTGACATGCATTAAAATCATAGCAAGAAAATTTACAGGTCCCTGTATGCATTTAATATGTAGTCTATCACACTACAATGAAATCTGTTTGCACTTTTGTGTTAAAATAGAAACCAATGTAGGCCCGGCACCAAATATAAGATATAAGCTTTAATCCTATAGTGGACATAGGGTTCTCAGGAAGGGCCGTGTATTTGGGGGATGGCGACCAGGGTGAGCCAAGCTCATTATTTGTCTTTGGTGCCAGGCCTGAACCAATGACATAAATTACATAAGCAATCTCATGATCGGAGCGAAACATTTCAGGATTTGGAGTTTCCCCAAGACATCGTTTTTATGGATCACCTAACTGTCCATTCCATCGAGGAACTCTCCTTCAATGATGTGCTCTAGTTGTTTCATGACACTTTCACTGCTTGATGGCATGGAGGGGCTAGAAGAGCCATTAAAAGAGCAGCAGAGAGTCTTGAAGAATGGAACAAGATCCACAATCGAGGTGATGGAATGCAGCGTGAGCAGAGGGAACTCGACACGGTCTGTGCTTGGCTCTCCTACAACTCCTTCCATTCCATTCAACTCCTGTACACACAGGAACAAGAGATTAAGACTGATGAGCCAAAACCTTATGACCATCATCATAGGCACTCTGACTGGTCTGCGGCTACACAGCCCCATATGCAGCAAGGTGCGATGCACTGTGTGTTGTGACACATTCCTCCCCTAACCATCATTACAATTGTCTATGACTTGTGCCACTGTAGACCTTCTGTCGGTTTGGACCAGACAGGATAGCCTTCGTTGCCCAACCCCCTGTAACCGGTATGTGGTTTGTCCCTCCTCAAACCACTGCTGACCAGGAGCACCCCACAAGCCTTGCAGTTTCAGAGATGCTTTAAACCAGTCCTCTGGTCATAATTTTCCCCTTGTCAAAGTCGCTCAGTTGTTTTGTGCCCTTTTCTCCTTTTCTCCAGCAAACTGACTACAAGAACTGTTTGTTCACCTAAACTACCTTGACCTTGACATGTGGCCTTGTTTGGAGATGATCAACGTTTATCTGTGATGTGTGAAGAGCATCTTTACTCATTCAACGGTGCCGATTCAAATAAATAATCTACTTAACATTCAAGGGGAAGTTTTATAAAAAAATTTTAAAGGTGAAGTGTGTCATTTTTGCACCACTAGCGGCATTAAACAGAATTGCAAAGATAATGACCAAACGGATTTCCCTAAACAGACCTCTCATCTGTTTTTTTGTAAAACTGGTACTCCTGCCCCAAACTCACAACATTGTTTGAGGCAGAAGTTGACATCAGGTTGTTCAAATGTTTTGATTCCGGTTGTATCCCGCATGTGTCACTTCTCACGTGAACATGCAATGCACATGCGTTTAGCGCGAGGGCGCGTGCACGAGTTTCTCTCATGAACATGCATAGGAGAGCGGGGCAGAAGTGAAGCGATTTGGTGAATAAGGGATGAATTTTGCTTTGTTTCTCACCCAAAATGATTTGGGTGCTTCAGAAGACATTAATCTACTTGAGTCGTATGGATTACTTTTATGCTGTCTTTAAGTCCTTGTTGGAGCTTGAAAGTTTTGGAGCCCATTGTCTTACGCTGTATGGACAAAAGCACATTCATCCTTTAAAAAAATCTTTGTTTGTGTTCTGCTGAAGACAGAAAGTCATACGACTTTAAGATGGTATAAGAGTGAGAAAATTATGAGAAAATTATCATTTTTGGTGACTACACCTTTCATTTCTGAAAAATGACACACTTCAACTTTAGGTCTAGTAACAATTTACAATAAAGTTATATTAATTAACATTAGTTAACTACATTAGTTATCATGAACATACAATGAACAATACTTTTACAGTCAGCATTTATTAATCTTACACTAATATATGCTAATAATGTTTTTTAATTAAAAGTTGTATTAACGCATTATGAAATAAATTAAACATTAAAAATGTTATTTTCTTAAATTAACATTAACCAAGATTAATACTGTAAATGCTTTAAAAGAACGTTGCTCATTGTTAGTTCATGATACCTAATTAATTTACAAATACTAACAAATAGAACATAATTGTAAAGGTCTTCTTCAGTTCAGTTTTTCTAGAAGACTGATTATAGTATAAGCACATTTTGTTTTGAGATCTTACCCCATAGCGATGGTTTATTCCATCCAGTATTCTAACAAGATGAGGTTTACACTCTTGTTCTCCTTCCAACAAAGTGTTTCCAGGCCCATCATAATTGTCAACATCTACCTCGGCAATAAAAGCCCAGCGATACCTACATAAAACAGAGAAATGTAAGGCTATGGAGCAGATCAGGGAACATTTACTGTATGTTGGGAAGGGCAAATGTGATCATAAAAATGACAAGAACTAATTAGGAGTTTCCTATGTGCTGTTGTATATACAGAAGGTTCATGTAATCTCAAACAAAAGGTCCTTTTAAGGAAACAGTATGTAAGAAGCACTTAAAGGAATAGTTTACAAAAAAAAAAAAAAAAAAAAAAAAAAAATTCTGTCATTACTTACTCATCCTAATGTTGTTCTAAAGCTGCACATCTATCGTTCGTCCGTGAAACACAAATGGAGATATTTAGCAAATGTTCGAGACAATGTTTTCCAATGAAAATAGTTTTTTCTTTACTTCCAAGCTACAAATAGAATAAAGGTATATATAGAATAAAGGTAGTCCATATGACTCATGCACTATATTTTAAGAATTTTAAAACCATAAAAATAGTTTTGTATGAGGAACAGACAAAAATTTAAGCTGTTAAACACACAACAGATTTAGAAGACTTGGAATACAGCACACCGGTCATATAGATTACTTTTATGGTACCTTTTGTCTAAGGCTGGGCAATTTATTGTGTATATCTCAATATGTAAATAACCATGTGTTCAGCATGGGCTGAACTATCAGTGAGACTGAGTGAATGTAAGAAGCATGGATGGGATTTTATGGCGGCCACCCTAGCAAATTCAATTACTTTCATCTCGCGTTTGGCATTTTCTAGGCACCTAATATGCTTCTCATCTGACACGCGCAGCTGTGTTTAATGTGAGCATCGCGTGCGCTATCTCAGCAGCACACAAGTGCACGTGAGTCTAGCAGGCTTCCTTATATTTACAGGAGAGCGCAGAGCGGGATCATGCGTGCTAATAAATCATGTTTGACCCAAAATCCCTGAAAAAAACATCTCCACAGAACTGGACGACTCCCAAACAAATCAAGAAAATTAAGAGGAGCTTTTTATTAAAACAGGTGAGACATCTGTGGTGTGGGTTCACAAAAGCCATCACAGAGCAAAAAAATTTAATCTGTAATCTGTGTGGCATGACGATAATCACAAGCAATATGTTTATCTCAAAATGAAGTGCCAAAAGAATATTATGAAAGCCAAAAGATGTCCTCCTATTTTTCAAGAATTATTTATATTTATAAGTGTTTATTTTCGCTAGATTTAAAAGATCTTAAGTTTCTTGAGAATAGATATAATAATGTAAATAATAAAAAATAAAGTTAATAGTAATGATAATAATATTGGCCAACAACTGAAATATGGCATAATATGAAATTTAGCATTATAAGTATTATTTAAAACAGAGTTGTTTTTTTACTTTTACTAATGTCAATTTCCAAATAAAGAGAAAATTATGTAAGAGGAAGTACTTAGAAGTACATAATTCATTGATTTGATTATTTAAAAATATGCATTAAACCATGTTTATTTAATATATTATCACATTTGTATTGATATTTTAAAAACAAATTACTATATCATGATATATATCGTTATCTTGATATAAAAAATATTTTATAATGATGTAAAATATTGTGATATAAGATTTTGGTAATAATCGCCCACCCCTGCTTTTGTCCTTATTTTCTTACTCAGAACAACAGGTGAGTAAATTATGACAGAATTTTCATTCAAATTTAAAACCTGTACATATAGGCTCTTTTGACCAATGGATGTCTGGCCTCTGTCAAACAAAACGTTTACAAGAATCAAAAAGAAATCCATATTATGATCAATTTAAACTGTTCCAATTTATCACTCATATGACAACAGTAAACAAGCAATATCTATGTTCCTCTCAGACAAACATGCATACACTGTTCACAGGCATCTCACATTTGAAACAGAGGCATTTTCTCAGGAGGGAAGGACATAGCAGTGTCCAGGAACTTGCAGGCTGACAGGTACATGTCCAGTTCAGCCTGCGGGAAGCACAGAATACCATTTTTGTCGTGGCCACCCCGAAATTTACTCCTAAAATAGAAAAAAAGAATGTCCATGAAAATGAAGTAGATGGCAAAAGAAATAGCAATACGAGCAGGATGACAATAGAAAAATATTTTTCTGTAAAGCAGGACTCACTTTGAAACTTCTTTATCATCTAGCAGGGTTTTTTCTAGGCGGTTAAAAATGCGTATCTGAAACAAAGAGATAATAAACATCACTCAATATCAATAGATATTCTACTGCTCTAACCCAATCAAAGCAGAGAGAACAGTCAAAGAAACTCAAATATAAACACTCAGTTGTAATTCTTACCAGCTCAGTCACCATGATTGGCCAGAGTGAGGTAAGATGTTGTGGTGAGATCCTCAACAGAACAACCCGGAACATGAGGAACATCTGAGCTGACACAGCTGGGTTCTGTCCCACACGCAGGTTCTCTGTTAGACGCTCTAGAACATAGTTTTAATGTAAGTGTTGGCCGAACACATTCTACATGGTCAAAAGTATGTGGAGATTAGAACACTACACTCATATGTGCTTGTTGAACCTCCATTTAAGCCATTTGCTACTATAACAGCTTTCCTCTAGATGTTGGAACATGGCTGCAGGATTCTCTCCCATTCAGACACAAGCTCTTCGGTAAGGTCAGCCATTGATGTTGGGAGAAATGGCCAGGCTCACAATCTGCATTCCAATTTATCTCAAAAGTGGTCAATGGGGTTCAGGTCTGGGTTTTGTGCAGGAAAAGTTCTTCTATGCCGTGCACACTGCCATTTTCAGAATAGATACTTTCACTCTACTCTATTCCCACTCCACTGCTTGGCTAAAGAGATAGCATGACAGTATCCTTAATTTTATGCATTAAACATCATCTTAGTAATGGATGTAGCTGAAATAGCCAAACCCTTTAACTAGAAGGGGGTGTCCACATACATTTGGCCATGTAGTGTATTACACAAGCATGAAAACCCACTAAAGGACACTGAAACCTATATAGATAGAATAATGAAGAAGGCAGAACTACAGTATAATATGAATATTCGTTTTACACATAGACTGAGTGATACCTTGTATGAGTGGTAAATAGAAGTGGTACTGGTCCTTCTCTCCACTGAACATGGCAAAAGCCTGGCGTTTCAGTAACATGGGCTTCTGCTCAGCACTGTTGAATAGCTTCAAAGAACTGCTCTGCATACCTGTACAACAGGAACCCACACAAAAAAACTAAAAACACTGATCATACAACAAACATCTGCCCGAAAGCCATTTGATTTTTAGGGAAGGGCAAATATATGTACATATACTCACTCATCAAGTCTTTGAACATTGTCTTCTCATGAGTCAGTAGATGGTCTATTATGGATCTCCAACTTAAGTACAAAATGAGAGGCAATATTTTACTATTTTGTTAATAACACATCAGACAAAAAAAATGTCCATTTGGCCAATTAACAAAAGTGTTAACTCTCCAGTTGCAAAATCTACCAACATGGTCTTCTCAATGCACAATACACATTTTTTTGTTTTCTATTTTAAATGATTTAATATCTTAATATATACTTAATATAAAAGTGTTTCCAATCATCTAATTTGCATTTTATATTCTCTCATCAAATTTTACATGAAAAAACACTATGTAAAAGCTTTTTTTATTTTTCCGATAACCCTAGAAAAGCTCATAACGGTGAACTACTACATCAAACCTGAATAAAACTGAATGACATATCAAAGTATCCATCTTACTGGCAAGTACATGAGGTCTCCATTGTGAAAAACATGGGGTCCATAAAGAGTTCCAGCACCTCTTTCTTCCATGCTCGCTTAGTGTATGCATATCCACTTAGACTGCTCAACAACTGGGCACCCGCACAGAAACTAGGCATGTTATAGGCACTGAGACATAGAGAGAGAAACAGTTATTGAAACACCAAAAATGTGGAGGATGTATAAATGAAAACCATCTGACACAATTTTTGAGGTAACAAATAGACAACAGCTTTTGAATAAACAACCAATTCGTATTTAATCATAGAAACAGATGTTGAATTTCAATTTAAGTGCATTTCTGTCATAGATACCTGTGATTTTTTAGATAGGGAAACACGTAATACAGAAGACGGGAAATGAGAGGCACAGCTTTCTCCTTCTCATCACTGCGATACACCATGTCCAAAAGAGGTGCCAGAACCTACAGACATAAGCACAAATGCACACACTGTCTGTCATTTGCATGAACTATAAGTGTGTCTGTGTGTCTAAACATGAAATGAACTAGACGAAATCTGATGCTGATCTGTTGTTATTTGATTGCAAGGGTGTTCTGTCAGTTTATTGCCCATTTTTGTGATGGTTTGTGAAGTCAAAGTTCACCTGCATTAAAGGATAGTTCACCCAAAAATGAAAATTATCTCATGATTTACTCACCCTCATGCCATCCCAGATGTGTTTGACTTTCTTTCATCTGCTGAACAGAAACAAAGATTTTTGGAAAAATATTTCAGCTCTATAGGTCCATACAATGCTAGTGAATGGGTGCCAACATTTTTAAACTCCAAAATCCACATAAAGGGAGCATAAAGTTAATCCATATGACTCCAGTGGTTAGAACCAATATAATGCATTTTATTTTTTATCATAAATTCTCCTCCCTGCCCAGTACGGGGTGATATGCACAAAGAATGTGAATCCCCAAAGAAGAAGGAGAAAGTTAAAGTAAAGGAAAAATTACTTAAATATTGATTTTTAAAATACTGTTTCTCACCCACACCTTTCATATCACTTCAGAAAATCTGTGTTTAAACACTGGAGTCATCTGGAGTACTTTTATGTTGCCCTTATGTGGATTTTGGAACTTTAAAATGTTGGCACCTATTCACTTACATTATATGGACCTTCAGAACTGATGTATTCGTCTAAAAGGCTTTATTTCTGTTCAGCAGATGAAAATTCAAACACATCTGGGATGGCATGAGGGTGAGTAAATGATGAGAGAATTATAATTTTTGGGTGAACTAACCCTTTAACACAAACTGCATAAACCCATTGCACTAACCCATACTGCATTTTACATTTCCCCCAAAAAAATGTGATTACTGTAATGCAAAACATCTAATTCTCATTACTGAAATACAGGAATGAAAATCACAGTTCAGTTTTTTATTAAAAATCAACACATATTCAGTACAAAACAATTACTACGATGTATACTTAAAACTGTTATTTACAAATGTACTTTGCTATTTAAGTTCTATTTTTTTTTTTTAAATAAGACATTTTTGTGCATTACAGTAGGCTGATGACAATTGAGGAAAGGGGGGGGGCTTAAATAATTGTCATGACAATTCATCACAATGCAAAAAACTATTATTAATTGTCCTAGACATAGGCTAAATTATCTTCATGCTAAATAAAACTTATTTTAATTTGGGTCTGAAATATGACCCGTGAGACCACACCCATATTATTAACACAATATTTTTAAAATTTTGTTGCATTTGCAGCCATCAATCAGCCTTTGGAGCCCTTATGTGTGTGTTTTTGCATGTCTCTTACCTCGGCCAGCAGAGCCAGAGCTTGTACACTAAATACAGATGGTGCTGAAGATGACACCATAGTGCTTCCCTGACCTGCAGATTCTGAGAGGAAGGATAGTCAATTTTAATGCTGCCTTGGCCTCCACTGTTCAACAACACACCAACTAACAACACAGCACGATTTACTGGTTTGTCGCCTCAAATTCGAAATGTGCAACACAATAGTAGGCATTTTATCTATACTGTGAGCATATGCTAGTGATTGGTTGTGTTTCAGTGCAGGTTTACCATCAAAGTCATTGCCATCATGGTCATCTTCATCTCCCTGTAGACAGACCTGAGGCTGAGCTTTCACTTCCAGGTTACGACTCAGCCAGCTAGTTTGCTCAAGAGATGAGCCGGCTACAGATCCCACCACCTCTAGTATACGCTGGCTCACTTCCTGTTGAGGGTGCAAATTTATATGTAAACAAACTTTGACAAGTTGATAAAAATATGTTGGTTACACTTTACACTGTTGTTTGTGTTTTCAGCTATTCAGAAAATGAATAATAATACAGAATAATTTTCAAATAATCATAAATAGCTATTACAATTAATGATAATTTATTATGAGTTATCAGTATTAATGTCAATAATGTTGTTGCTGTCTCTCGCTGTACTGGTCTTACCTGCAGTTCTCTGGTATCCCTCTTGTTGTCCATGTTGGGAAGTCTGTTTACACAGTCAATGAGGATGCTGCAACAGTAAAATAAACAGACAGCTCAGTGCTTCAAAAGACTCTTTACTTTGCTATTATGTAACAGAAAACAATGGCTTCATGAAATACAGTATATAAAAGAAAGATAAGTCACCGTTTGTGGATACCATACAAATAATTGGGGAGCCTTAAACTGCCACCTAAAATTGTAGGTGACTTCTCTTATAAACTACATACATTCCAAAATGATTGTTTAGTGTAAAACAAGTTGAAGATTAGCAAACAGGCAGTCAATTCATTAAGTGATGAGCTGTTTTCTCACAGAAGTAGTTTATTCAGCACACTGAAGTATCTCTTCCATAGACCTATTCAAAAAGAACGGCTTCTTGTCTCCTCGACAGTGTCTATGAATTTCTGACCTATTTCTCGAGTCTATGGAATTTATTTAATGTGTAATGTTTTAAAAAAATATATATATATATTTTCTCCCCAATTCGGAATCCCCAATTCCTAATGCACTCTAAGTCCTCATGGTGGCATAGTGACTTGGCTCAATCTGGGTGGCATTGGATGAATCTCAGTTGCCTCCGTGTCTGAGTCAGTCAATCCACGCATCTTATCACTTGGCTTGTTGAGCGCATTACTGCGGAGATGTAGCACGTGTGGAGACCCACGCTATTCTCCGTGGCACCCATGCACAACTCACCAGGTGCCCCATTGAGAGCCAGAACCACACATTATAGCAACCATGAGGAGGTTGCCAATTTGGTTGCTTAGGAGACCTGGCTGGAGTCACTCAGCACACCCTGGATTCGAACTTGTGTCAGCATCAATACTCTGGCCCCCACGCATAGCTGTTTTAAGTTCTAAGTTAAATTGCTTAGACAAGCAATATTACCCCTCTTCTTTATAAAACTGCAGGATTTGAGGTATCATTCATGTCTATAGCACAAATGCTGTGGGTGTTTCTTCAAATCCCAAACCCCAAGTATCAGCTATGTGATCAGAGTGATGTTTGCCATAGCAAGCACAACGAAATGGTTTATTTACCCGAGGAGCAAGAAGTATCCAGGTGGAGCAAGGATGAGCTGGACAGACTCTTTGAGCAGACAGAGGAGAGGACTGATGTTCTCCTGAAGAGTCTGAGCAGACAGACTTAAAAAAAAAAAGTAGGACATTACCATCTAAAACATTCTACTAAAAACATCCACCATGTAGAAGAATACAGTGGGAGCTGGACTCACTGGACTTGTAATTTTATGGTGGATGACATCAGATGATGGAAAATAAGATTAAGTGCACTTTAAATAGAGGATGATGTCAGTGGAAATTGTTACCTCTGAATGTAGACATAGCTGAACTGTAGCATTGGAATGTCAACTAAAGTAGTCCTCTGTTAGTGAAAAAGAGAGTGAACATTAATAAATAATGATTTTCTGTAGTTAAATGTGTGTGTGTTTACTTTGCAATAGTTTGGGCAAAATAGTCCCCAAAAGTTAGCTAAATCTGACAAAAAAAAAATGTTTTGGGGACCTTCTGGGATGACCTCATATGGACAAACAATTCATGAATAAATTTTACATTATTGCAATGTTTTTTATTATTCTAAAAACGCAAAGTCTTTTTGAGGGAGGGCTAGGGTAATTAGTGTTATTTGAAAATAATGGAAATCTATGGTATGTACCCATTTAGATAGCTAAGTAAGCATGTATTTGTGTTATACCTGGTCTCCTTTGATCTGATGGGGCTTCTTCACCACCGCTCTGATGAGCTGCAGTATAGTGTCCGTATTAAGTATGTTTAGTGCCTTCACCAGGTCCACTAAAGTGATTTGAGAATCACTAGCATCAGGCAAAATCTATGCATTCACACACACACACACACACACACACACACACACACACACACACACACACACACACACACACACACACACACACACACACACACACACACACACACACACACACACACACACACACACACACACACACAAAAGCCATTAAAACTCAATAAAATGGGGCCTGGGTAACTCAGCGAGTAAAGACGCTGACTACCACCCCTGGAGTCACAAGTTCTAATCCAGAGCGTGCCAAGTGACTCCAGATAGGTCTCCTAAGCAACCAAATTGGCCCGGTTGCTAGGGAGGGTAGAGTCACATGGAGTCACCTCCTCGAGGTCACTATAATGTGGTTCCCACTCTCAGTGAGGCATGTGGTGAGTTGTGCATGGATGCCGCTGAGAATAGCGAGAAGCCTCCACACACGCTATGTCTCTGCGGTACATCACTCCAGAAACCTGAAGTGGAGCTGTAGTTATGATGTCACCTTAAAAAATCTGAAGTCTACTTAAACATGAAGTTAAATTTTTAATACTAATTAGTGTTGCACACCTTGCTTCTGGAACGTCTTTTGCAGCCCCTCCTGCTACTCCATACAGCGGCCACAGAGGCCATGACCTGCACCCCAAACTGCTGAGTCAGTGGCATCAAGAACTCGAGAACTTTCTGCCTCAAGATCTACAGATAACAAAGCCATATTACTGGTATACAAATTAAGCAATTAACAGTCAACATGACCTCAAACATTTCTAAGTAAAGTAAATAGTCTAAATTTAATTTTACTTAGTTTGATATAAGTACAATATATACCTTTGTGCCTTTAAAGTACACAGAGGTGGGTGAGGCTCTGCTGCCTTGGGCAGAGTCACAGCCCTTGACCACACCCCAGAGTAAGGCCATGCTGCTAATCATGTGTGGGAACTCCTCCAAAATGGCATTGCTTGCATTTCGCAGGTCTGGAACATCACAGCCTGCAGTTACCTACAGTGCAAAATAATAAATAAAAAATAAAAACAAAGTACAGTGTCACGTTATTGCTTTAAAGCGTCATTATTTACCAACAAATTCAGTAGTGATCCTGGCTCACTTGTCGTTCTAGGCAAGATCAGACAAGACATGAAATTTGCTAAATTGTAACTGTGTGATGGATATCTATTAGAAAGGGGGAGCATTTGGTTTGTGTTATTTTTTTATTTAAAAAAAATTCACAAATAGCGATTATGAAATGGAGTATGTCATAGAGAAGAGACATTCCCACTGACAGCTAATTTATTTATTTATTTATTTGGAATGCCCAATTCCCAATGTGCTCTAAGTCCTCATGGTGGGGTAGTGACTCGCCTAAATCCAGGTGGTGGAGGACGAATCTCAGTTGCCTCTGCATCTAAATCTGCGCATCTTATAACGTGGCTTATTGAGCGCATTATCACAGAGACATAGCGCTTGTCGAGGCTCCACGCCACTCTCCGCGGCATCCACGCAACTCACCACGCACCCCACTGAGAGAGAGAACCATATTATAGCAACCACGAGGAGGTTACTCCATGTGACTCTACCCTACCTAGCAACCAGGCCAATTTGGTTGCTTAGTAGACCTGGCTGTAGTCACGCAGCACACCCTGGAGTTGAACTTGTGACTCCAGGGGTGGTAGTCAGCTGCTTTACTCGCTGAGCTACACAGGCCCCCTTACTAACAGCGATTTTAATGACAAAACAATCTGAAGTTTTTTTTTTTTTTGAGAGTTGGCGATTTGAAGTGAAGCTACCATTGCTGAAGTACCAAGGTAGAGCAGAGTTCATCTAAATGCAAATGGGTTAGCAACCAATTCCAGCTTTTATTTATAGCGCTTTCACAATACACATAGTTTCAAAGCAGATTTACTTTAAATCGCTGTCAGTCTGAACACACCATGACAGCTGTGTGTGGGGGCAGTCCCCTGTCCCACCCTACAGAACATTGCCACCTTAGGTGAATGTCTATGTCAGGTCCCACCACTGAGCATTTTTTTAAGCTGGTGGATGTATGACTTACCTTCTTGTGGTCTAAAAGGCAGTAGTGTGTAATTATGGTCAGTCCTTCCAATAGGGTCAGAGGATATTCGGGTGCTATGTTCTCACTCTTTAAGGTACCACTACACAAAGAAAACCACATAATACACACACAATTCAAGCTTTGGAAACCAAAAAACATAAAAAAGTGTAAATGTTGATTCATCAACACAATTTTGAACACTTCTAACAAGCTCATATACACCCACACTGACACAAACAATCACACATTATTTACTTGTGTGAGGCCTTGACTCCATCGTACTCATGCTGTTTAACAAGATCATCCAGGTTCTTGCAGATTTGGGCAATAATGGGCGAAACAATGA
Organism: Xyrauchen texanus; assembly: GCF_025860055.1. NCBI lineage: Eukaryota > Metazoa > Chordata > Actinopteri > Cypriniformes > Catostomidae > Xyrauchen > Xyrauchen texanus. Next base: position 30,619,604 of record NC_068293.1, on the reverse strand, counting down.
TGGCCAGAGATCGCCCTAAATACGGCAGCACTTCACACAGAAGAGTCACCCAGGCTGGATGCATGGCACAGCCATACTGTGGGTGCAAAGCCCGAGCTGCTGCTGACACAAACATTCCCTGAGCAGTGATAGGCTGACTGGCTATGTAACGCACTGCTTTGATGGACTGCTGGAACATCACAGCTGTTTGCCACTCTCGAGCCAAGGCTGAGGAAGGCGGCTCTGCGCGCTGCTGTTGGTTGGATTGATGATGCTCATCATCATGTGCCTTGGTGTGAGGTGGACATACATGGTGCTCCAATACAATAAGAACCTTGAGAAGCTTCAGTAGGGCAATCTGGAGTGGGTGTTCAGCCCAAGTCCCATCTCGACCAAAGTTGACCAGACTTTCTTCCGAGAGCTCTGCTCCATCCTCTCCTTGGTCTTCCTCGGGCAGTGTGTGTTGGTCAGGTCGCTCACCACGCTGGCAGACATACATTGAGGCAGAGAGCGTAAGAAGAACATATTGCTGCACCTTGTAGCCCCAAAGAAGGTTGCACACAGCTTCAAGACTAGCACCACCCCTTGAATCTCCAATTTGAGCCTGCTGGACCACCCTCACCAACTGGATCATCAACTCGGTCAAAACTTCCACACTTTTCACCTGTACCTCTCGATTGGCCTGGAGTTGGCGAGTGGGAACACTCACATGGGAGGGATAGTGAGAGCGTAGATAGCGCAGGCAGAGGCAGGTGAGTAGCTCTAGCAGGAGAGTTGGTGGAGAAGAAGGGGAAGGTGGTGAATGGAGAGGAGAAAGGACCTGCTGGGATGGGTCAGGAGTGACTGCACTTGGTGGAGTTGAGGTTTGCAATCGCTCATAGAAGCTGCCACCTTCCTGAACCTGACGGTGCCTCTGCAAAAGGTTCTGGATGAGGTTGAGTTGGGCAGTGGAGCTACAGTCTAGAGAAGTATTAGAGAGAGTCTCCACAAATGGCCCTGCACTTGTCCGGATTATGGTCTCTAAGATAGTGAAGGCGTAGAGAATGCGCCTGCTCTCATACTGCTGCTTATAGAGAAGAACGTGTCTGAACAGTGAGTCCACCGCCTCCTGTTTCTCCCGCTGTCGCTTCAGCATCCGAGACTTCGCCATTGCCTCCAACTGCCCATCATCTTCATCACTCGAGAGCGAATCAGAAATCTGTGTGCGATCCGAATCCACCCTCTTAATGCCATTGGCTATGCTCTCCTCCTCTATGCTGCCATCATTAGGTGGTTGCAAGTAATGGGCAGAGCTTGAGCTGGAGATTTCTGTGGAACTCGGAGCACTGCTGGTGTCTGCAGATTCTGTGTGTTCAGTTTTCTCATCTTCCTCCACTCTTTCCTCGTCCTCTCCCACAGTCTCTTCACTCTCACTCCTGGACAATGCTGGGGAATCTGAGGGCATTTCCATTTGTTCTGGATCTCGCTCCAGCTCTGCCCATAATGATTCACGGTCTACTACAGTGATGCGACTGATGAAAGTTTCCTCTGTTTCCTCACCAGCACTTTTTGTGATGGATTTGTTTCTGCAGCTAAGTGCCTTGAAATTACCTAAATCACATATACAATAGAATCAGACCAAATTTAAATAATCTTTAAAAACATAAATATATGACTCTTTGATGAACATAATTTTCATTACCCTAAAATGATCTAAAAGAAACATTTATGTTTTTAGCCATGACATTAGTGCTCTACACTTTGCATTTGGCTTAAGTGAATATTTTCATCCATCGCATAATTATAGCACAATGATTAACATAACTTTCATTACATAGTACCACACAAACAATTTAGGAGTAACACATGGCTTACAGTGCAGTCCCAGTATCAAGAACAGGTATTGATAAATCTAATACTGTGTGCCAAATGATGCACTATACACTATGCCAAGTTGAGAGTTTTAAAAGTGTAGTATTGTCCCAATTATTTATAATATTTGTTCGTTATCTCACTATGGGAAAATACCTCGTGCATGAAATCATGGAAGCAATTTATAACACCACGTCTGTCCAATGATAGACAAGTCAAAGCAGTGACTAGGATGCCCGGCCTTCCTGATATATGCCACTGTCACATGCCTTTAAGTCATTCTCATTCTCTTCTTTATGAAGCTCTCGCTGGGAGCTATCCTTCAGCAGAGTTTTTGAATTATTGCTGTTTAACTGTTTTCAAGCATGAGCCATCAAGTTATGTCGCCAAACACAGTGATATTTTCAGAAAATGTAATTGTTCAGAGAAACAGTATTTTTACCCTCTCCCAGTGGAGAAAGGACCCTCAGTCCATTAGCTGGTGGGACATTATGGAGGAGGCCTCAAAGAACCTACCTCCTCTCAATGGCTCCATCAAGGAGAGATGAGAAGAAGAGGAGGAGGAGGAGGAAATGAGCAATCGCCTTTTTGAGGATGATGAGGAGGATGCAATCTTTCCACCTCAACCATCCAGCCCGTAGAGCGGGGGCTCCCATTCCCCAACACCTTTGAATCTCAATATGAACGAGATGTGCCATAGGGTGGCAGCCAAGCTGTCTATTGACTGGCCTTCTCAATAGATGGCACGGAAGAGGGCACGGAAAGGGATTTGTGTGAAGGGAAGAGGCTATAATTGCCTTGATTCTGATTCACAGTCTCCACAGTTTTTAATCATATTACTGTGTAATTTAACCATTTATTTGACAAAAAACTTCAGATAAATAAACATTACAATGTCACTCTTTAAACCAGATCATGTAAAAATATTATCCATTCTGTTTATGTGAATATCTTGCCAAAAACCGAGTCGTTCACTGCAATCTACCATTCCATCCAATGGGGAGTTCAGCAGAGCTTGTCAGAGCGAACAACCCTAACCAAGAGGTGCGGAGCTTTGACCCTTCGCTAAGCCCCACCTTAAAAATGCTCCTATCTCAGCAACTGTTGCCCTGCCGCCATTACTCTGACACACATTTGTAATTTTCCAATGAGAGCCTATGGGAGTAATGGATGTTTGAGTACTTTTAAATAAATCTGGAAAAGAGCAGACCCACATTTCATACATAAATCTGGAGAAGAACAGACCCACATTTCATAAAGTTTACTAAAAGCAATATATCCAAGTAAAAATTCAGAAAAACCGTTTTAATATTGGGCTATTAAGTCTTTTTATGTGTGATTTAAACACACATGTAAGCTTCTGTAGTCTCTTGTGGTCCATGCAGTGTTGTTAACTTGAACTGTTCCTTGATTAATTAACTGTAACTTTTTAAATAGTCAAGGGTAAAAAATGTTTTATTGCTAAAGCAGACAGCAACTCTAAACAGAAAAACAACACATATTTATAATTTATTTTCTATTTTAAAGCATTGATGTGCTGCTTAAAATATATATATATTTTTTTTTCTCACAATAAAATATTAAGATATTTTGGGCAGCTAAATGTTTTGTTTGTAATTGAATTATAGATTAGGTAACCAGATGTCCCGGTTTACTCATGACAGTCCCGGTTTTAAGAGGTGCATCCCAACAATTCACAACAATTTTTAGGCCTAAATATCCTGGTTTATGCTGGTAGGCTCAAAGATTTTTTTCTTAAATGAAATCTCCTCATTGTCCTTCTCGCTATTGTCTCTGGGATTGTTTGCAGAGATGAGAAGCAATTTTGTATCGTCACACGTTGATTTGACAATACTTTAAATCTAGTCTTCAGCAAATCAGCTGAAATGTATCTGGTTACCATGGCAATGACATCATGCGCTTGGCACTCGCTTATGTCATCCTGTCAGTCAGTGCAAATGCCCAAATAAAAAATGAGTTTTCAACAACAATGTAAACGAATATGTGAAAATGTGAAAATGTAAGCGAGGTGTTTTCTGTCACTGTGAATGTTAATTCCCTCAAATTTAGACAGCTACACTGCACTTTTTACATAGTACAAGCACTTAAATGTTGAAATGTGGGTTTGTATTTTGAATTTTAGGTTCCAATGTTATGAATTTTGTGTACCTGACAAGTCTGCTCATAATTACACATGCAATATCAAATCATATGGATAGAATAAGCTACTTGGAATTTCTACATTAAAAAAACTAAAATGTGGTTAAATCGTAAAAAATATAATGTAAAATAAAATATATACACATTATATATATATACACTGAAGTGCAGATGTTTGCATACCCCTTTGTTTTAGGCCTATACATTTTCACACCCCTTTCAGAATGTATGCAAACAAGAGATAAAAGATCATATATTTTATGTAGTACTGCCCTTCAAAAGCTGCATTACACAAAATGTACTTTCATTTACAAAAATCATCCCGTTCAAAAGTTTGCATCCCATTGGTTCTTGTGTTACCTTCTTGAGCGTCAATGAATGTTTCCACCTTTTGTAATAGTTGAGTACAAGTCCATCAATTGTCCTAAATGTCATAAGCAGGATGTGTCATGAATATAGCCGCTGTTGGGAAGGACTCAAATGTGTAGAAGATGCTGGGATACCAAAGAATTTACAGTAGTTGGGTGATTTTTCTTAAAAAAAAAAAAAACTAACTCCGCCCCTTCCGCTACATATGGCAAGTCAGGAGCGCTGAGTGCAGTGTCCAACATTCCACATTCCGTTTTGATGGTTGAAGAAGTATATCATCCGGGTACTCATAGTAGACTTCTTTTTGTTTCCTTTTTAGTGTAAACATACTACAGGCACTACTGACATTACAAGATGATGTGGAACAGTGCAGAAGTGTTTGGTTTGGGACTGACTTTCAGAAATGAACTCATGCTTCTTCTATTAGTCTTTTAAACACCATTTATGCAGATTACTTCATGAATTATTTCAAATATAAAAGTACATCCATCCATTCATCCATCTTCAAACGCTTATCTGAAGTCAGGTTGCGGGGGTAGCAGCTCCAGCAGGGGGCCCCAAACTTCCCTATCCCGAGCCACATTAACTAGCTCTGACTCGGGAGGCGTTCCCAGGCCAGTGTGGAGATGTTATCTCTCCACCTAGTCCTGGGTCTTCCCCGAGGCCTCTTCCCAGCTGGACATGCCTGAAACACCTCCCTAGGGAGGCGCCCAGGTGGCATTCTTACCAGATGCCCAAACCAACTCAACTGACTCCTTTCGATGCAAAAAAGGCTCTACTCCGAGCTCCTCATGGATAACTGAGCTCCTCAACCTATCTCTAAGGGAGAAGCCCGCCACCATTCTGAGGAAGCCCATTTCGGTCGCTTGTACTCGCGACCTAGTTCTTTCAGTCATGACACAGCCTTCATGACCATAGATGAGGGTAGGAATAAAAATTGACCGGTAGATCGAGAGCTTTGCCTTCCGGCTCAGAACAAGACCCTGAGGTACTTGAACTCCTTCACTTGGGGCAATACCTACTTCCCTACCCGGAGTACGCACTCCATATAAAAGTACAATCCAATTTAATTGTTTACTTTTACTTGTTGTTTACGGTGTTATTATAATTGTATTAAAACCTTAAAATGGATTTGAATGTTTATTACTACATTCTGCTTAATTAAATACTGCTGGAAAATGAATTAACAATCCCACTCTCTCTGTGTGTATGTGAGAGAGTTGATCTGTTGTGTGTTTGCATTTGTTTTTGATTCCATACCAACAGTAAGATTATGTTTGATGCTCTGCATAGGTGATCTCTGTGTTCTTGGGTCCAACAGTAAGAGCAGAACTGGTTCCAGAATACGGACCACATCACTGAGAGAGAGAGCCCGCACCAACCAGTTCTGTGCTGCGGCACTGACACTACCATCCTGATTGTTCAAACTATCTAGTACCACAAACAAAGATCTGAGAAAACAGAGATTAAGAGAACCTTTAGTGGATATAGAACAAAGCTTTGAGAAAAAGTGGCAGAAATATTAGGCAAGTGACCTGTCAAAGGAACGGTTAAGAGAGGTGCTGCGATTTGTCTGGATCTCTCGTGTCAGATGCCACAAAACTGAGAACCTGTGGAGCGCCTCCAAACACACAACCTAATACAAACACACACACACACACACACACACACACACACACACACACACACACGCACTGTTAAATAAATCTTTATGTTGATAGTGTGTTATTGTATTATAGGAATAGTTCACCTAATATGAAGAGACAGAATTATATGTTATTGTTCACTGATAATCTTCACCTCTGCTGCAGCTTTTAAATCAAATAGTTGTCAAACCTCATTGGTTCTTGAGTATCTGGTAACCAAGCATTATGACATCAAACCCATACCATAAGTGCAATATTTTGTTTGAGAGCAGCAGCAGAGGTGAAGATTATTAGAAAATATATGTAAATTTCAACCTATCGTATGTATTCAGAAGACTTGGAATATAGCACACAAGACGTATGGACTACTTTGATGGTGTTTCTGAGGTTTTTCCATCTAGGAGCTTGACCTCCCATGATCATCATATGGAAAAGATCTACATGAAGCTTCTTTAAAAATGCTTTCTTTGTGTTCCAAGGAAAAAATAGCCATATAAAAGGATGGAATGGCAGTAGGGTGAATACCGTAAATGTTGACAGAACTACCATTTTTGAGTTAACTATACTTTGAAACAAGTAAAATGCTGTACCTTGTCCTCATTGAATAAACCCAGGCAGATGATGTCCTCACAGATGGATGCCGATGGAGCCAAGCAGTGTAGTCGATAGAAGAGCTCCACGCAAGATACGTGATGCTCTCTGTGCTCTGTATCTAACTGAGCCCATAGAACCTGAGATAAACGCTGTAAAAGAGAAATAATAATATGTTTATTCCACAGAAGGAACGAGAAAAGTGAGAGCAGCAACAAGCTAAACGTAATGCGCATTACCAGGTAAAAGTCTGTGGAATCCTCAACAGTTTTGAGAACGGCTGGGTAGATGGGAGGTAGGGTGACCATTTGCAGTGGTCCGCTGAGTGGGTTGGCATCAGAGTTCTTATAACGTTGGTTCTTATCCTGAATGATGAGGGCTAAAGACTGAGAATGACTGATTAGCTCCAGCAGAGAGGAAATTGCAACATGTTGCACCTACAGATACAGAAAATTATCAGATTTGGTGGTTTCATCAAGTAGGGCAATGCAACACTTAAAGGAGAAGTGTACCATTTTTTAAGTTTAATATGTTCTCCTATCCCAGCTTAATGTGCAAAGACAACTCTAAGTAAGCCATTTGTAAGTTTACTCTCCTGTAGAGTACAAACACTTTGTCGCTATCAAGACACTCCTCTGCTTGTTTGAGCAGTCTGACATGTCTTCTGGCTCAACTCTTCAGGAGTGACTTTGCGCCGGGACTACTTGCTACAAGATGTTTGGTATAAGGAGTAATGGTGTTACTTTAATTTTGTTTTTAGAGGAAATTAAGGGTGAAAATAGAAAGTGTTTGCAGGAAAATGACAGATATTGAGGTAAAAATCTTGGTCATAGTTTTACAAAATATTTACATTTGTCGTGGATCACATCCAGCAGTTCCTCCTGTACAACTTGCTGCATATGTGCATCATTTGTTTTTCTAATCTCTAAAATCTAAATCGCCATTAAAATAATGATGACTGTGATGTTAAATTTCAATGTAGTGTAATGTCTGTTAACATCATCATCTTTTATGCTTGTAGGGGCAAAACCATCTTGTTTCATATTTTTCAGACCTATTTATTAGCTGGCCAATGACAAGCAGCCCATATTACAGTCTCTGGGGTCTATTTTTGTGAGCGAACTAAGAGCAGCACTAGGCGCAATGACCATGTGCTACATCTCATCCAATTTTCGTGAGAGCGCTAATTCTAAGCACAAGTTTCATGCCAGTGCAAAGTGCAAGTGGGTGTGCTTGGGAATATTTGCGCTATCTTTGGGTGTACTGTATGTTAATGGAGTGGCGGAAAGCGCAATTTGCTATTTTCCTGAGAAAAAGGTAAATGAACTAAGATGTTTGAGAAGCACCCCTATTCTCATTGCAGTCTAAAATCAGTTCCTGCATTTGCAGTTTGGAGAATGAACCAGCAGGGGGTAATGAAGTTTGTCCAAACTCTGAAAATATAGTGGAACATCAAATGATGTCTATCACAATCACTGTTGTAGCCGTTTTATTAAACAAAAATGTATGAGATTTCTTTTAAGCTTTCAAGAGGTTATATTTATTTTTTAATTATTATTTTAATTTTAATTTACAATTGCATTTATTATCTTATTTATATAAAAAAATTTCCACCTGTTGCCACTGAGTGACTTTTAAAAATTTTCAAAAAAGGCTGGAGGACGAAGTTGAATAGGGTAAAATTTTTGGATTCGATTTTTTTTGACCACTGCATTATTTTTATTATTTTCGTTGATCAATATCATTATTAACACTTACATTCTCTTTATTTTAATGGAGCCTATATCCAAATCTTGACGAGATCCACATTTTCCATGCATATAAAAGCGACATGTCAATGTCATGGAAATATGTCTCACATTCAACAAGGACATAGTTAATGGACAAAAAATGTAAGTGAACATTTCTATTCTTCAAATTTATTGTATACAGATTAATTTACACTACCAATTTATTATGAATGTGCTGTTTTTGTTTATATTGCTGGTGCATGATAGTGAATGGACTATATAATTATATAGCTTTGTGAGTGCAATTTCGCCAAACCCACTTGCAAAATACCAAAACATCATGGCCATGCCCATTGACATTGTGCTTATGATTTATCCCATAGCACTGTGCTTAGTGCTAGTGTTCTTAAAATATGATCAATTGGGTGTTAGGTTGGTTGGGATTCTGAAACAAACAGAGCAGTGTTCTGAAAGCACCACAGAGCTTAATGTAGTGTAAACACTAAAAAGTGTTTACACTTTTTTGGGGAATCAATCTTCAAATGGGTACTAATACTTGCATAGCTAGGGTAGCAAAAAGTAACATAGAAGAATTTACACACAGGATCTTTAAACCCATTTCCATTTTAGAGTACTCGTAGTGTCATACCTGGTAGTCTTTCGTCAGACAACATAGAGTCATCAAAGACCTCAGCCACTCAGGAAGGGTCTCAGTTCCTGAGGAAAGAAAAAATATTAGAAAATATACATATTACATATATATGCACTTGCTACATGAGAAAAAGATTGTGTTATAGAGTGTTATTCCTTACTGTACCTGTCTTGTTGAACTTAGACATGTGCAATTCTTGGCTCTCATCCTCAGTGACATAGACAGGGAAAGTTGTACATTCCATGAGAAGTTGACAAACAACAGTAAAGGCCTGGCGGCACGACTCCGATATCTCCCCTTTACCCTTCGACTGGAAGCTTCCCATCCACTCCAACTCTGCTGGTTTGTGGTCTTTGCGAACAGAAAACCCATGAAGTGCATGCGTCCGCAGCTTACTAGGGTTGAAAAACTCGGCAAGCCTCTCTTTGATAAGACCCAAATCTCGAGTGCCTTTCTGTTTGAGTGTAGAACGCTTACTGGCCCGAGGAGAACCATTCTGATCTAGCTGATCTGTCTCTTCCTGTTTTTTCTTTTTGTCTGGATCCACTCTATCCAACAAGTGCCTGAGAGATACAGGTAGAGAATATAAAATGCCTACTGTGCACAGTATACTTATATACTGCATGCTACAAAAATAGTACAAGGACTATGGTAGCAGGATATTCCAAATACACACAGAGTGTGAAAATTAGCAAATCACCTTGTGATCAGAGATTCCAGTATGTCCTGTACACATTTGGACATGTTTTCTACAGTCCCTCCTCTTCTCCAAACACGCTCTGCTTCAGAATTCACAGCAGAAGCAGCCTCTGATCCACCTTGTAGAAGGTGCTGTTCAGATGGAGAGGCGCTCAGCCCTAATCCACTGTCTTCAGACAGCAAAGGAGAGTACAGAGAATCACCTGGCTCCGCCTCCTGTGTATCTGGTCCATTTAGATTGACCTCACCAGAGCTGTTGTCATGGTTACCATTCACCTGGTCACTCTCCTTCACTTTATTGTTCCCTGTTACCTGAAATCAGAAACAGAGCCCTTTAAAACCTTTTTAAATCCTCTCCCAAACCATTATAGTGTATGAAAGCAATGCTTAAAGTAATGTAGGATAAATCTAAAAATGAGGGAATATATGCAATCTATGCAGCGAATACTGCATATGGATAACAATAAAATATAATTCATAGCATTAGGATATAAAGTATAATTTGTCTGATTATAAAAGACCTGATTATACTTTGAATGCAGTAGATGTACTGTAATATAAACTGATCCTTCATACCTGTGTTTGTCCTATATCTAGTGTCTGTGATTCGGCCTCCATGTCCATATAAGCAACTGGCATATGGATCTTACTGAGCATTTTAAAACATGCTCTCATGCCCTGCGTAAGCTCCTGTAGGCTAAGGAATGTCATGTAACTACGCAGCGACTGCAGCATGCTGCCCAGCATCAGTGGCAGGTATTGCGTTTGAATCTCTGCATAAAGCTCCTAATAAGAAAGGCAAGATGAGGAATCAAACTAAAGTTCAAATTATTCAATTTATTAATGAATCACATTCAAATACACTAAAATATTCAGATTAATCAGAATGGTAAAGCATACTAATGCATAATAACCTGGTTGCTATAACCCAGATTAATCTAATATTCCAGTTTCTGAATAAAACTGTAGAACATCTGCCATATAATAGTGTTAAAACAGAATTCTTGGTCATGTAAGCACCATATTTGGAATGTCAACTTTAATGAATACAGGAATATTACAAAAGCTGTGCACTCAATGGAGCATGTAAACCTCTATTTTTAATCTGAAAATTACGTGCATGTAACACTGGCAATCATCATGAAGTGCACAGCAAAAAAGATGAATCACAAAAGGAGATCATACCAGAGGAATAACGTCCAGCAGGAAGATAATGAGCATGGAGAGTTCTGTCACTGATGGAGGGCTACTCCACTCTTTAGATTGACCCTTCTCTGCTGGATCACTTAAAGAACTGTGAGACAACCATAACATTATCATCACATCATGCTTTATATAATCATGTAATGCTGCTTATGTGCTTGTTGGTTTTTACCTGAGACAGTTTTGGAAGTGCCTCGTCATGTAGTCCCAGAGATAATTGCTACTCATAGCACTCACAAGCATATTGACGGTCTTAATAATCTCTGAAGAGTTTTTATTCTCCTTGATTTTACTGCACAGCAGAGACAACATGTTTTTATGTAATAATCCATTATGTTCTACCTCTCATTTTGCAGATGATTTTAATCCAAAGTTGCTTACAGTGCATTCAAGGTAGACATTTTATCAATATGTTGTGTCTAAAACTTTTCACCACACCTGCTAAATTTCTGTGGATACATTTCTTACCAGCCGTGAAACTTTGTTTTGCACACACACACACACACACACACACACACACACACACACACACACACACACACACACACACATGTTGTGTTTCCATGTTTTATGGGGACTTTCCATAGACATAATGGTTTTTATACTGTACAAACTTTATATTCTATCCCCTAAACCTAACCCTACCCCTAAACCTAACCCTCACAGAAAACTTTCTGCATTTTTACATTTTCAAAAAACATAATTTAGTATGATTTATAAGCTGTTTTCCTCATGGGGACCGACAAAATGTCCCCACAAGGTCAAAAATTTCGGGTTTTACTATCATTATGGGGACATTTGGTCCCCACAAAGTGATAAATACACGCTCACACACACACACACACACACACACACACACACACTCACACACACTCACACACACTCACACACACTCACACACACTCACACACACTCACACACACACACACACATCAGCCTCAACATTAAAACCACCTGCCTAACATTGTGTAGGTTCAAACTAGTCTGGGCATTCTCTTTTCAGAGCAGAAGAAAGCATGTTTTCTTCCAGTATAACCTTGTATGTGGCTTAATTCATGCGTCCTTCACAAATATGAATCTGCCCGATTCCAGCCTTGATGAAGCACCCCCAGATCATCACCGATCTAGTAAATGCTACCTTTTTGTAAAGAGTTACCAGCCAACTGCCTAATAACTCGGTTTTCACTTTTTTATTTTCATTTATTTCTCAATAATTCTGTTTACTTTGCTCATCAAAATCAACTTTTACACACATTTATTAATCACACAATATATTGTGTTATCAGTTATGACATAGGAGTTCTAAAACAACCGAATAAAGCACGTTTTTCGATGGGTATTCTATGTATTCTCCGTTCTTTAAAGCCACAATGACAGCATGGTGTACAGCGCGAAACAAACTAATACCTGCCTTTCATTTGTATTCATTTGCTCTCATAGTTTCAGTTTCTGAAATAACTTTCAGGCATGATTAATCACATTGCAGGTGCAATATCATTCATTTGCACCGATGTCGCCCTTTATTGTGTGCATTTGGAAGCATGCCTCTAAACTTCATTTTAATTTAGGGGAAACATAAAAATTGCCAAGACGTGCTATATTGCACATCTGAAATATGCAATCCTTAGAACTACATTAGTAGATCAGCTCTGACATTTTTTGCACATGATATCAAATTAGCAAATTATTTATACACATACTTCTTCAGTAAATGAGGGCTAAAGCATATTATTGTGTGAATGCCCCTAATATCAACAAATGGAATTGCAAGAATAATAAATGTTGTCATTAATACCGGTCGCCATTAGTTGGAAACAAATGGTCCTGTCCCAAAATCATGCAATTGGTTGAGCCAATGTTGCAATGTTATATAACCAATTTTATAGTAGCACCACAGTGCCACAGTTTTTACACTTTTTACTTACAGTTGTCTCTGCATATAAGTTGAATAGGGATAAGAGAAACTACATAAAAAATTACACACTTAAGATTTATACATACAAGCATTGATTCCTTCTCTCTAACCTGTTGAGTTGGCTGCCACTGAGGCTGCTATTGAGCATGTCCTCTCCCAGCATTACTTTACAGTAGCTGTAAAAAGCTCTGACCACCTCCAACAACACATCAGACAACACCAATGGCCCTGCGTGTAGAGAAGACATAAATAATGATGTAAAACATCCCAAAAACTGTCAAACATATTTCAATTACAGTTGCTGTCTCCATCTTTGATTTTACCTATCTCAGATTTGTCCAGTAAGCTAATGATGATGCGAAATGGTCTGAGATACTCTATTACATTGCCTGGGTTGGCCTCTATATCTTTCTGCTTCAGAACATTCACCAGTGCCTATGAAGACGATATAAAATGAGAGTTAATGTTGATCATGCATGTACAATATGCATTTGCTAACATATAGTTTGCTGTATATAAGCCTAAAGTAATGTGTTATTGAAAATCAAAGGCAATCTGTTCTAATAAGACATGGTTATCAATTCAAATCAAATAAGCGGTTATATTGAAGTGTGTGTTATCTTCAATACCTGCACCAGTAATTCCCTGGAGTGTGTGTTGAAAAAGAACGCTGTATATTCTTCAACAGTGTTATAGTGACATGAGTCTGCAGTCACCATTCCTCCTTTGATGTCCAAGCCTAACAATATACAAATATAGAAAAAATAAGAAGCTACACATCCATGACAAAAGATTACAAAAAACTCACCCAAAAATTTATATGTTGCATTTGTTTTCTTTCATCATTTCACTCAATGGAAAAGAGAAGCATGGACATTCTGCTAAATGTATACAGTACAAAGGGTGAGTAGATGAAGAAAGCATTTTCATTTTTGGTCGAACTATTCCTTTAATATTGGAGTCTTATCTACTCTATTTCGCAGAAGTGAGAATTTTGTGAAAACTACAGTACCGAGCATCCAAGCATAGAGGCGTCGATTTAGTGACATATCTCTCCTGAGCAGGGTGAGTGAAGCAGCAGACATCACACTGATCATCTCATCTTGCTTTAGAGGAATGGCACTTTCCACAGGATCCTACAGAAATTATTAGAACAAAAAGTTATTCAGATTTAAGAATGATTGTTGGTTACTTTAATCTCGTTGGGAGTGAGGACTGGAAGGAAGAAAAAGAGGCATAGACAAACCAGGCAGGATGTGAAGGGGAAGAAGTAGAGAACGATTTCCAGCATGTTTCTCTGGACCAGAACATTAGAGTCTTGGAGAGCGAGACATATGGCCTTGATCTGCAGTAAGAGTGAGATGTTCATTTTAGCTTATTCAGTAGTTATTTATTGAATTACTGTATAGTTATTTATTATTATATATAGATAGTATAATTCTTTCAAGACAACAGGTTTTGTTCAGAGTAGACACCATTTGTAATTTGACACAAAGGAAAATGGGGCTGTGAGGGATAAAATTCTAGTCAGTAAAATGTGTCATACTGTCCAAAAGGTGCACTTATAATTTTTGGGATTATTTTTGGTCACAGCCTTCATGTCAAATTCAATATAGCACCTACTCAGACTGAAGTCTATATGTATATATCATTTTCGTTTCATTATTTTATATGTCAGACATATACACTCACCACTAGTTTATGGTCTGTCCCAAGCATATACTTCTGTTCTCGGCCTGTGATCGAGTGGTTAAAGTGTGTGACGATGAAGAGGGAGGCAGGGAGTCGTACCAGAGGACATATAAGCACTGAACCCCACAGTGCCCCATAAAACACAGACTGACCCACCAACACTGACAACTTCATAAGCAACGCATCCGTCCTGATACAGGAAGAATGAGAAGAGGTGATAAGCAATAATAAGTGCTTCAGTGATAACTGGGTATTTTCAAAGAACAATTTCAAACCAGTTAATTCTAAAAATGATTTGTGAAAACTCAAATATTTTGCATACATGGGAGGTATGTAACTTCCTAATATTAGATCCAAACATAAGTCAGTCTATAATATAGTCTATATAATTTAAATCACCCTCGTGTCACTCCAAACATGTATGCATTTCTTTCTTCTCTGGAACACAAAAGAAGATATTTTGAATATTGTCTCACATGTTTGTCCAAAAAATAAAAAGTTAATGGGGTCCAGTGTTGTTTTGGATGGACAAAAACAGTTGAAACGTTCTTCAAAATATATTATTTTGTGCTCTGCAGAAGAGAGAAAGTTATACAGGGTGACATGAGTGACGGTGATTAAATAATGACAGAATTAAAATGGGTGAACTATTCCTTTAAGTTCGACACTTTTGTGCTGTTATTGTACCTGTCATAGACCTCAGCGCCCTCCTCAAGTCCAGGCAGTAGGCCCATGATAAAAGCTTGCAGGCTGGGTAACAGCGCTCTCTGAAGAGGCAAGAAGTACCGCTCGTACAATGCCAAAAGAATTGGCTTCACTGACATCGCTGCATGACCCAACAATGGGAACAGCCCTGAGCTGAAGCACAAATGACCGTACAACAAATATTAACATTCTCAGAACCACCATAATGACATTCAAGGTGAATCTCACAAAACCTGTCAAGAAAATGTCTAGTTCATATTTCACCCCCACATAAAAAGGAAATTACAGAGGGTTTCACAATGAAAATCTGGGATTCAACATTAAAATTGAACCTTGGAAATCAACCACATTTTGGAATTTTGAAAAACTTTCTGACTTACAATGTATAAAGAGCATACAAGATTCTGCACTATTTTAGGTCACTAATCAAATAAGCAAAATTTGAGATATTGATTATGTTAAAGAGTTAGTTCACACAAAAATGAAAATTCTCTCATCATTCACTCACCCTCGTATCATGCTAGATGTGTCTTTCTTTCAGCTTCAGAACACATATTGAGATTTTTAGAAGAATATTTCAGCTCTGTAGGTCCTCACAATGCAAGTGAATGGGTACTAACATTTTGAAGCTCCAAAAAGCACATAAAGGCAGCATAAAATAATCCATAAAACTCCAGTGATTAAATCCATATCTTCTGAACTGGTATGATAGGTGTGGGCAAGAAACAGATATTATTAAAATACAGACAATATTTAAGTCCTTTTTACTATAAAGTGTCCTTCCTGCCTAGTAGGTGGCGATATGTATGACAAATGTGAATCGGCAAAAAACAAAAAGGAGAAGAATGTGAATGTGGAGATTGATAGTAAAAAAAGGACTTAAACATTGATCTTTTTCTCACCCACACTTATCATATAACTTCTAAAGATATGGATTTAACCACTGGAGTCTGCTGGATCACTGTTATTCTGCTTTTATTTGCTTTTTGGAGCTTCAAATATTTGCTACTCAATCACTTGCGGTGTGAGGAACAAAGAAAGTCATACACATCTTGGATGGCATGAGGTTAAGTAAATCATGAGAGAATTTTCCTTTTTTAATTAAACTATTTATTTAACTCCTTTGTATGAAAGGTCCGATTTCCGTTGAAGAATTTAATGGTCTTTGAACCATTCTAAAATTATGCTGGGCTAACATGTATCACCAGGATTTGCATAAACTTGTGCAATCCATGCCAGCTTGAGTGCATGTTAATATTAAAGAAAATGGGAAGTATACCAAACACAAAAAATTCTGAAATTCTGAAAATTCTAAAAATTCTAAATTTTTTAATCGTAATTAATTAAACAATAATTTGTCACTCAAATAGTTTTTCTTATAATACAATTTTAAAAGAAATACAATAGTAAATAAGAAAAAATTCAATTTTTGTAAAAGCCTATTGCCTATTATTTTAATGACAATTAAGTAAAATTTTCCTCCCAATGCTTAACTGTCAAGTAAATTAAAATGTCAATGCTTAAAAAAAATAAAAAAGAGGCTTCATTTTCTTTATGCAAAATATAATTTATTTATTTTGATTTTGGAGTAAAACATGACCCAAATTTTTTTTTGGTAGATCAACCCAGTGCAAAAAATAGTTGTCTTATATTTTGTTGGTACTGCTGATAGAAACTGTCTTTGATGCATCAGGTTATGACAATCACCTGTAAATGAAGAGATCCTTTGCTAGCCATTTTGTGCCGATGATTTTAAAAATGACCTCATATGTCTCCAGTGCTTTGAGGTGGACACCGCTGGGCAGAGCAGGGTGCAAACACTGAGCCAGACGCTTCCCAATGATCAACCGTCGTGGTAACATTGAGTACTTCAGATTACTCTGGAGAGCCTAAGAGACACAAATCAATAAAATCACATTATTGTCATTCAACCATATACACAAGTACTACAGCAGGTGAAGTCTTGGGTGCAGTTCCGAGCAAAATACCATTCATGACAGTGATAAATATAAATGATAAAGATAGTGTGAAATATATATATATATAACATCACAATGGCTGTTAAATTTTTTAAAGTAATTTTCACTTTGTCATGATTCATTTTGCACAAACAATACTGACTGTTGGTGCCCCTACAACAGCTACATTAACATCTACCGGTATTTGGTAGCAAGTTAAAATAACTGCACAGACTATTTAATAATCTAACTTGCTGGCTACTGAAATGTTGTTTAATAACATGGTTGAATGTTCTTGATGTAACAAACAAACAAACTATCAATATTAGGAGGAGCCAATTGTTGCAACAGAGACAGAGGCTTTAGTTTATTATGGACAGCACTTGAGACATGTTTTGCAAGATACGCTGTCAATTGTCACTGGGTACACAAAGTGGATAAACTTCAAATGTGGTAAAAACGGGCCTCTTGCCAAAGCCCAAATGGCTATCACTCAAGTACACACAATAATTTAGTGTTATTGTTAGATGCATTACATCCGGAAAGTCCCACTGAGCAAACAATTCAATCGCATGCTATGTGAAGAGATATAGAGAGAAAGACAGAAATTTTAATAAGACAACAGAGCTCACACATCAGCTTAAATGTGAACACATGTTCAGAAAAAAAAGCAATAAAGGAAGGGCTCTCTTGGGCAGTGTAAACAAGTTCTGTACAAACCTATTCAAATCAGTTGCACTTTGAACATTAACTGTGATGTGTTTGAGGTCAAGCATTAATGTTGCCTTCACTCCTCCATAAAAACAAACACTTTACAGATGATTCAATAAAAGCAGTGTACACCTCATATTTTTGCGTTTTGCAATGAATAGACCAACAGAGTGGAGATATTCTTCTAAAAATCTTTGTGTTTTGCAGAAGAAAGTCATACATACAGTATATATGGGATGGAATGAGGGTGAGTAAATGATGAGAGAATTTTCATTTTTAGGTGAATTAACCCTTTAAAGGTGAACTGCTTTCTGTGACGCTATCAAAACATTGCTCTGTTTGTTTGACTATCCTGACCATTGGCAGATTTGTGGTGGGACTATCTGTTTGTCTGATCGATGGTGTAAAAATTACACACTTTCTGGTTATTTTAAGAGGATTTATGTAGTTTGCATTGATTCTGCTTTTTAAAAACAAATAAAAAAACAACAACAATAACCTGCATTGCTAAGTGTTTTGATAAGCATTCTCCAGGTTTTGAAGTACCTTGTTGAGTTTTCCGAGTGAGGAGATGAGATCAGCCCATTCACTGGATGATTCAAAGTTTCGCAGTGCCTTTTCAATGGCAGCTCCATAACTACGGTAACGGTAGTCATTTTTCAGCTCAGCTTCCTCAGGATCCATCAGTCTGACGTCAGTCATGTCCCGGCATGCTCAGCATCTGTATATGAAAGGAGAAAAAACACTGATCAGGTGAAATCCTGCACTAACAACTTCTGTGAGTATGCAAAGAGACTAATTCAATGTAAATTTAAGTGAAATCCAGCTAATGAATGAGGGCATCAATTCTGCATGAAGACATTTACTTCACCCATTTCTCTGGCATTTCTAAAGCAAGCATCACTTTTACTACACCTCATATTTAGGGATTTGAACAAATCTCTAACCCTAACTATTTACTACTATTAATTATTTAACTGCACAGAACTGGTCCAGCATTGTTTGTATCCTATTCATTTTCTAATTGATCATATTTTCATCTGGGAGATACAAATTTGTTATTAAAAAAAACATGTCCCGTAAGCACCAGAATATAATATTTTCTGACTTGTGGGTGGGCTATTTTAAATTGGACAAGAAAGCCTTATCCAACCAAAAAAAACACCCACTCAGAACACCTTAGAAATTGCATATTTATTCTATTAAAGGGACGGTTTACCAATAAGAGCGTAGCGATCTCAGGTTTGTTTAAATCCCTTTCGCAGATTTTCTAAAAACAATCAGCTCATAAATGCAGATTACATATGGGCCTACTCATATACTTAATTTAGAAACAGCACATTAAACACAGCCACAGGAAAACAAGTGCAAATGTCCATGGTGGATAATAGTATGGGCATTCATCAGTATGTCTGTGCTGACCAAACAATCGCTTACTGGAGGAGAGACAGAAAGAAAATTGAGGAGGAGAGAGAGAGAGAGAGATGGCATTTAGGACACAAGACATCAATATGATTCTTATTTTCCCAATCAGGTATACATGTAAACATAGACGTTCTTCGACACTGAGAAACACACTCCAAAACCAATGGTCTAAATTGAGCTCATAACAACATATTTGAGCAAACATGCATATTAAACACTCATGAGAGAGTTGCACACACTCATTTGAATATAATAAGCTTCCATTACTACACACTAAACACACACACCATAATCACCAGACTGTATCAGGTAGATTATATTATCTCCCCTTAGACACAATGACATCTGTTAGCACTCCGGTGATAAAAACCCTGAGTGCACACACATGCACACACAGTCACACAGTGTATCACTTACATCTGTTCACTCTGATACTATGAGCCTCAAATGGACATCTAGAGATTTAGAGAGGATTTAACAGAAGTGAGCTCAAGACATGTGCCTGTCTAATGCAAACACATGCACATCTACACAGCCAAACAATCTGACCATGTCTACAACATCTACTTAACTCAAAGTGCTTTCTGTTCAGCTTTCTATTCAAATGAAAAAGAAGTAAAGAGTCACACAGCTAAAGAGCTCCCATTAACATGACTAAGAAGAAGATACTCAAAATAGTACTACTACTACTGTGGATAAAATGCTGTTAATGGGAAATGTTTACGTGTCCTTTTCTTTGACATTTTTTCATTAGTTTGCTGGTTTTGGATCCTGCACCTAAAAAAAATAAGAAATCTGGGTTACAGTGAAGCACTTACAATTGAAGTGAATGGGGCCAATACGTTAACGTTAAATTACTCACTGTTTTAAAAGTACAGCCAAAAGATGTAAACAACATATATATACATATGATTTAATGTTATAAAACCACTTACCTTTTCTGTGTAAAGATATATATATTTTACATATTCATTGCCATGACAATGTAGCACCGTAAAACAATTGATGAACTTTATAGCTCAAACGATACACAAGTTTTAATAGAAGAATTAATGTAAGTGCTTTTATAAAATTGTAAGCTTCACTTTTCTGCCTTTGAACCCTCCAAAAATTGGTCCCATTCACTTCCATTGTAAGTGCCTCACTGTTACCTCGATATTTGCTTTATTAAAGAAAAGGGGGTATGAGTTTAAATAATTTTTTGTGTTTATCAACATTATACCACAAATGTTGTGGACCCAAAACATTCCTTTTAACTGTACAAGATGATTCCTATGATGCATTTAGAATCATTTAAGTCCAATTATCGGATATGCTGCTGAATGTCAAGTAGGCCTACCAACTTCCTTTCCACTGTTTCATTCACACATCAAAGAGATTTTGTGTCTGCCAGGGAGAGGCACAAAGCCACACACACACACACACACACACACACACACACACACACACACACACACACACACACACACACACACACAGACACACAGACACACACAGACACACACAGACACACACAGACACACACAGACACACAGACACACACACACTGATCCTGATCCTGGCTTATGTTAATATCATCAGCAGCTCATGGTTGTTACAATTTCAGTTCACTAAAGAAGCCACAAAGAAGCAACATAAAGCCTTTAAAATGAGGCCAGTGGTTAGTTAGCTCATCAAAATCACAGACAGGGCAATATACTATTACTCAGTTTCTGCAAAGTGTACACATATTGCTTCAATGAAAATTATGAAAAAAATAAATAAATACTGCACAGACAATGAAACCACAACAAAATAGTTACAGAAACTCAATATAACAGAAACACAAGGCTACATAATATTATATGCAAACACCTGTAGCTGTCAGATGAAGATCTTAATAATGTGCCCTAATGAAAGTAAAAAAAATAAATAAAAATAAATAAAAACTGTCCTCAATTGCAGCTGCAGGGGCAAATATTGCCCGTTAATAACAAAAATATATTACTGACACTCATGCTAACATGTATTTAGCTTTTTGCAACAAAAAAGCAAGTTTATTTTTGTCATTATTTTTATATTTCCAATGACAATCAATTTGTACTCCACATACTATGAAATATCTCCATCTTCTACAGAATGGAGACCTATTCTGAGTGATGAGAGTTACTTTATAAAGCAAACACAAAGCCAGCTCTCTCCAATCAATGAATTTATTGTTGGCTAAAAAGATGCACACACTCATTTCGGTCTATTGATTTCCCTGCCAGGGAAATGTACTGCCAGTGTATATGACTGTATGTATGTGTAATAACCATCTATGTCTTAATATGGCAGGTTACTGGGGGAACGGTGGATGAAACAAATTTATACTGTTTACTCTCTGCTATACTCCTTCACAATGATTGAGGAAAAGCCTCATTGATGCAACAGTGAAGCACAGCAGACACAGAACTCTTATGTAACACAAATCTGTCCATGTTGCATCTATTGCATCCTGACTGACACAGAGCATCATATCCATTCTATGTGTACTCCTATCTCAGAGACAGACTGAATCTTGCAAGATATGACCTTTGATCACTGTCAGTGCACAACACACTTTTTATATGCTGAAGACCGCTTAATTGTGTTATTATTATGGGGGATGGTTCACCATACCTTCACATAAAAATTGTCACCCTACTTTAGATGGAAATATAAATGTACTCTGACCAACATTAATCATCATATTCATTGAAAGTTATCTTCTGTTTGAGTTAAAGTCAAAATGACAGAAGTGCTATTAGTATGGACATCAATAATCTGTCCATTATCTCTATATTACATCATGTCAACCACTTCATATTTCATGTTATTTTGAAAACTGAAGGACTCACCTTCTGCAGCAAAACAGGATTGTCGACAGATCGAAAGATCTCGTGCCAAATAAAAAAAAAATTGTAGAATTATCTGGATAGATTGACAGTTCAAAGACGAGAAGACTTGACAGGACAGAAAAGTCATGCTAATATCCAAAGATGCAACCAGCTACAAGTTCCATTTGTGTACACTTCCTGATGGGCGGAGGGGGACGAAAGATGCGGCGGTGACAGGAGGGGTGTGCGGTATGGGGCATTTTTATACAATAAATAAATCCTTAATTTTTGTTTTATTGAGTTTCAATTAAAACTATTTGAACAATCTGATTTAAAATGATATTTTTTACCTGTTCCAGGTCTACGCAAAGACATAATATTCATGTGTCGATGAAATTCTTTGTAAACTTTACCCCTACTCTTTGGTATCTTCCAGGATGTCGTCTGTTTACATTTCTCGCACCCAGCTGTCACATTTTACTGCGGCTGACCACCAGAGCATCATGCGTAGTTTGCACAGGCCGCAGCACAAATTACTTGTAATGTGTTTGAATGGATAACTTTCAAATATATTACTCTTTAGTTATCTATATTAGATGTTACTCAACTCATATGCTCTTTAATAAAATCGGAAATAGTAATCCAGATTCCAGACACAGAATGTTGTATAGCTCAGTTTGTTTTTTACGGGTTTAGGCAAAATGGCTTTAAATAAGTATTCTGTTGGTTTAAAAATGTTAAGGTAACACAAACCTTCGGGTTAAAAATTTAACTTGCTCTGAGATTATAGATATACAGTAGGGGTTAAATCTTTTCGTGGCAGGGAGAGACATCAGACGAGAACCATATTTAACTTGAGTTACAGATCCATGTCCATGATATTCCAAGTCAAAACAACACGCCACTGTTTTCACTACTATATTGAGTTGCTGGTGCCCTCTTGTGTTTTAAAATGATCAGAACATTCACAGACACCCTAATTAAATGTACTGAAGCCCTTTTGATAAACACAAGAAAGGATAGGTATATCAAAGGAAGCATCTTAAGTCAGTAAGTAAAAATGACATATTTACCTTTGTGAAATTATCACAACGATCAAAGCAATGAGTGCCATTATGGCAGCAAAAGAATTGGGTTAAACATTTTGTTGTATGAACTATAATAAATGAAGATCCATTTAAAAATACAAAGATTTTTTTAATATAATATTTCTTAAGTTATATTCAATAAAAGAAAGCTAAACTGTCTCTGGAAAGGATTTAAAAAGAAAAGAATGAGGATTGGCCCTGAAGTGCACAAAACAAAGAAATTTAAAAAGAACACAACACAAATATATTAAGCCACAATACCATGAAATGTAACCACAACACACATAAATTATGCAACAAAACAAATAAAGCCACAACTCAATGAAATTTAACCACAACAAAAATAAATTAAACCACAACACAAATAAATTAAGATACAACACAAATAAATTAAGATACAACACAAATAAATTAAGCCACAACACAACAAAATTAAGCTACAACACAAATACATCGTCACAACACAACAAAATTAAGATACAACACAGATAAATTAAGCCATAACACAATTAAGATACAGCACAAATAAATTAAGCCACAACACAACAAAATTAAGATACAACACAAATAAATTAAGCCACAACACAATTAAGATACAACACAAATACATTGTCACAACACAATTAAGATACAACACAAATAAATTAAGCCACAACACAACAAAATTAAGATACAACACAAATAAATTAAGCCACAACACAATTAAGATACAACACAAATACATTGTCACAACACAATTAAGATACAACACAAATAAATTAAGCCACAACACAACAAAATTAAGATACAGCACAAATAAATTAATCCACAACACAACAAAATTAAGATACAACACAAATAAATTAAGCCACAACACAACAAAATTAAGATACAGCACAAATAAATTAATCCACAACACAACACAAAATGAAGCTACAACACAAATAAATTAAGCTACAACACAAATATTAAGAAAGGAATCACGAATCTTTTTTTGACACAGCAAGACAAATTGTGTTATTTTGCCTTGAGACAACACCATACAATACAGTTAGAGTAATTACAAACTAAGCTACACATGAACAAATGTATTTGCCAAAATGTATTTAGTTAAATTAAATCATAACATAATCAAAACATAAATCTACTTTACTCATATTGGGAATATCTTATCGTGTTCTCATGTCAGCATGCAAAAAAAACAACAACAAAAAAAAAAACCAGGTCTACGTTGCCCCCTAGTGCCTAGGAGCATTTTCGTTGTGTTGTGACTCAATTTATTTGTGTTGTGGCTTAATTTATTTGTGTAGTGGAGGAATTTATGGGTTGTGGCTTAATTTCTTTGTGTTGTGAGCACTGTTGGGTAAGTTACTCCAAAAATGTAATGAATTACAAACTACTAATTACATATTCTATAGTATAATTAGATTACTGTACTAATTACTCTCTGAAAAAGTAATTGCATTAGTTATTACTTTCTAAAACCCTTATCAACCTCAACCAGATGAGAAATATAAGGATTGACATGAAATATTTTTTCAATCTATCAAATAAATAATTAATGAATTGGTCAAAGAATTAAAGGGGGCAGCATTAAATTACAAAATATTAATTTTAACATTAGACGTAAAATTTCGATTTTAAATTCACTATTGTTCTATAGTCTATACAGTATTTAACACAATTACATCACAGCTAATTAAATTACTGAATAAGAGCAATCTCTTTACTTTTTCAGTGAAAATTTTAATTACAGTAATGAATTACTTAGTAATGCATTACACCCAACACTGGTTGCAAGTTAATTTAGTTGTAGCTGGATTTCTTTGTGTTGTGAACTTCAGTTTGCTTTGTAAATTTTGTTGTGCACCTCTGGGCCACTATATGAAATTGTGTAGAAAATTACATGCAGAAAATTGTGTAAATAAAAAAGGGATAGATTTCAATTTTAGTGATCACCCTGCATGTACAGCAACTTAATCTAAATTACATTTATAAACAATCATAACGGTGTTAGACATTTAAATTATACAACTTTCCAAAGGAATGGAATACCTACTCCACAGGCACTCGCACACTTGGTGCTTTTTTCCCCTCTCGATACATTGGTTTTTCTTCCTCAATTGCAATAACATTTTAATGTGGTTGTCATTTAGTAAGGTTTAAAAAGATAGCAATATCAGAATCCAACATATACAGCCTGTAAATAACCAGCAAACCTAAAAGACTGTATTAAATACTAAATCAACACAACACTAAAAACATTAATCATACCAAACAGGTTTAAATGTTAAATAATATTTATTTGGAACGCAACTGGACAATGTCATTCAACTACACAATAGCAGAGAGGACTTTTTTAAAGTCATCTCCTAAATCTCAATTAGGTCTGGATCAGTCCACAGGACTTAGGTCTCCCTGATCACCTTGGTGAGCTTCTGGATCTTCGTCTTGGTAGACATGTCCACATACTTATCACCAATGCTCACAATCATTCCCCCAAGGATGGAGGGATCAGACTGCAGAAAGGAGGAAAAGAAATACAAAGATTTAGATAACATGATTACAATATATATGAAAGATCTCTTTTAAAACAGAATTATGCTAATTCTAATATATTTTCAGATTTCTCTAAACTGTAAAAAAACTAGCAAATGACAAAACAGATGCAAGCAGATATCAAAAGATCAAAAACAAGACATCATTTAAACAAAATCCGATCTTTTGCTAGCTAACCCAAATAACCATGTTAAGTAAAATAAATAATAAAAAAAATGTATTTGGTATGACATTGGTGCTTTAGGAATAAAATTAAGCCCAGCATCTGGAACAAGCCATCATACCTTGGTCTCAAGCTTGATGGTCTCGCCCTTGGCAAGGAAACCATTCAGTGCCACCTTCAAATCTGCCAGATTAGCTTCATCCAAAGGCTGCATGCACAGACATTCAACACAATATACAGATAAAACATATTTATACATGCTGCGATGTAGTTTTTATTTTTTATTCGTATAATATTAAGCAATTTGTAAAAGAACACAGCCAGCATTACAATGAAAGTTGTCATAAGTGATGTAGTGACATTGAGGTTAAACAATATTTTCATACAAGCATGCATTTAAAACACAGCCAACCTGGGCAGTGGTGACAGAGCATGTGACCTCTCCTCTATGGGCACTCATCATTTTGCTAAAGGCTGTGATGACATCAGTGGTCAAGGTCAAGCGGCCATTTTCTGCTAGGACATCTGTGAATGAAATTCATTGAGACAATTGCATATTCAGTCATTTTTAATTCAAGTTAATTCACAGGAATAGTTCACCAAAAAATTTAACTTTTCATCATTTACTCACCCTCATGCCATCCCAGATATGTATGACTTTGATTCTTCTGCAGAACACAAATTAATATTTTTAGAAGAATATCTCAGCTCTATAGGTCCATGCAATGCAAGCCAACAGGGTCCAAAACTTTAAAGCACATTAAAAGCACATAAAGGCAGAATAAAAGTAATCCATATAACTCCAGTGGTTAAATCTGTATCTTCAGAAGCAAAACGATAGGTGTGGGTGAGAAACAGATCAATATACACTGATCGGCCACAACATTAAAACCACCTGCCTAATATCGTGTAGGTCCCATTCGAGGCACGGCTACACAAGTCCTCTGTAGGTGTCCTGTGGTATCTGGCACCAAGATGTTAGCAGCAGATCCTTTAAGTCCACTAAGAAGCAAGGTGGGACCTCCGTGGATCGACTTGTCCAGCACATCCCATAGACCCTCAATCGAATTGAGATATGGGGAACTTGGAGGCCAAGTCAATACATTAAACTCTTTGTCATGTTCCTCAAACCATTCCTGAACAATTTTTGCAGTGTGGCAGGGCGAATTATCCTGCTGAAAGAGACCACTGCCATCAGGGAATATCGTTGCCATGAAGGGGTATACGTAGCCTGCGACAATCTTTTTTTTATTGATTCATACATGCACAACAAAGAAAAACCCAACACATATACAACAAATCAACATTTAACGTTCAACCCCCACTAATTTCCCTACCCATTCACCAACCCCACCCTGACATCACACACACACAAAAAAATAAAATAAAAAAAATAAAAATATTTATATATATAATAAAACACACATAATTAAATGGTCTGCAAAAATCTTTAGGTAGATGGTAAATGTCAAAATAACATTCACAGGAATGCCAGGACCAAAGGTTTCCAAGCAGAACATTGCCCAGAGCATCACACTGTCTCCGCCAGCCTGCTTTCTTCCCATAGTGCATCCTGCTGCCATCTCTTCCTCAGGTAAACAACGCACACGCAATCGGCCATCCACATGATCTAAAAGAAAATGTGATTCATCAGACCAGGCCTCCTTCCATTGCTCCATGGTCCAGTTCCGATTCTCAGGTGCCCATTTTAGGTGCTTTCGGCAGTGGACATGGGTCAGCATGGGCACTCTGTCCAGCCTGCACTGCAAGCTGCGATGCACTGTGTGTTCTGACACCTTTCTTTCATGTTCTAGAATTACGTTTTTCAGCAATTTGTGCTACAGTAGTTCTTCTGTGGGATCAGACCAGACGGGCTAGCCTTCACTCCACACATGCATCAATGAGCCTTGGCACCCATGACCCTGTCACTGGTTGTCCTTCCTTGGACCACTTTTGTTAGGTACTAGCCACTGCATACCGGGAACACCCCACAAGACTTGCCGTTTTGGAGATGCTCTGAACACAATTTCGCTCAGATCTTTAAGCTTGCCCATTTTTCCTGCTTCCAACACATGAAATTAAAGAACTGACTGTTCACTTGCTGCATATTTATCCCACTCTTTGGCAGGTGCCATTGTAATGAAATAATAAATGTCATTCACTTCACCTGTCGGTGGTTTTAATGTCTTTTTTTATTATAAGTTCTCCTTCCTGGCCAGTAGGTGGCGATATGCACAAAGAATGTGAATCACCAAAAAACAAAAGAAGATCTCCTAGGAGAGAAGAGCACTTTGGAAGGCTGGTGAAAGTGGACATTTATAGTATAAAAGTATTTAAATATTCATCGGTTTCTCATCGACACCTATAATATCGCTTCTGAAGACATAGATTAAACCACTGAGTCATTTGAATTACTTTTATGCTGCCTTTGTGTTTTATGAGCTTCAAAGTTTTTCACACCATTGAATCGCATCGAATGGACCTACAGAGCTGATATATTCTTCAGAAAATCTTTGTGTAAGCAGAAGAAATTCATGCACATGTGGGATGGCATGACGGTGAGTAAATGATGAGATAATTTTCATTTTTGTGTGAACTATTCCTGCAATATATACACTTTCAACCCTTTAAATGTGCACATGTACCAATTTTAATATACAGGTCCTTCTCAAAAAATTTGCATATTGTGATAAAGGTCATTAAAATTAAACTTTCATATATTTTAGATTCATTGCACACCAACTGAAATATTTCAGGTCTTTTATTGTTTTAATACTGATGATTTTGGCATACAGCTCATGAAAGCCCAAATTTCCTATCTCAAAAAATTAGCATATTTCATCCGACCAATAAAAGAAGTGTTTTTAATACAAAAAAAGTCAACCTTCAAATAATTATGTTCAGTTATGCACTCAATACTTGGTCGGGAATCCTTTTGCAGAAATGACTGCTTCAATGCGGCGTGGCATGGAGGCAATCAGCCTGTGGCACTGCTGAGGTGTTATGGAGGCCCAGGATGCTTCGATGGCGGCCTTAAGCTCATCCAGAGTGTTGGGTCTTATGTCTCTCAACTTTCTCTTCACAATATCCCACAGATTCTCTATGGGGTTCAGGTCAGGAGAGTTGGCAGGCCAATTGAGCACAGTAATACCATGGTCAGTAAACCATTTACCAGTGGTTTTGGCACTATGAGCAGGTGCCAGGTCGTGCTAAAAATGAAATCTTCATCTCCATAAAGCTTTTCAGCAGATGGAAGCATGAAGTGCTCCAAAATCTCCTGATAGCTAGCTGCATTGACCCTGCCCTTGATAAAACACAGTGGACCAACACCAGCAGCTGACATGGCACCCCAGACCATCACTGACTGTGGGTACTTGACACTGGACTTCAGGCATTTTGGCATTTCCTTCTCCCCAGTCTTCCTCCAGACTCTGGCACCTTGATTTCCGAATGACATGCAAAATTTGCTTTCATCCGAAAAAAGTACTTGGACCACTGAGCAACAGTCCAGTGCTGCTTCTCTGTAGCCACTGGTTCAAAAGTGGCTTGACCTGGTGAATGCGGCACCTGTAGCCCATTTCCTGCACACGCCTGTGCACGGTGGCTCTGGATGTTTCTACTCCAGACTCAGTCCACTGCTTCCGCAGGTCC
The DNA here is from genome assembly GCF_025860055.1 of Xyrauchen texanus. NCBI lineage: Eukaryota > Metazoa > Chordata > Actinopteri > Cypriniformes > Catostomidae > Xyrauchen > Xyrauchen texanus. The sequence continues at coordinate 30,590,041 of NC_068293.1, read as the reverse complement.
CCCAAGGTCTGGAATCGGTCCTTCTCCACAATCTTCCTCAGGGTCCGGTCACCTCTTCTCATTGTGCAGAGTTTTTTACCACACTTTTTCCTTCCCACAGACTTCACACTGAGGTGCCTTGATACAGCACTCTGGGAACAGCCTATTTGTTCAGAAATTTCTTTCTGTGTCTTACCCTCTTACTTGAGGGTGTCAATGATGGCCTTCTGGACAGCAGTCAGGTCGGCAGTCTTACCCATGATTGCGGTTTTGAGTAATGAAACAGGCTGGGAGTTTTTAAAAGCCTCAGGAATCTTTTTCAGGTGTTTAGAGTTAATTAGTTGATTCAGATGATTAGGTTAATAGCTCGTTTAGAGACCCTTTTCATGATATGCTAATTTTTTGAGATAGGAATTTTGGGTTTTCATGAGCTGTATGCCAAAATCATCAGTATTAAAACAATAAAAGACCTGAAATATTTCAGTTGGTGTGCAATGAATCTAAAATATATGAAAGTTTAATTTTTATCATTACATTATGGAAAATAATGAACTTTATCACAATATGCAAATTTTTTGAGAAGGACCTGTAATTCTAGCTCGCATTTACAAATTCTGCCTTTGCTTTTTAACTACAGGTAACTCTCCTTGATACTTTGATCTAATATATGGAATAATTCTGAGAAAATGTACTTGTAATTGTTAATAACAAGGGAAGTTACAAGTTAATTAATTGCAGCTCCCAGTGTATCAACATGGTTGCTTGTCAGACAACTCACTGATGAAATTGATGGTAATGGGGGAGAGTTTTGCCTGGGTCAGGGCATCAACGAAAGTCTTCTGTTTGATATTGCGCTTGACATGGGGGTTCATTGCAATACTTGACAGCTTAGGATCCTTAATCAAGCTCTAGCAAAGGAGAAAAGAAGAAAGATTTAAGAACTGGTTGAAGAAATGTGTGAAACAATATGAAACAATGATAGGGATACAAAGTGCAACTCACAGCCACACGACCAAGTTCCTGTTCCACCTTATCAAGGTTCTTCTGCTTGCTGGCAGCAGAGAACAGGGCAGTAGCATAGCGTCCCTCAACTCCAAAGACCTGGATAGGGGGCTGGATAGACATATTATGGTAAGAATGAACCCTCGAGTGCAAAACAACTTAAATTACAGTCTGCATAAATGGAGAATAAACCATGTGCGGATAACCCATGCTCTAATTGCGCGCAGCGTGCAAAAAGGAGTTTAGAGAAATAACCTCTCTCCTTTTGAGTTACATCACGGCACATCCAGTAAATCGGTATATGTGATCATGTGGAGATGAACGAACCCCTAAATGATAGAAATCTGCCCATTTCTAGACCAACAAGAATTAATCAAACAGCCCAGATAAACCTCAGATGCCTGGTATATTGTTATGTGTGATAATATTATATAATATTTATATAATATTAGGAATATGAATTTCACAACTTATCATACAATTCCTACAAAATTCCCATGATAACCAAAATATCATAGTATAATTATTAACAGAAAAAAATATTCAAAATGTAATCTCCTTCACACTTTCAGAATCTGTCATTTTGCTTAGATTCTTCTTTTTTGATGACAGTGGAGGCTAACATGCATGTGTACTGCAGTTACTTTTTATAAGAGATGACAGACATGCTGCGTTTAGCTGTTTTATCTGTATGAAATTACTTTTTGTTGATATTATTGACAAGAATGTTTTTTCTTACCTTGACAAGTGTTGCTGCCGGTCGAATCACAGAGGTGCTAAGCTGACGCACCTGTGGAAAAAGAAACAGAATATTATGATAGATTTATGAAATAAAATGTCTCCCCTGAGACGAGGGGAACGAGACATTGAGTCACTAAGGTGACGTATATGGGGAGTGTCCTTCCCATACTACATGACTAAGTTGAAACCTCTCTACAATAATACGGATTCTAACATCGGCTATGTTGTTTGAGCACCACCCTTTTATGTACAAATCTGTCCGCTATAAAACCATTCCACCAAATTTTCTGAGCGCATCACTCACACCTCAAAGAATTCTGAGTCTTGTAGTGCGGCCAGCTTACGCAATGTCCTGTTCCCCTCGTCTCAGGGAACGAGGTTAAGTTCGTTAGCGAGATGTACCCTTATGCCGCCGTACACTTGACATTGCGTTAATAAGCTGACACATATGGGGAATAGAGTCCCATCATGCTGCACTACACAACATAACCTTCCAGGTAGGAAACATGATGCCACGGAACGGCGACTGACATGAGTATTCCGCAAGTGAATGACCCTTATGGTCAGCCAGAATAAATGGAGGAGGAAAAAAGTCTTGAAGGTGAACCACCTGCGCTCTGAAGGGTGTGGTTATAACCTTAGGCACATAGCCTTTTCTGGGTTTGCGCACAACACAGATTGTGCTCGATCGTTGTAAACACTAGCTCTGACACACTCTTGAGGACTTGCCATGCATTCACGCAGCAGGACAGCAGGCTTATTAATTCATATGAAACAACCTCCATTGCGTTCTTTGCAAGAAGATTGTGTATTTTGGCTCGTAACACCGGCGCATCTTCAGACGGAACCGTGGAAGACAGAACACCATTGAAATGGGATGGTCGTTTTTAGCACTCAGTCGGAATGCCGGTAAGAGCTTGCCACATGCCTGCGTATTGAGACAGAGGGCAATTTGTGAAGTGGGAAAGATTTTTATTGAAAAAGTGTGAGCATCTCGTGCATGTGCAATGAGCGCTGTACTCTTTTTGCAATCTTTGTATGTTCATACATGATATAATGTGCTGCTCACTGTTGGGAAGCGGTTGTGCATAATGTGTGGGCTTTGAAGTGGGAAATTTAGCCAGATGCTGGCCCAAGACAGAGTGGCAGCGAGCCGGTTGTGATGAAGTACTGCTCCGTTTTGGCATAAAATGTCTTATTGCTGAGTGTTGCAGAGTCGTGAAGTAGCGCTTAGCAAATATATCCACAGAGCCTCCGAAAAGGCCGGCTGGAGACTTTTCCAACATTATGCATAGGGTAAGCCAGATGTGACAATCCAACAACACCAGGTTGCACATTGACTTGCCAATGGCCTGTGCAGTGACATTTGTCGCTTACAGTGCTAAGTCCATAGCGGTGCGGAGCTCTTTGAAAGTCTCTGGATCGTAGCCTTGCACGTCCATTTGTTTGAGGAGTTTAGCTTGGAAAACTTGGAGCAATGTCATCGCGTGGAGTGCTGAAACAGTTTGGCTCACCGCTGAGTATGCTTTTCCAGCCAGAGCGGACGATAGTCAACATGGCTTAGATAGATGAAACGGGGTGTGTGTTCCAAGCCCTGCTACTCGCCGGACATAGGTGTTCCTCTACCGCCTCTTTCGTGGGGGTATAGTTGGGCATAAATTTTGTCTTCCCCGTGGTCTACTTTATTGAGAAGAATGGAATCGCTGTGCGAGTGAGCTGAATAGGACACAAGCCAGGATTTTGTCAGTTCGTTTTGAACTTCCGGGAAGAATGGGTCAGATCTTCAGAACACAGTCACTTGACGGCGTCTGGACTGCACAAACCATTCATCAAGGTGAGGTTTTTTTCAGGTTTCTCAGGAGATTACTCGAGACTGAGCTCTTTGACCACCCTTGAAAGGAAGCAAAGCCTTTCCTTTTCAGTGGCGCATACATGCTCCTCACCCTCGCTGATGGAAGGGGTGGCAGCGTTATCCACGGACCACTCGCCAGATGCAGCGAGAGACGTATCATCATCCCCAGCTTCAGAACCACCGAACGTGATGAGGCGGCGAGCTCCTAGAGAGGACTGAAGCTTGTCACACACTTAATGTATCGGCAAAGACACAGAACATAGAGACTGAGGGGCTAGCTGTGCTGGCATGAGGTCCACCTCAAATTCATCCTGCTCAACCTCACCGCCCCACCGTGCCTCCTCATGAGATCCCTCGGGATTCACAGAAGAGGCATGCAGGAGGGCGCATGAGGCTGAACCATCCCTCAGAACGAGGGTGATTCGTGAGCGAAGCACCTTGACTCATGCCCTCACAGTGAGAGCAGTCGGTTTCAATGATAATTGTCTCTGCATCGGCGCGGCCCAGACAGTGAATGAAGCGCTCATGCTGATTGGACAGCGGGATGTATCCCTCGACTAAAAAAAACACTTACAGAACGTCATCTTTAAAAAAAAAAAAAACGCTAACACATAAGTGGCTCTTTTAGTTTATCTATCTATATATATATATATATATATATATATATATATATACAGTGAGGAAAATAAGTATTTGAACACCCTGCTATTTTGCAAGTTCTCCCACTTAGAAATCATGGAGGGGTCTAAAATTGTCATCGTAGGTGCATGTCCACTGTGAGAGACATAATCTAAAAAAAAATCCAGAAATCACAATGTATGATTTTTTAACTATTTATTTGTATGATACAGCTGCAAATAAGTATTTGAACACCTGTCTATCAGCTAGAATTCTGACCCTCAAAGACCTGTTAGTCTGCCTTTAAAATGTCCACCTCCACTCCATTTATTATCCTAAATTAGATGCACCTATTTGAGGTCGTTAGGTGCATAAAGACACCTGTCCACCCCATACAATCAGTAAGAATCCAACTACTAACATGGCCAAGACCAAAGAGCTGTCCAAAGACACTAGAGACAAAATTGTACACCTCCACAAGGCTGGAAAGGGCTACGGGAAATTGCCAAGCAGCTTGGTGAAAAAAGGTCCACTGTTGGAGCAATCATTAGAAAATGGAAGAAGCTAAACATGACTGTCAATCTCCCTCGGACTGGGGCTCCATGCAAGATCTCACCTCGTGGGGTCTCAATGATCCTAAGAAAGGTGAGAAATCAGCCCAGAACTACACGGGAGGAGCTGGTCAATGACCTGAAAAGAGCTGGGACCACCGTTTCCAAGGTTACTGTTGGTAATACACTAAGACGTCATGGTTTGAAATCATCCATGGCACGGAAGGTTCCCCTGCTTAAACCAGCACATGTCAAGGCCCATCTTAAGTTTGCCAATGACCATTTGGATGATCCAGAGGAGTCATGGGAGAAAGTCATGTGGTCAGATGAGACCAAAATAGAACTTTTGGTCATAATTCCACTAACCGTGTTTGGAGGAAGAAGAATGATGAGTACCATCCCAAGAACACCATCCCTACTGTGAAGCATGGGGGTGGTAGCATCATGCTTTGGGGGTGTTTTTCTGCACATGGGACAGGGCTGACTGCACTGTATTAAGGAGAGGATGACCGGGGCCATGTATTGCGAGATTTTGGGGAACAACCTCCTTCCCTCAGTTAGAGCATTGAAGATGGGTCGAGGGTGGGTCTTCCAACATGACAATGACCCAAAGCACACAGCCAGGATAACCAAGGAGTGGCTCTGTAAGAAGCATATCAAGGTTCTGGCGTGGCCTAGCCAGTCTCTAGACCTAAACCCAATAGAGAATCTTTGGAGGGAGCTCAAACTCCATGTTTCTCAGCGACAGCCCAGAAACCTGACTGATCTAGAGAAGATCTGTGTGGAGGAGTGGGCCAAAATCCCTCCTGCAGTGTGTGCAAACCTGGTGAAAAACTACAGGAAACATTTGACCTCTGTAATTGCAAACAAAGGCTACTGTACCAAATATTAACATTGATTTTCTCAGGTGTTCAAATACTTATTTGCAGCTGTATCATACAAATAAATAGTTACAAAATCATACATTGTGATTTCTGGATTTTTTTTTAGATTATGTCTCTCACAGTGGACATGCACCTCACGATGACAATTTCAGACCCCTCCATGATTTAAAAGTGGGAGAACTTGCAAAATAGCAGGGTGTTCAAATACTTATTTTCCTCACTGTATATATGTATATATATATGTATATATATATATATATATATATATATATATATATATAAAATGGAATCAGGAAGCTGAAGCGGCCCGTTCTCCAACCAAGCATCAAGGTTGAGTAAATGTTTGCCAGAACACTGCAGGGGAGCAGAGTCTTATTGATGCCATGAGGATCCTGCCAGCTCAATTGTGTATGTTAATGGCGACGTAGTAGAGTGTGGCAGGGCGGAGGGCGGGGCCGGGTCGTGATCCTACACACCCGGTCCAGTATTAGCCTAATCAAGCCTCCGTGAGGGATAAGGGTCGACTGCAGAGGATCGTGCGAGAGAGAGAGATCGTTTACGGACATGTCCGTCGTGTGTGTGTCTTCTGTTTTAGTTTGAAATTAAACTTATTTATATTGAAAAGCCGGTTCTCGCCTCCTCCTTTCCATTGATCGCTTTACATATAGGACTACTAGACCAGAGATAAATCGTTGTCGTGAAAGAAGAATATTCTGAGGAATCGTGTTTGCATACCCGATTTTATACCGGACAGCTTCTCGCCTAAAAGGGCGGGGCTCAAACACTCTAGCCAATATTATAATTCGTGTTATTGTAGAGAAGTTTCAACTAGGTCGTGTAGAAGGACACTCCCCATATGCGTCAGCTTAGTGAGGCAATGTCAAGTGTACTCAGTCGTAAAGGAACAGACTACTGACTACTGGTTACACGACCATTTAATTACTGACCGTGTCTCAAAGTCTGCGAACCTAGACAACATTTCTGGGCATCATACGATTCCCAAAAGTGCTGCACGCGCCTATGATGCACACAAATGCTGTCTACTAGGTAAGCAGCTCGATGGGTTTGGAGACAGACACTGAGTTCAATCACATTTTTACTAACTGTAAATAACTGTAACCTTCAGAATGAGCATGCACAAAACAAAAACACATCAGGCCATTTTGTAAACAAGTTAAAAAAAATCTATAATTCATGCAAGCTTAGTTGCGAGAATGTAATGAGTATTTAAAAAATATAACATGGATTATTAACTACTCAAGGCCACACGGTTCGACTGATTGTTCATGCTGCGGTTGAGAAACTGCCTATCAAGGCCTCTTTCAGTTATCAGGTGGAAAAAAATCACCTTGGTTACATGTCAAATCATTAAAGTTTCAAAAGATTGTATAGCTTTAACAACACATAACCAGCCAGTTCGTAATTTGCCAAACAACAATAAAGGTTTTAAGAATATCACACCTGACGCCCCAGTCCTAGCGCTGCCATTTTTCCCTGTGACTGTGTAGGTCAAAAGCACTGCGCATGCGTCAGAGTCTAAGAAGAAAAAAGCAAGAGCGCAGCTCTTGCATTGTGGGAAATGTAGTAATTCTTATAAGTGGGGAATTATTCGAAAAGATTACAGGGTGGGACACGAGTTTACCATTTTAGAAAAAGCGGTTATTATTTATATAATGTGCCCGGTTGTTTTATTTGGGAGCAGGCTTTACCTTATCTCAATCAGCAAGATTTGTCTTCATTTACACACCTTGATGTTGTTCCAAACCCTTAGGACTTTCTTTCTTCTGTGGAACACAAAAGTAGATGTTAGGTAGTATGCTAGTTTCAGTCACCATTCTCTTTCCTTGTATGTTTTTTTAATTCAGTGAAAGGGAACAGTGACTGAAGATGTAATTCTGCCTATAATCTTTTGTGTTTCTTTTGACTAAATTATGAAATTTTTATATTTTTGTGGTGAAATATCCTTTTAAACCTTTTGTACATCTTGCATTTAGTGGTCAGTCCAAAACCTGTACAATGGTAAATCTTGAGGACATTGTACAATTTGCAAAAGAGCGTATCATTTTTTAAAAATTTTTATAATGTTATTACAGTTTGAAAGCATAAATAAAGATGAACTGTTTTTGACCTTCAATCTTGTGCTGAATTCCATTAGCCTAAAGCGCACATGGTCATTTCCAACTATGCAGCCAGGATCCCTCTAGCATATCTTTTTAACTTTATATGTCTTCCTCAAAAATGGGTGATTTAAAATAAAATTGCAGTCATTCACTGACTACATTCGTTTATCTCAGATGATTTGACATCCTTGTCTTATGTTTTGGAATTGTTTGTTTGTTTTTATCACAGCCCACACTATTTCAAGTAGGTCAGGTGCAAATGACATCATTTTGCTGTTGGGTGTTCGCTGTCCTTTTTTTACATATCACGGCACAGTTTTGTAGTCCGTTCTGCGGACTCCATAAGTAAAAAAACTCCATTATTTTCTCCATGTTGGTTAATGGAGAAAATAAACTTGGGAGAAACCAGGATCACTGTGGGGGCCAGTTCCCCACTGGCTAAACAGCATGAATATTAGTTATTTATGTGCAGTGCAAGTCATGGTTTAAAATGAGTAAACTAAGCAAGTGTTAAGGGTCAGTGTTTAAACAAAGATTTTATATGAACTGTAAGATTAATGACTAACGTCTTTGAGGTTCAGCCTGGATTAAATGCAGAAGTTCACATTGGTGCATTGTCCTTTGCTAGTTGGCTGATGAAGGCTTTTGTTTGCAAATAATTGATGTAAATAGTTTATGTATTCCATTTTAAGAGTGTAGTCCATCATTAGACCAAGGTGATGCAGGCAGAGATCAGTGAGGTGCATCGCAGTTCAACCAGCAGGTCATTTCGGTGAGGCCTATCCTAAGTCCAAGGTTCAGGCAGTGGCATATGAAGTATCCCATGTCTTATGGTTGGAGTTGGCATCAGTTCATCCCCTGAAGTCCATCGTAATAGACTGAAGTGATGTCTGGCTAGCACCGGCTGTGTTTAGTCATCATCACTCTGAGACACATAGCAGTGGAGTCCGACACCAAGCAGGAATGGCGGTGGATCTGGCCAGCTTTGGTAACCTCTGCATATTTGCCACCACCAGCAGACTCTGCAACAGTTTCTTCCCTGAGGCAGTCAGATTACTCAACACCCTGCTGCCTCCTAATGCTCACATGGCCTAGTCAAACACCTGACTCAGTATGACTCAAAAACTTTGCACACCTGCAATTTACAAAGCTGCATCAGTTACTTATTATTATGGAACTCATATATGCTATACTTTTTCTATACCTAAATATACATATAATTATGCTATACTTATTGCTGCTACACTACAAAATATTTTACAGTCTAAAGCTCATTTTCTGTGTTTTCTTGCCCTGTGTATTTCTTGTCATATGTATCTATTGTTCTGTTCTGTGCATTTATTGTCCTGCACTATGTTGTGTATTGCACTTGTTCTGTGTTGCACCATGGTCCTGGAGAAACAACATTTTATTCCAATGTATATAAGCTATATAGTTGAATGACAATAAAACCCCACTTGACTTGACTTTAGTCTAGACTTAAACTGAGTGAGTGGGCCTGCATCCCGAACAGTGTTAGGGAGACTATTCCATAGTTTAAGAGTCAAATAGGAAAAGGATCTACCTAATTTTGTGGATTTTGATATGCTATGTACTATTAGCAGGCTAGAATTTTGTGATTGTAATGAACATGATGGAATATAGCAGGTATGGGTGTAGAAGGTCACTTAAGTACTGCAGAGCTAGACGATTCAAAGCTTTGTACGTAGTTCACAAAAATGTAGAATTAATAAGAAATTGAATAGCTAGCCAATGTAACGATGATAAAATGGGGATAATATTCTCGTATTTCTTGGTTTTAGTTAGCGTTCTGGCTGCTGCATTTTGAACCATTTGAAGTTTATTTATTGAACTTGACAGCATTGATTCATTTTTCAGCATCTGCAACAGAGAGCATGTAGTAACTTAGCAATATTTCTGAGATGTAAGTTATTTTTAGAGGTTTTTGGAACAATAATTAGTTCCTCTGTTTGGTCAGAATTGAGTAGAAGGAAATTTCATTGATACACTACTAATTTGGAGAATTGTGAAATTTTGTTGGGTTTCGAAGAAATAGAAACTTCGGTATTGTTGGCATAACAGTGGAAACGTATTCCACGATTCCTGATAATATCTCCCAGGGGATGCACATTTAAGGAAAAAAGCTGAGGCCCTAAAACCGATCCCTGTGGCACTTAATACTTTTGTTTAATTTGACAATTCCACATTTAGACAGATAAAGTGGTAGCGGTCTGCTAAATATGACCTAAACCATGCTAATACAAATCCACAAATGCCAACATAATTCTCAAGCCTATTTAAAGATCTAAAAGCACAAGAAGAGAAATGTTGCCACAATCAGATGATTAGAGCAAGTCATTTGTAACTCTGATAAGGGCAGTCTCTGTACTGTGATGGGACCTGAATCCTGACTGAAATTGTTCATATATACTATTTCTCTGTAGAATTGAACATAGTTGGGAGGACACTACCTAGTGTTTTCTATGGGAGATTTGAACAGGAGATTTGAAATCGGTCTATAATTAGACAATTTTCCTGGATCAAGCTGTGGCTTCTTAATAAGCAGTTTAATAACTGCCATTTTAAAGTTTCTTGGGACATGTCCTAAGGATAGTGATAGTGTATGTGTGTGTGTGTGTGTGTGTGTGTGTGAGAGAGAGAGAGAGCGCTAGAGAAAACTGTATTTATATTTTCTTATATTACTTCAAGTTCTTCTAGACTTTTTGGCTTACTGTGTATATGAAAAAACCTGGAAGATTATTAGTGAATAATTTAGTATAAATAGTTCTACCTTAACGATAGTGTGGGGTAGACTGAGTAACATTAGCTGATCGCAGCATTCAAGAGACGAGGTAATGATCTGAGATGTAATCTCTCTGCAGCAGAATTTCTTTAGTATCAACTCCATATGAAAGAATTATATCTAGCATATGAGTTGGTCAAGTCACATTTTGTCTGACTCCAAGAGCATTTAGAATATCGATAAATGCTAATCCCATTGTGTCATTTTCATTATGTTGAAGTCACCAACAATTAAAGCTCTATCCACAGTAACTACTTGATCTTATAAAAAATGTGCAAATTCACCAAGGAAATCAGAATGCAGCCTGGGTGATCTATATACTGTAGCAAGTGCAAAAGACGACTGAGATTTTTTTTGTTGAATCTGACATATCACATTAAGCATTATTAGTTCAAAACACTTACATTTATATCCTGTTTTCTGAGTAACACCAAAAACTTGTAAAAAAACATGGTAAATTGCAGCAACACCTCCTCCTCGACCCTTCAGGTGAGGCTCATGTTTATAACAATAACCTGGGAGAGTAGATTAATTTAAACTAATATAATCATCCAGTTTAAGCCTGGTTTCGGTCAAACATAGCAGATCCAAACTATGATCTGTAATAATTTAATTTACAATTAGTGAACCAAGATCACCAAACAAGATGAACTGTCCCTGGACAGCATACACGAGCAGACTAAAATAGGGAGAGAAATCAAACAGGTTAATAACAGGGCAGGTTAGACAAATTAACTAATAATGGACAATCAAGGAGACTTATGACAGAAAACTGAGAGACACGAGGCAAAACAGAAACAAAACAAAACCACGTGCTCTCATAAGACACAAACACCCGAATGGCACGAACGCACATCACCTGGACAATAAGGAAATATGCACTTATGCCAACTGATAGATAAGACGAGAGAATGCACGGCAACGTTAACAAAGCAATGCCATTCATTCTCACACTAGACAAAGCCTGAGAGTACATCATGAGTCAAACACCACGTGATGCATGCAACAGGCGACAAAACAAGACAGGACACCTGTGTGAGAATTTGGACACCAACAAACCCAATACCTCAGATCGATGTGACCGAACCTCAGCACAACGTGAAGACAGTTCATGACCCGGGCGCACAGCACAAAATGAGAGCAACGCACGTCCGCGTTCGCGAGAGACAGACACAGATTGTTGATGTATGTGCATCTAGCCAAGGTGACATAAGCGCAATGAACTCATGCCAATACAAGACAAGACAATCATGGAGCATGAGTGTCTGAATCCAGACACCAAAACCGAAACCGAACCAGACAGGGAAGTCAGGATCCAGACACCATGCTCCCGCAATGAAACATAAGACCGACCGAAGAGCGCAGGACAGGGAAACCACAACTGAAGCTGCGTGCTCACACAAAGACAGAAGACAAAACACAAGACAGACACAGAACAATGATGTCACGATCCTGTCACACAAAAACCCAGAGTGACAAGACCGTGACATAGATAACCTAAATATTTAAGTCTTTTTTTTTTTACTATAAATCTGCACTTTCACTTCAACATTCTTCTTCTTTTGTTTTCGGTGCTTGTCAAAGGTGGAGATTTATAGTAAAAAAGGACGTACATATTGATCTGTTTCTCATCCACACCTACTATATCACTTCTAAAGACATTAATTTAACCACTGGAGTCGTTTAGATTACTTTTATGCTGCCGTTATATGCTTTTTGTAGCTTCAAAGTTCTGGCCACCATTCACTCTACAGAGCTGAGACATACTTCTAAAATCTTAGTATTTATGTTCTGTAGAAGAAAGAATGTCATATACATCTTGAACGGGATGAGGGTTTGTAAATGAAGAGAGATTTGTCATTTTAGTAATAGACTACAAGAGATGATAAGTCATGAAAGAGTCTTTCAAGAGGAGGAGGAGGAGACTGTTCTCAGAAATAGTTGAGCGGCGCCTTTATATGCAAATAAGACTGAGTCAGAGACAAGTCACGTGTGGGCGTGTACAATGGAAGAGACTGTGCGGAAGGAGCGTTATAAAAGCTGAGTTTGGACCGCCGTACGTTCTGGTGAAACGACATATATTGAATAAAACGCTCATTTTTGAAAACTTTCTAAGTTCTCTTTTGACAGCGAGGATAGCCTGCCCAACATAATTTAGCTCTGAAACGGCCATAAACTGGCGTAGATGACAACATCGCTTCGATCATTTTGGATCATCCATTCTACGAACACACGCGGAAAACACTGCTTTTGTCATTTCAAGGCAAATGTCGTAAATATGGTAAGTTTTTCTCTATTGACCATATTAGTCATGCAGGGAGATTGAGAAATTGACATAACCAATGATCCGAACAGGTTTTGTCCAGTGACCATGTGTTTGAGAAGTAAAGAGGCGACAAATTTGAAGACTACGGACAACTGTATGAAAAAGTTGCAGTATAAATCTTCAGTCTACTAAAACAATTTTTTCTAATAACTTTGCACAGTTTACGTCATAAATGTACAAGACCTTATCGAAAATGCCAACACGTCTGGATTGGTAACTTTTTAATATTGAGTTAGCATTTTTTTTTTCAAATTAACATTAAATTAACAGCGATTCACAAAAAAAAGTTTCACAAATAAATGTATGGAGTTTCACAAAAAGTGAATTCACAAATGAATAAAATGAGATATGAAAATGAAAAACTATTTCAAAAATATTTTGACTCCCAAACACAACTCTGTCCAGCATTTATTTGTGGTTCGCTTGCTGTGCATTTGTGAAACATCTCTAGCACAAGATCTGCGGGCAATCCACAAATAGGAGGATCTTTGTTGACATCTTTGTACGCATGCGCGAGTGGTTGTGTGGCAACAGAACAAACAGTATGGCGGGCTGTAAAGACGCGACGAGCACTTTCAAGAGAGTTAGCGGGCGAAATCCACAATATATAAGCACTTTAACATCTGAAGACCGGAGGAGGTTTGGAGAGAAGCTCAAAATTTGTATTGGTGACAAAATCTAAGTTATTCAAAGCCCATATGAGATCTGGGATGACAAAAAACGTTGGTCCGACTCGCCCGTGTCTTGGCCACCAATCTGCTGGGGAGACATTTATTCTTATTTAATAGAAACCCCTGGACCCTTCACTCATGAAAGATTAAAGGCTTTCAAAAGTCTGGAGGCCTATGATTATTTTGTTTCTCGAAAAGTTGGGCCGATCTTTTCTGCCAAACAGAAAGCAGTGATCGTGCTAAAAGCAGAGGTAAGACCTGGCCAAGCAGAGTCACAGCGTGATTCGCATCTTCCGTGGGTGATCGCCAAAGAGAACGGCGAAATAATCACTGCTCACTGCGACTGCAAAGCCGGGTAAGTCTTCATTGATCAGTGTTCTTATTTATTTATTGAAAATGTAGTGACTGTTGTACCAATTCAATTGTGTTCAGTGTGAGACTTTCAATGGCGTCTGTATTATGGTGAAAATTTGTATATCACAGCTTACACATTTCTCCTTCTTTCAAATCCAGTCTTGGAGAAACATGCAGTCATGTAGCAGCTTTAATGTTTAAAGTAGAAGCAGCTGTCAGGATAGGACTTACAAATGCTGCATGTACTAGGTTCAATCACGTAATTGCATGCAACCATTTCTTTAGTTTTTCGCGATCCTTTTCGGAGGGAATTCGAAAAAACTTTTTATCAGGCCCCCAACGAGCCGTACAATCGACCACACCGCAAGAGTGAACCATCCTCTTCTCTAAATCATCCTCCAAACGTGCAAAACAATAAAATTACAGGTATCTAGCGGTGTTTCCTGCCACACGATTCCCATGATGCAACGCGACAAACATAAACAATGACGTCACAAAAGATCCGCCTATAGGGAGGCCCCTTCCATCGTCTACTCAAGCCAATCCGATAACGGCCACACCAATCGTAACACGTTCTATCTTCAACCAATCACCCTTCGTTTTACTATCAAGGGTGGGACCTGAGTCACAGCGCTCTCATGACCATGGAATCAAGCACATACAGATATGCTCCAAGGCCACAAACATTTAAAGAAATTGACATCATCGGGGGAATACTGTGATTTAAGGTTCGTATCATTTTCTCTGTTATAAACGTGTAGTGTCTTGTTAAATGTCAACAGCTGAAAATTGCCCAATTGTAGAGTCCTGCTCATGAGCTGTATAGCTAACCTGGTTAACTGTATGAGTCTGCTATTTTAATTCTAACCAAGTTTCTCGACTAAAACCCCTAGCTACTTACTAGATATGTATGTATGTGTCATCAAAACCTTTACTCTTAATGTTACATGGCGGATCCAAACAGGCACATTACAAAAGATCAGTAGTACAGATAGTGCCTTTTATAAAACATGAATCATATTAGATAATCTTAGGAGCACAAACCATAAATTAATACTTCTATTACACTGGTGTACAAGATCTGCTATGGTAATAATTTGGTTTCACATTATGTTAATGTATTTAATAAAATCAGTTGAAAGGTAATATTTATTAGAATTTTGCATTTTAGCACTTTTGTGTGACTGTTTTAGGAGGTACTATTATGGGGTCCCTTCATAATGCATCATGTTCTGACAGTGATTTATCTATTTATTAGTTATTGGCATCTTTTTCAGATGTTTCTTCTGTTTACTGCCCATCAACTTTGAGCACTTGACTCACCTGCTCCAAAACTCAGTGATTCCAGCTCCAATACAAGACACCTTTTAAAATGTGTAATGTGAGATTCTTTATTTTTCTGTTATGTCTGATTTCTTTTAAGTTACAATGTCATGTCTTGAACTGGAAGTGCAATACAAAATTTAAATAAACTATAACATTGTCTTTGGGCTTACTTGCTTAATGAAAATTTAGTTGCCCTCCTATTGTTTGTTTTTTATTTTATAATAATTTTTTTCTCCCCAATTTGGAATGACCAATTCCAATGTGCTCCAAGTCCTTGTGGTGGCGAAGTGACTCGCCTTAGTCTGGGTGACGACTCTCATTTGCGTCCATGTCTGAAACGTCAATCCACGCATCTTATCACGTGGCTTGTTTAGCATTACCGAGGAAATATAGCATGTGTGGAGTCTTCAAGCTATTCTCCGTGGCATCCACTCAAAACTCCCCACACGCCCCTCCGAGTGTGAGAACCACATTATAACGAGCACGAGAAGGTTACCCTATGTGACTCTACCCTCCCTAACAACCGGGCCAAATTGGTTGGTTAGGAGACCTGGCTGGTTGTGACTCCAGTGGTGGTAGCCAGCTTCTTTACTCCTTGAGCTACCCAGGCCCCGCACCCTCCATATTTTTTAAAAACTGTACTATTTAGTTTTTTCTTTGGAATATGAGCTTACATAAAATATAAATGCTGCTAATGAGGCTGAAAGGAAAGCCAGGCTGTCAGTCCTGATCATAATCTCCTTTTTAGTTCCTCCCACAGAAGAAAGTCTGTCATTTGGAACAACATAAATATAAGTAAATGATGACTTCTCATTTGACAAAATATTTTTTGTCATTTAGTTGACAAATCTTTTGAGTTCTCAAATGCCTATTAAGGCATTTTGAGGTTAGTAGGTTTTAAGGAGCTTTTTAAATGCATGCAACTACCAAATTATTGAATATTACAACTGTAGCTCTGGCGTTTTGCTCTATATTGTTGTACATGAAAATCCTTATTGCCATGTTGTGGTATCAGTTGCCTGGGATGGATACTCCTTGTCAGGGTAAGAGCGTTCTGAACAAATGATTGGGGGGGGGGTCATACATTGAAAACAAGTCCATTACGGTATAGAAAAGAACATGTTACACAAAAAAGATTGGGCTGTGGAGCTTTGTGATGTCTTACCGCCAGTAGCACAAAAGTCACACAATTGTTTCCATCTTTTTGTGATGTGAAATGGAGCAGAGAGCACCAGTTCTCCAGTATCCTTGCAACTGTTTATTGTCTTCCTATATCTCACAGCCCATATACTTCCTGAATAAATAAGTGAAACGTGCATTGTTTTACAAGGTTAACATAATTATTTCTTGTGAGTAACATTGGACTGGTCTGCCATAACACTAAGTGCTAAAAATATAAATCCTTTGAAATATTACTTGAATTAAATTATTACATTTTTTAAAATACATTGACATAATGTGAAACCAAATTATTGCCAAAGCAGATCTTGTACACTGTGTAATATATATGGTATTAATTTATGGTTTGTGCTCCTAATATGATTCATGTTTTATAAAGGCACTTTATGTACTACTGATCTTTTGTAGTGTGTCTGTTTGGATCTGCCATTTAACATTAAGAGTAAAGGTTTTGATAATACATTTCAATTAAGTAGCTAGGAGTTTCAGCAAAGAAACTTGGTTAGAATTAAAATAGCAGACTCCTACAGTCAGCCAGGTTGGCTATAAAGCTGATGATCATTTTCAGCTGTCGACATTTAACAAGGCAGTACACATGTTTATAATTGAGAGAAAATTATATGAACCTTAAGTCACCGTATTCCTCTGATGTCGTCCATTTCTTTAAAAGTTTGCTGCCTTGGAGCATATCTGTATGTGCTTAATTCCATGGTCATGAGAGCGTTGTGACTCAGGTCCCACCCTTGATAGTAAAACGAAGTGTGATTGGTTGAAGATAGAACATGTTACGATTGGTCCGAGTAATGTGGCCGTTATCTGATTGGCTTGAGTAGACGATGGGTGGAGTCTCCCTGTGTGTGGATTGCCCGCAGCTCTAGAGCAAGAAATGTTACAAAAGTCACAAATGCATGCTGGACAGAGTTTTTTTTGTGTTAAAACCACTGATCTCTATATATAACTGGATTGCTCATAGAATTCTAAACTGCCAAAATGTGCTGCATTTAACTCAAAACAACATTCACTTAAGGATGTGGCAAAAGTGCCCGCTAGGGTTGTAGCTATATACCGGTTTCACGGTATACTACGGTATGCACATTGCATGACGGTTATCATACCATGTTCATTTGCTTATCTACGGTATTGAGAATAAAATGCAACCAGACGGAGAATCTCGCCTGCATGTGCGCATCTCCTTTCCTCATCGACTGTCTATCAGACTCGTCAACTTGCAGACCCAAAATTGAGTCGCAGTCTTTTCGGACTAGGTCGTGGACAGCAGGGAAAAAAAAACAATGCCATGGGTCTCCCATTGAAGATATTTCAGCGGCCGTCCATGTGATAGCCTATTTAGGACTGCTGAGGCAGATTTGATGATAATCTCGCAATCAGCTAAAGGCTTCTCATCTGCACTTTCGCACGAGTGTAACAAGCTCGCGATCATGATCTGCTCTTCTCTCTGGCGTGTGTGTTCAACAATCAGCTTGCCTCAATATTGCGGAGCACAGACATCAAAACTGATATGACCAATTTCAATTCTAGTGAGACTTTTCTAGTTTAAAGCGTTGTCAAATTGAACCTCTCAAACAGTAGGCAGCCCTGACATGCCAAACAGCACTGAGGAGGAAAAGATCAACACTGCTATGCGCCAAAAAATGTAATAAAATCATTACACATTTTATTACGAGTAAATGTAACTGTTATATTTTGACAATGTTATTGTTTCATATGAAATAATCTAAAGGTAGAATCTATTAGACCTCATTTTATATTAACAGTGGCAGTTGTAGTTAAAGTTTCAAAATGTGTTTCAGCTAGTACTTATTTTTTTCATAAATACTATAATTTGTTATTATTATTACTATTATTCAAGACTAGTTACACTGACCTAACCATGGTAACGAGGAACCTTTTCTCCTGTGTAATATGTATGTTCTGAAAATTAGTTTGAAATTAGGAAACAAACAGGATAATAATGGGCTCATAAAAGTAAACATGCTCTTAAGAGAGAGAATTTGCTGTCAATTTTGTTGTTGATATCAACAAAAATAATGTCACTTGATGCATGTCCTTGTACTTGAAAACCATGAACAAAACTATGCAACATAAAAGGAAATGCAACCCAGGATACATTAAATACAGGTTATGTTTTTACTATGGTGGGTCACCACTTGATTTCCAATGCAAAAATGTCAACAATTCTGTGTTTTTCTGTCAATGTGGGGTGCTGTGTGTACAATAATGAGGAAAAAAATTAACTTAAATGATTTTAGCAAATGGCTGCAATATAACAAAGAGTGAAAAATGTAAGGGGGTCTGAATACTTTCCGTACCCACTGTGTATGTGTGTATATATATATATATTTATATATAGTTATTGAACAAATATATATATATATATATATATATATATATATATATATATATATATATATATATATGTTCAATAACGAAGCTTCCAAGTACATTCAAAAATGGACTATTAAACTGAACAATACAATAGAAATTCAACGATATGTGGGTACACATCTGCTAATGGATTTAATAACAATCCTACAGCAAGGCAATTTAAGTTAGCTTTCAAAAGAATGGTAGTAAGTCATGCCATCAGAAGTAGTGGCAACTGTTCTCCACTGGAGGATAGCACAGTGCGGGACTGGAGGCAACACCTTCTGATATGCTGGCTTTTCGGCAAAGTGATGTCCAGCCTGAAACAGAAGACAGAGAAAACATCACTGTAAGTCTTCCCAGCTTGTCCATATGCAAAGAGGATGTGGTGGGGTACATAGCAGGCTGTGTAGTTAAAACTATGAAGACGATTCAGTGCACTACCTGTTTATCAGCACTCCGTGTCGAGAGCTCGACACACACTGATCGACACGATGTCCCGTGGTGGATTTATTAGACAGCATCCTGAAAGTCTGCAAGACAGCTGAGAGATTTATTCAACAGCACACACTCTCAACAGCATACAAAAATCACATCTTCATACTCATAAAGGGCATTGCAGAAAGCTACACTATCATCAGGCTCCACTTCATTTACAAGGAAACATGTGCTGTGTCACACTCCAATCAGATTAGGAAAACTCTGGGCAAGCTCGTACTGCAAAAAAATCTGTAAGATTTAAGAGATGAGAATTGTATTATACATAGAATAAAAGGGATAGTTCACCCAAAATTTTAATTCTGTCATTTACTCAACCTCATGTCCTTCCAAACCTGTATGACTTTTTCTGTGGAACACAAAAGATGATATTTTAAAGAATGTTTTTTGTAGCGGGGGCAGGGTAGCTCAGCGAGTATTGATGCTGACTACCACCTCTGGAGTCACTAGTTCGAATCCAGGGTGTGCTGAGTGACTCCAGCCTGGTCTCCTAAGCAGCCAAATTTGCATGGTTGCTAGGGAGGGTAGATTCACTTGGGGTAACCTTTTCGTGGTTGCGATTAGTGGTTCTCGCTCTCAATGGGGCACATGGTAAGTTGTGCGTGGATCATGGAGAGTAGCATGAGCCTCCACATGCAGAGTCTCCACGGTGTCATGCACAATGAGCCACTTGATAAGATGGGCAGATTGACTCTCTCAGAAGCGGAGGCAACTAAGACTTGTCCTCCACCACCCGGATTTAGGTGAGTATCCGGGCCACCACGAGGACCTACTAAGTAGTGTTTATTGGGCATTCCATATTGGGAGAAAAGGGGATAAAAAAATTATATAAAAAAAAATGTGTCAGAATAAATAACTAATACCATGTATAGGAAGATTGCATTGAGATACTGTATATGCAGACTTCAATTTCTTTTTAAAAAAGTGACTGGATGGGTAATAATTACTCACCAAAAACAGATGATTTCCCATTAAGACCCATAGGGAGTACAGAATGTTAGGTAATACAAAGATGGCCATGCAGTAGCTTCACTGCTGTGATGTCATGAGAGGTCCAGTTCTATATTATAGATCAGTGGTTAAAAAATATATTTGTAAATCTAATTTTATTTAATTGTGAATTCACTTTATTTTTGTGATATTTACAACATATATTTTTAAATCTCATTATTTTATTAGAGAATT
The DNA here is from genome assembly GCF_025860055.1 of Xyrauchen texanus. NCBI lineage: Eukaryota > Metazoa > Chordata > Actinopteri > Cypriniformes > Catostomidae > Xyrauchen > Xyrauchen texanus. The sequence goes on along the minus strand of NC_068293.1, from coordinate 30,569,567 downwards.
TATTTCATTTTCACGAAACTCCTTACATTTATTTGTGGACCTTATTCCATTTTTTTGTGAACCATTTTCTCTGTGTATTTGTATGTTAATTAGAAACAATTCTAACCCCATACTTTAAATATTATAGTAAAATGCATTGTTCGGTTGTACCTGTATTTCCGTCGTGTTTGGCAAGCATCGCTTCTAGAAATAATTTTAGTTTGCCTGTCCTTGAATGAATGGTGTACTGCTCTTCATTGTATTTCCTGTCTGCAGGTCATGTATTCTTGTCCATATTAGTATTGCATTATACAAATATTTATGTAACACTGTTAAGGATGGGCAAGGAGGAGGCGAGAACCGGCTTGTCAACATAAATCATAATTTAATGCAAACTTAAACCAAAAACACACACACGCGCAGACTTGCTCGTAATTCTCTCTCGAACCATCTTCACCGGCCGCCTTTATCCCTCGCGCGCGTCATCAGGCCGATTGGGGACCGGGCGCGCGATACTCCGATATTCGGACCCGGCCTCACCCTCCCTCCGCTCCACAATTTATTGTAGATAAAGAGATTGAATACTGCGGTAAAGTTTATTTCATTTTCACACATTCAGATTTTCTTTTTGTCAATAGATTTCTAATAAATGATGTAATCAGTGTAACGATCAGTGTTTGTAAATTATAAAGACTGGCATGTATGACAATCAGCTACAACTAATTTAATCTGGTTATGTAAGCACATCACTGAGCTTGGGATTCCCATAAGCGGTGCTGTGCCCTAGATTGGAGCATCTCTACCACCTCCATCCCCACCCCCTTTTTTTGGTGGTTTAATCAGTTTTCTTATTATAAGGGCTTCCCTTATACATATCCCCCAGAAATACACTCACCTAAAGGATTATTAGGAACACCATACTAATACTGTGTTTGACCCCCTTTCGCCTTCAGAACTGCCTTAATTCTACGTGGCATTGATTCAACAAGGTGCTGAAAGCATTCTTTAGAAATGTTGGCCCATATTGATAGGATAGCATCTTGCAGTTGATGGAGATTTGTGGGATGCACATCCAGGGCACGAAGCTCCCGTTCCACCACATCCCAAAGATGCTCTATTGGGTTGAGATCTGGTGACTGTGGGGGCCATTTTAGTACAGTGAACTCATTGTCATGTTCAAGAAACCAATTTGAAATGATTAGAGCTTTGTGACATGGTGCATTATCCTGCTGGAAGTAGCCGTCAGAGGATGGGTACATGGTGGCCATAAAGGGATGGACATGGTCAGAAACAATGCTCAGGTAGGCCGTGGCATTTAAACGATGCCCAATTGGCACTAAGGGGCCTAAAGTGTGCCAAGAAAACATCCCCCACACCATTACACCACCACCACCAGCCTGCACAGTGGTAACAAGGCATGATGGATCCATGTTCTCATTCTGTTTACGCCAAATTCTGACTCTACCATCTGAATGTCTCAACAGAAATCGAGACTCATCAGATCAGGCAACATTTTTCCAGTCTTCAACTGTCCAATTTTGGTGAGCTCTTGCAAATTGTAGCCTCTTTTTCCTATTTGTAGTGGAGATGAGTGGTACCCGGTGGGGTCTTCTGCTGTTGTAGCCCATCCGCCTCAAGGTTGTGCGTGTTGTGGCTTCACAAATGCTTTGCTGCATACCTCGGTTGTAACGAGTGGTTATTTCAGGCAAAGTTGCTCTTCTATCAGCTTGAATCAGTCGGCCCATTCTCCTCTGACCTCTAGCATCAACAAGGCATTTTCAGCCCACAGGACTGCCGCATACTGGATGTTTTTCCCTTTTCACACCATTCTTTGTAAACCCTAGAAATGGTTGTGTGTGAAAATCCCAGTAACTGAGCAGATTGTGAAATACTCAGACCGGCCCGTCTGGCACCAACAACCATGCCAGGCTCAAAATTGCTTAAATCACCATTCTTTCCCATTCTGACATTCAGTTTGGAGTTCAGGAGATTGTCTTGACCAGGACCACACCCCTAAATGCATTGAAGCAACTGCCATGTGATTGGTTGATTAGATAATTGCATTAATGAGAAATTGAACATGTGTTCCTAATAATCCTTTAGGTGAGTGTACATCCACTTAGACGTTTAGATAATTGTTATCTGATATGCATTTTTTGCATCAGTGCTGTTGCATAATAAGAAAATGGGCAAATAATTGTAAAACCAGTTAACCGCAATATTTTTCAGACCAAACCCACATTTTTGGTCCCCCTCAGTGTTCAAACCAATCTACGCCATTGCTCCACATTATGACAAAAAACTAAAATAAACTCTTAAACCTGCCTTATTAAAAAGGCAACAAATTCAACAGATGGTACAGTAGCACAAACTTGGAGATGAAGTTTGGACTTCAATCAAATATATTTTAATGACAAAAATCAAAGCTGTAGAAGGCCATGTCCTAAATGTTTTCTAGTGTGTATCGCATGAATTTGGAGAATCATTTAGATGGGGTTTTCATTTGCTCAAGATTGACAAGGATAAACATACGTAGAGCAAAATTTACATTTTGTATGTATTTATTTATCTTTTTTTTTTTTTTTTTAAAGATGTCCAAAACTTGTTTTTACCTTAACAGACCAAGTCAAGCAGAGATGTTCAGCTCAGAAACCGGGGCTGGCAGACATAAAATATAATCTGTAACTTGTAGACGCTCCCTTGGAAATCGTTGCCCCATAGAAATCAATGCTTTTGTCCACTTTTAAAAACATTGATTTCAAGAGAAAATAGCATTGTAGCTAATTGCCATACTTGCCAATATTAAGAATTTACTGATACCATCTGTTTTGCACCCACCGTTAGAAAGCTATTGAGAGAAGAAATCTAAATATGGGAGTATGTAACCAACTTTACTGCAGCAAATTGAATGAGATTGTAGTGACACGTGAGGTGCTCTGGCATTGAGGCGTGTTGGCTGAGAGTGCAAATGTTCTTTCTTCCCGCTCCTCCCCACTCTGCCATGTCTCTCTCCTTTACTTGGCCATCCAGATAATTCATAGAGATTAACAAAGCACTATTAGGACGGCAGTTATTTTACATGGGGAGGGACGTGGGGTAATTCCAGAATTTACAGGGGGTAGTCAGCAAGGTTGTAGCTAGTGGGGTGAAAGGTGGTAACGATTCTAGTGGTCCAGGGGGGCAAATTTTTATAAAAACCTTATTTTTTTAATAGGACAGGGGCCCTGACAATACACAGTCAGGGGGCCTGGAATACCTTGCTACGGCCCTAATAGTCAGTGATTTTATTGCCGTCCGAATCCGAAATATTTGTGTTTTTCTCCCACCTCCCGCGAGAAAATTCCCAAACAAATTATCTATTGTTTTTTGACAAACACCAAGGTCATGTGGTCATTTAATTATTGTCCGTATCCACATCTCTGAGTTTATATTCCAAAAGCCGTTTTGGAAATCCTTTTTGACCACTGCTAAATGCCATACCTTTGAGCTGTGTATGGTAACAGCTCTGGCAGTAATGGACAGTTGTGAAAGTTGGTGGATTGTGTAACACAATTTTTTTAAATAATTCACAATAATGAAATAAAAAAAGCACACATAGGCCACATAACAGTAATCCATATAACTCCAGTATTTTAATCCACGTCTTCTGAAGTGATTTAATTGATTTTGGGTGAGAACAGACTAAAATATATCATCTTTTTCACTGTACATCTTGCCATTGCAGCCTCTGGGAAAGATAATGATTTCAAGCACAATACACTTCCTAGTGCTTGATGGATGCACAGAGCACTAGATTGCACTAAGTGTTCAACCTTGAAACCATGATCGCCATGGAAACTGTTGGTGTCAAGATATTTTGTGAAAAAGGAGTGGTCTGTTTTGGCCTGTTCTTATCTAAAACCAATTAGATTGCTTCGTAACGCATGGATTTATCCACTGGAGTCCTATGGATTACTTTTATGCTGCCTTTATGTGCTTTTTGGTCACCATTCACTTGCATTGTATTGACCTACAGAACTGAGATATTCTTCTAAAAATCCTTGTTTGTGTTCTGCAGAAGAAAAAGTCAAACACGTCTGGGATGCAGTAAATTATTTTATATTTTAGAATTAACATTTTTGAGAAAAAACAGATGAGTTGAGTTTTCATTGTACTGAAAGTATAAATCAGATACCAATGTGATATGCATATGAAGGAATCACCCTCAGGTGTGGATGAATTTCTTTCTTCAGCAGAAAACATTTGAAGAAAAATAGAATCTTGGCTCAGCAGGTCCTTAAAAGGCAAGTGGATGGTGATCACTTTTGAAGCATTTTGAAGAAAATCACAGAGAGTCAGCGTATTGTCATCAATATGACTCCAACGGTTAAATTAATGTCTTCTATTTGCTTTTGGTGCAAATATTATAAATATTTAAGTACATTTTGACTCTTTAGTGAATTTAAAGTACTTTTTAAATCATCGCCTCTGGTCAGTAGACATAATTGTGTTTTCACGTCAGACACGAGAAAACTGACCCACGTGTGACACCCGGAAGAGCTTTACTTACAATAGTGCATTTGTGTGCTTATCCTGGATGTCTCAACCAAGAGAAGAACGTGAGATTACGTCTGTAACATGCCAATGTGAATTTGTCACAAGAGAGACCGCGTGATCTCAGCACTCTCGTGAATGTGTATACTACTGCTTACTGGAAGCGATTGGTTTATAGTCAAAAAGTAAAAGGCCTCCAGATGTTGTGCATCAAAAGTGATCGTATTGCCTTTAACCGCTGTAGTCGTATCAATGATGTTTATGCTGACTGTCTGTGATTTTTGGCGCTTCCAAGGTCTGATCACCATCCACTTGCATTTTAAGAACCTACTGAGCTGAGATATTTTTCTTTTTTTCTTCAACTGTGTTCTGCTGAAAAAAGCAAGCAAACATACCTGGGATATCATGTGGGTGAGTAAATGATGAGAGAATTTGCATTTTTGGGTGAAGGATTTTGTCTTTTCAGAAACATTAAGACCTAAAATATTCTATAAAAATATTTGATGATGATTATGTGTTTGTTTGTGTGTTATTGATATTATTGTTTTCTGCATTTTTTGATATATAATATAAGCCTTGTAAATTGTCTTTGCCAATTAGTCTGTTTTACAGCACTTGATCTAATGCATGCTCTGTCTCTCTCTTTCTTTCTATGTTTGCTGTCTTGCAGGAATATAAACTCTTGCCATTTCTATACCAGAAGCCTGAGACATCCTCCCCAAAATAACTAGTGTGCTTCATGAGAGCACCGTTGGATTAATCATAACACAAACCAAATAGAAATTCATCTGACAGATGGTGGATGCTTCCATTTCCTTCTAGAAAGACAGCAAAGGAATAAGAGATTTTACTATTTGTGCGTGCCTGCATTTTTATTAAAATAAACCTTTCTTCCCAGGTGCACTTTTCTTGCCGGTGATTACATTTTGTAATAGTACAATTGTCCATCCATCCATCTTCAACCGCTTATCCAAAGTCGGGTCGCGGGGCAGCTGCTCCAATAGTACAATTGTAATATTTAAAAATGGGACTAGCAATGGAGACTGCCGATATTGCAGTTGTCGGACTTTATTTTGTCCTTGTACTTGTAATTGGTCTTCTTGCCATGTGGAAAGCCAACCGTAGTACTGTTAGTGGCTACTTCCTAGCTGGTCGAACTATGAACTGGGTAGTGGTAGGTGCCTCACTGTTTGTAAGCAACATTGGTAGCGAGCATTTCATTGGCCTCGCTGGTTCTGGTGCAGCAAGTGGTTATGCAGTGGGCGCCTGGGAGTTCAATGCCCTTCTGCTTCTGCAGCTGCTGGGCTGGGTATTCATCCCGGTCTACATCTACTCTGGAGTTTACACTATGCCAGAGTACCTTTCCAAGCGTTATGGGGGATGGCGGCTAAAGGTTTATTTTGCAGCCCTTTCCCTTTTGCTGTATATCTTTACTAAACTCTCAGTAGACTTATATGCAGGAGCTCTATTCATTCAGGAGTCTCTTGGCTGGAACCTCTACCTGTCAGTAGTCTTGCTCATTGCCATGACAGCCTTGCTAACTGTGACTGGCGGACTGGTGGCAGTGATCTACACGGACACTTTACAGGCCGTGCTCATGATTGGTGGTGCATTAACTCTTACTGTTCTCAGTCTGATCAAAGTAGGCGGTTTAGAGGGTGTACGGAAAAAATACATGGAGGCAGTCCCAAATGTCACAGCCATCCTGGCTAACAGCAATTTCACCTTCAAATACACAAACTCCTGCCGAATTCATCCCAAGCCTGATTCACTCAAGCTCCTACGAGGTCCGCTTGATGAGGACATACCTTGGCCTGGCTTCTTGTTGGGTCAGACACCTGCATCAATTTGGTATTGGTGTGCTGACCAGGTGATTGTGCAGAGAGTGTTAGCAGCCAAGAACATTGTCCATGCCAAAGGATCTACTCTTATGGCAGGTATGCTTAAAGTCCTTCCCATGTTCATCATCGTCATTCCAGGAATGATCTCACGAATATTGTTTCCTGATGAGCTGGCGTGTATCGGACCAGAGCACTGCATGGCTGTGTGTGGAAGTCAGGCTGGCTGCTCCAACATTGCCTACCCTCGACTGGTCATGAGTGTAATGCCAGTAGGTCTTCGAGGTTTGATGATGGCTGTAATGATCGCTGCCCTCATGAGTGACCTGGACTCAATTTTTAACAGTGCAAGCACCATCTTCACTTTGGACATTTATAAAATGGTGCGTACGAGTGCCCCATCCAGTGAGCTAGTATTGGTTGGCAGGATGTTTGTGATATTCATGGTGATCATCAGTATTGCTTGGGTGCCGGTAATTATTGAGATGCAAGGTGGCCAGATGTACCTCTACATCCAGGAAACTGCAGGATACCTGACACCTCCTATCGCTGCTCTCTTTCTACTTGGAATCTTCTGGAAGCGCTGCAATGAGACGGGAGCATTTTGGGGTGGCATGACCGGGTTTGTGCTAGGCATTACGCGCCTCATCTTTGGCTTTATATATCGTGAGCCAAAATGCGACCAGCTGGATGAACGTCCAACTTTCATCACGCATGTCCACTACATGTACATTGCTGCTGGGCTGTTTTGGATCTCTGGCCTGGTGGCTGTGATTGTCAGTCTGTGCACACCACCCCCAGAAAAGGAGAAAGTCCAGCGTACTACAGTCTGGGGCTTAAGCAAACTGAAACGGCTTCCTGTGACTGAACTAGAGGAAATGTACAAACTGACCAATAATGGTCAACGCCACTTCAGTGGCAATGGTATCCTTAAGAAAGACGTGTCTGTGGATGTCCAGAAAGAGAGATGTCTTGATGGGTCTGACATGGAACTCTTCATGCCCTTCCCTTGTGACCAAGATCCCATGACCCCAAGTACAGAAGCATCCACACCAATGGAACTTTCCAGCGATGGTCATGCAAAGCTTGTGAATCAGAAGGAAGGTGGTCAAGGCAAGTGTTATGAAAAGTGTTGCCTGCATGAATTTGACTGGACTTGTGGGCATAAGGAGAAGACTTCTGTTGTTGAAACCAAAGTCACTGAAGAGGATGAAGGAGTTGTCCGTGAACTGCTTCATGAACCCCCTAAGATCAAACTGTTACTTAACTCAGTCCTGGTATTGGTCTGTTCACTGGGTATCTTCATGTTTGTGTACTTCTCCCTGTAGTGTGCTGAACTTGCAATACTATGACTTTTAAGTGATGGACAACTCATGTGTATCATTTATTTGTTTTTACAAGCCATTTAGGGTCTGTAATATTTACAGTTCTTTTTTCTCCTCTTATAATATAATTTTGGGGACTCTAAACATTTTTAATCATACAATATAATTGATTTAATCTTTCTCCTTGGATCTATATCACACCTCCTTAAAATATTAAATTATTTTTTTTTTGTGATATGTTGACAACCAAATTCATTATTAAAAGAGTGGCTTTTATATAGTTTATGGACAGTTGTGCTTAGCTATTATATTTTAAACAGTTTTTTTTATTCTTTTAAAGATAGTGGTGGATTTGGCCTTAATGCACTCTTTCAGCTGAAATTAGAAATTCTTCCTGAAGTAATTGTTTTCCTAATAAGGACCTCTCCTATAGTACTTAAATATAAGTGTAAAGTTGTCATTTGTATATTCATTTGTATGTGATAGCACTCTTTTAGGACTACCAAAGATAACGTTTGGCCTTACTGTACATTTGCCACCAGTATAAATGGAATGGATAGAAATACATTTCTTGTAACCAGCTATCACAGTATTTCTACATTTGACATTAGTTTGGACAGAATGAAATTTAAAAAACTATGGAGTTTGTTAAAGAATGTGGTGAATTTATTATGAGGTCAAATTTTTATACAAAAGATAAATTATTTAGCATAAACAATATGCTTTATCACTGAGGTGTTGTGCCCTCTTACTAAACCTGGTATCATTACCTTGCTGTACGTTCCCAAGTACAAGTGAGTATTTGGGTCCATGCATATTGTAACAGTACACAAGCAATTTGCTGTAGCATTTGTAATCATTTATTTCGTGCAGGTAGGAAGACTTCAGGTCAAAAGACATTGTTTGTCCCCATTTTGGGGATTTTAATATGGTGTAACTGATTCCCAAGATTTTATTGCTACTACACAAGACTTCTTATCTGTGGATGTTACACACTGATCCTCAGAATGTCCACAGGAAAAACACCACCTAGAGCTGTTATTAATGTTGAAATCTAAATATTATTTGAGGTTCCAAAACCGGTAGATTAAGACTGGAATGTTCCATTTTAATTGCTTTTCTAGAAGAAGAGTTTGATTGTGGCAACAGTAACATGCATTAACTGTTGTTCTGCTGTTGAATGCATTGGTTGTTCAGACAAAGTAAATGGAAATTGGTGTGAAGTAACTTATTTTTTTTACGTTTAAGTTGATATTGTTGTATTAATACCTTGACATGAAAGCACTTAAATTAGTGAAATAGTGACCCAAAGGTGCAATTGTTTTAATTCGTTTGTTAATTCTAAATAGATATGTGTCAAGAAAGTTATAATGAAGAGGTTTAAACATTTATATTAGAAATGTATCATAAATGGAATGTCCTGAAATAAAGTTAGTGGAGCGCTGATTCTTGTTTTAATACTGAATGTATTTAAATCATGTTTTATACTGAAAATCAAAATATGTATTGGAACAAGAGATGCATAAATAAGAAGAAAAGGTTCCATAGAGATTGGTTGCTCTTTTTTTTTTTATAAATATATATTTACCCAAACTGAATGATTTTAGACTCTTTTGGTCTTTATTGAATGTTTATAAGCATTCCTATTTCTGCAGTAACCAGTTCATCTGATTCTTTTGTTCATTGCATATTTTTTGAACTTGGAGAAAATGCTGATCACTGAATTGATAGTGTGGTGGACATTACCATCACAGTGATTGTGTACAGACTGCTTAAACTTTAATAAGTTAACTTACTAAATGTAGGATTACAATATTTTGGGACTGCTGTGATTATCTAGACCAAATTGAATTACTGTTCTCTCAATTGAAACCTGGCATAAAATCCTTTACAAATAAGTTATTGCTCATCAAATATTTTTCTTGTATTGCTTGTATAGACCTTATGATTCAACAAAGCAGCTTTTTTAAACACAAAATGTGTTGTGTTGATTGTAAAATAATTTGTTGATTGTACTGGCAATGCTTTAATGGTTTGTTGGTTTTGTATAAACCACAGATTTCCAAATCAAACCAACAGCCCAAAGTTTTTAAATATTTAACCATTCATTTGGCAGTATAATTAATCAATGAAGCACTTAACTTTTTTTAGACATGTTTTGAAAGCACTGATATGTTGTTTGTGTTTCGGTAATGACATTTTAATTGTCTGTAATTTTATTCAATGTCACATTTTAGGTTACTACAACAAAGGGAGATGACTCCGGGTTCATATTCTTCCCCAAGTTTTGTGTTTGTGCTTTTTTTTGTTTATTTTTTTAGTGGCTGACTGCATTTGTATTGAGTTGTGGATATCAATATAATATACCAAATTTTTTTGTTGTGTGGTACATCTTGTTTAGAGTGTGTTCTTTTCTGAAGATTTCTTGTGAAATATGGCTGATTTATCAATTCATCGTGGTGACTTCCATGAGCTAAGGACAGGAAAATGGGGTTTATTGTTAATACACAAATGATATGTACATATTTGCTACTTTTAGTATTAAAAGTCGCAGGTAAAAAAACAGAGATTTGTTGGAGAAGAACAAAATGTATGAGCTTGTTTGTTTGACTTGCTTTAAGAGAATTTTAAATAGGTTTTTTTTTTCACAGCAAAAGGCTTGTTTACAGTTATTGGGTTTACATCATGTGTAGATCTTGTTTATTTTATGAAATTATTCGTAAATTAATGTGTTATTGCTATTTTTAATTGCTTTATCTCAAAGAACATATTCAAAACAGTTTAAACAAAACCACTTATTAAACTACTGGTTTAATATGTATTTTTTTTAAAAGGCACAATTGAAAAACATACACGGCAATTTGTCTATTTTTCAATTAATACGATTCAGCGTGTCTTTTTGTTTAAAATACATTTGTTGTTAATATAATTCCATAGTTTAGTCCTATACCAATGATGTTATGTACAGGTAATCATCTTGTCATAATAATTTATGACATTAATAATGTTATGGATAAAGCATCATCAAAATAATGTGTAAGAATGATTCTTATGATATTGAGCTTATGAGCTAATATATGAATCACACTTTTCACCTTATACTTTTTACTTCAATGCATATTTAGGGCCCAAGCACTGTAAGTGCGGAGGCCCTAGTGTTTTCCTGGATTACTGTTAAAATTCTTCTTTTCAAGGTTTCAGGGCCCTTAACATGTTCAAAAACTCCTGAACATTTACTCTGCAGGCCCCTTGAAAATTGAATTTTTGGAAGGCTCTGTAGCACATGCCTTTTCAAGTACAGACACCATCTATGTACACATAGATCTTATCAAGCTGGACAACTTTCACCACCATAGTCAGAGGCTCTGCCCAACAGGAAGTCTGCCATGTTGCATTGTTTGAAAAATGCTTACTCTGGAATTTGAAATACTCCTCCTAGGGGATTTATGTGACCACCAAACGTGGGCAACATCATGCCAAGACATTAACGATGCTAAATTGCGAACAGATTTTTGATATTTCAAACGGTTTTGCCATTGGCGGGCAATAAATGAATGGCAAAAAATGAAAAAGAGGATGTGCTCATGTCTTCCGAGTGCATTGTGCAATTTAGATCAAAATTTAGATATATGTTTGGTATTGGGGGCTGATCACATGGATATGACTATTTGCTTCAAATTTTTTTAGAATAATTTCAAGACAGTACAGATTAAAAATTATGAAGGGATTTTCGATATAACTCGAAACTACTGTTATTACTATTATTGTTTTTTATGTTTATTCATATGTTTTTTGAGGTACTTGGCATATTTTAATTTTTATGATCTTTTGCACACACATCAGAATCGCCGGCCATTAGGGATGGACAAAGGTTCATTTATTGGCGTGTTGAGGGGGCTCTGTAGTGCCAAAGAGAAAATAGCCACATTCAGGGGACTCTGTAGCACACCCCTTTCAGCTACAGTCACCAAACTTTGCACATACTGTATGTAGATCAAGCCGGACAACTTTCACACCACAGACATTAGCTCCACCCAACAGGAAGTCAGCCATTTTGGATTGTTTAAAAATGGCATGCTCTGGAATTTGAAATATTCCTCATAGGGAATTCATCTGACTGGTACCACACTTAGGCAACGTCATGCCAAAACATTGAAGATGCTGAATTGTGAACAGATTTTTGACATTTCAAATGGTGTCTCCATGGCGACACGAAAAAGTAATAAAAAATAGGAAGAAAGAATTGTCCCATATCTTCTGCGTGCATCGTGTGATGTACATCAAAATTGACCGGTATGTTTGGCCTTGAGGGCTGATCACATTGATGTATCTACTGTGGGTCATGGTCGTAGCGCCACCAACTGGCAGCAAGAAGTGTGGCCCTTAAAACAGTCTTTGAAAAAAAATCCATTTACATAAGTCGCTTCAAAATTTTTGATGCATTATTTTACTAAAGCTGCCAGGAGGAAATGAGCCCACGGTGCTTGGGCCTGTAGATTGCTGCTTGCAGCTATATTTTTCTACTTGTTTTCACTCCCAGTACCTCTCACACTTTTGGTTTGTTGCACTAGCTGTCTCTCTCTCTCTCTCTGCACCTCATGACAGTTTCTATCTCTTTTCTATGCACAGTATTTTTCCACTGACAGCTGCCATGTCATTTACATTTAGCGGTATGATAGGTATGATGGTACTAAATGGAAAGTTTGAGGAGGGTGTGACCTAAGTTGAATTATTGGTTTGATCTAACCTCCAGCCCCAGTTCTGTGTTAGGGTGTGTCATTATATTGGTTTGATGTGTGAGAAGGGGGGAGGTGTGTTGGCTGATGGCAAACATCCAAGATGTTCCAAGAGTCCATGAGTGGGAGATAAAATGTGTTATTATGAAATGTCCAAAATAAATTACAGTCACAGCCATTTATTAAAACTGGGCTTATGCAGTAGATCCGGCATCTTAGTGTTTCATCTATAAAGGAGATTGAACATTCATTACATTTAGAAACAGGCAAATCAAAGGGAGTGTGCTGTAGGCTGAGAAAATCTGGAGAGCAGAATCCTTATATGATTATCTGTTGACTGTGGTTAGAGAAGTAGACCCCTCCCCTTGAAACACAATGTGTTTTTTTTTCTATACCCCGATTTCCTCCTGGGGTTGGTGCTGCTGCTGGAAAGTGGAAAAGTACTGGCAGTCAGAACAATACCACGGGCTGCTCTTCGTCCATTGTTGCAGCCAGAGAGCAACAGTGCTTGCTCCGTAGCAAATGCAACAATATGTAGTTTCCCTTCTGTTACTCACTTGATGTTGTGTCGATGTAGTGACACTAGGGGTCACTCCTGAGAGCCCCGAACACCTCAATTCTTTTGAGAAAAGGCCAATGAGAATTGGCGAGTGGAATTTGCATGTCACTCCCCCGGACATACAGGTATAAAAGGAGAAGGAATGCATACTCTCATTCAGATTTATTCAGAGCCGAGCGGTTGTACTATCATCGAGCTGAACACTACTGCTGTTCCGTTCATCTCTGATATACGGCGCATTTCCAGCGGCTTTCTCTCCTTTTCGCCCCTGGGCGATTCGACAGCGTTAAAAGAGTGTATATTCCTGCTAAAGAGTATATTTTCTCTATAAGAGCACACACATTGATGTTGAATGACTTTTTAAAGACATGTCTTTATAAAGATGCCTTTCCGTCTTTGTGTGATCCCTGCATGCGGTCTCTCTGACGCCCACGTGTACTGACTCACGTGTCTGGGCAGAGTTCACACTGAGGCAGCGTTTGTGGATGGTTCTCGTTGATGTTCTCATTGCAAGAATATGACCATGGCAATGTCCTTTTCCCAAGTGGGAAAGCCACTCTAGCCCCCCCGCGCTGCGCCTTCTACCCATGGGTATGAGGCACTTTGGGGAGTTCAATGGGCATGGTCTCACCAGGTATTTCCCTGTGGACCTCCCATTCCCCAGCATGCTCTTTTGCTCCCGTACAGTTCCAAAATGAGGCCAGCCCGCCTCATGGCCAGCTTGATGTCTCTTTCATGGTCTGCGAGCAGGATGAGTCTTCGATCGCTGCATCAGAGAGTGCACTGGTGATGTCGGATGCTGAAGACTTGACTGGGCTGCCACCTTTGGGTCTGCCCGCCCAGTCTGAGGCTGACGCATCCAGCTAGCCAAGCGATTCTGCTGTACCAGGTACGGGAGAAGCATCATGTGTATGTTTTGCTCTTTTCGCTAGCCTGTTGTTTGATGTTGATGCCAGGTTCATCCGATTTGCTGAAGAGATCTTATTGAATTTGGGGGCAGACTGTGCAGCTGAGATCCTGCTCCTGTGTATGCGTTCATCATTGCTATAGTATTATAATCTATTGGCAGAGACTGTCAGTCATCCAATGAGATGTCAAGAGTCCCGACCACCAGCGGCTGCGCATGCTTGTGGCGCTTCTCTCAGCGCCTCTCAGGCCATAATATCGAGGCTGCTGATTGGCAAAATTTATTTTGCACATGTGAATATCTTGTGTCAGCATTGGTTGGCACTGCTTCACCGAGGGGTGCTGGAAAAACTGATTTTTTTGTTACATTTGACAGCACCCAGCAGCTAAACATTTTACATAAATACATTTGATTGAATAAGACACGATAAAACGGCTCACCTAAAATTTGCTAGTTCATGTTTTGGAAAAGAGTGGATTTAACAGCTAGAGTCTTATGGATTATTTTATGCTGGTTTATGTGATTTTTGGAGATACATTTTATATTTTATAACAACAATTACTAAAATCACCAGCAGTATTAGGCAAGGACAAACTAAACAATGTGATTATTGGGTGGAAGGATAACAAAGAGGTATATAAATATATACATAAATAATATTTTGTAATTATGATGCTGCTTTTAAGTCACCCCAAACACATTATGTAATGTTGAATATATTCATTTATACTAAAATAAATATATGCTTCACTTACGTTTCACTATCTGATTATAATAAATAACTTATGTTGAAAAGCTTGTCTTGACGTCATCATGGTGGAAATACACCGATCGTTCGGGTAGGCAGGGTGGGAGCTCCTGAACGTGATGAACTCTGGAATACACTTATCCTGAAAGACTGCTCTGAAGCAGTATTTGCCCTAGTGTGGATTTAGTGTGGGTTAAGTGCACTGAGTGTTGGCATATTTTAGACATAGGACAGTCTTGAACACTTCCTGTCACTTGCATGCACACTCAAGTCGCCAAGACCGCAAGTGTGGGTAATGGTACAGGGCTAAAACACAATGCCAAGTGCACTCACACAACAGATGACAAGATACACGAACACATGGTAATGAAAACCAAACAAAGCCATGTTTTCACACAACATGACACAAAACATGAGTGTTTCATTCATTCATTCAGCCACAAAAAGATATAAACAACCAACAGAAGTGGCTGAACCCTGAGATTCTGCTACAAATGACTTCCTCAGTGATCAAACTGAGCATGCTCAAAAGCCAGTAAGTTCTACTATCAAGAACTCTGAAGTTGATCACACCAAATGGAATTAAAGGCAACTTCTTTTTTTAAAGTATTCTCAACTTACAAGTATTGAAATGACATTAGAGGCGATTTACTGTATAAATCAAAACAACAGCAATAGAATACTGCACTTACAGACTCCAGCTGGGTTTGGGCAAGATAATATTATGTTTTTATTTGCAAATGAAAATCTGACCATAAGTGATGGTACTCTTTAAGTATGATTCACCATAAAATGCAAATCACAACACAACCGTATTTGATTATGAAATGACTTACATAATGGCACATGCCTCACTCATTATCCTTGAGAAGATTTTCATTGTTCAAGCATGTATCTCTGGCTCATTCATTTTACTAAACTGCTTTGCCACCTCGAGGTTCAGTGTTACTGATTTGCCCACATTTGCAATGTAATTTATTTCTAACTCAAGGTCATAATTTCTTGCCACATGTTTAGTTAATCAGCTGCCTTTTACTTTACCTGTTTGTGTTCTCTTACATCTTTCAGTGTTTGGCACTGTAATGCAAGCTATTAATATGTCATTAAATTAATCCATTTGTTGCATTATTGTAATCATTGTTTCAAATGATGGCTATTAATACATTAAATATCAGCCAGGAATCTGTGGTTGTGTTTCAGGGTGGTACAATGATTTTAGATTTATTTGTGCATAAGATTTGTAGCGAGAAGACCCAAATTTGATTTTAGTAAACTCAATAGTGTGAAATTCAGAGTCTAGTACATAATGCTGAAATAAAATTGACATGGTATGATTAGAATCAGAATCAGCTTTATTGCCAAGTATGCTTACACATACAAGGAATTTGTCTTGGTGACAGGAGCTTCAGTGTACAACAATACAAACAATACCAAAAACAGCAGCAATTAAAAACAAAAAACATAAAAGAATAAAAATAAATAAATAAACATATACGTACATACACTCGCCTTCATACATACACACACGCAGTGCAAATCTATTACAATCTGTTATATAAAGAACAAAAATACAGTATATTATGTACAGAGCAATAAGTAATGGCAGAAGTGGATATATTGGATAATATAAATAGACTTAAACTGTGTGTTGCACATAATTATTGCTCAATGGGGCAATTTAATTGTTCATGAGATGGATAGCCTGAGGGAAAAAACGATTCCTGTGTCTGACGGTTCTGGTGCTCAGAGCTCTGAAGTGCCGGCCAGAAGCCAACAGTTAAAAAAGGTAGTGGGCTGGGTGAGTGGTGACCAGAGTGATTTTACCAGCCTTTTTCTTCACTCTGGAAGTGTATAGTTCTTGAAGGGGGGGCAGGGGGCAACCAATAATCCTCTCAGCAGACCGAACTGTCCTTTGTAGTCTTCTGATGTCTGATTTCGTAGCTGCACCAAACCAGACAGTTATTGAAGTGCAGAGGACAGACTCAATGAATGCTGTGTACAACTGTATCAGCAGCACCTGTGGCAGGTTGAACTTCCTCAGCTGGCGAAGGAAGTACAACCTCTGCTGGGCCTTTTTCACAATGGAGTCGATGTGTATCTCCCACTTCAGGTCCTGTGAGATGTGGTTGGCACAGCCCTATTGTAAATGGACCTTTCATGTGAAAGACCTAAGCAGGAAAGAAAAAAGTGTGTGAAGCATTCAATATATTTAGAACATATGTACAATGTGCCTCATTGAGTGATACAACCAATGACATTCACCATCTATGGACCTGCTCTCCACAGCTTGGGACCTGGGTACACCTGAGAAGCCCAAACCACCAACAATAGTCAGTCCAGTAGCAATAATATTCCTCATGCTAATTTGATATTCAAAACCTTTTTATTAGATACTAGTATTTATTCCAAATGTTACTAGCAAGATATTTATTTTACTAGCAAGATTTTTAATTGAACTCTACAGTGGCCGTTCTGACTAGTTATAGCTAAAGAATAAGCACTAATAGCTAATGAATAACTAGTAATTAATGGAATAGATACTAGTATCTAAAAAATAAGTAACGTTACTAGTAGCATGAAAATAGATATTAGTCGGTTTCAATTATTAAATGTTAAAACGGCTTGCCATAGAAAGTCCAGTTTGAGGCCGTTTGAGGCCGATTGGCGCCAACTGAGCTAGCTTGAGTAGCTAGCACGTCAATTTAGAGGAACAAATCTTTGAATGATGACTTAACTGGTCTCATCTCTTTCATGGTCTGCGAGCAGGATGAGTCTTCGATCGCTGCATCAGAGAGTGCACTGGTGATGTCGGATGCTGAAGACTTGACTGGGCTGCCACCTTTGGGTCTGCCCGCCCAGTCTGAGGCTGACGCATCCAGCTAGCCAAGCGATTCTGCTGTACCAGGTACGGGAGAAGCATCATGTGTATGTTTTGCTCTTTTCGCTAGCCTGTTGTTTGATGTTGATGCCAGGTTCATCCGATTTGCTGAAGAGATCTTATTGAATTTGGGGGCAGACTGGGCAGCTGAGATCCTGCTCCTGTGTATGCGTTCATCATTGCTATAGTATTATAATCTATTGGCAGAGACTGTCAGTCATCCAATGAGATGTCAAGAGTCCCGACCACCAGCGGCTGCGCATGCTTGTGGCGCTTCTCTCAGCGCCTCTCAGGCCATAATATCGAGGCTGCTGATTGGCAAAATTTATTTTGCACATGTGAATATCTTGTGTCAGCATTGGTTGGCACTGCTTCACCGAGGGGTGCTGGAAAAACTGATTTTTTTGTTACATTTGACAGCACCCAGCAGCTAAACATTTTACATAAATACATTTGATTGAATAAGACACGATAAAACGGCTCACCTAAAATTTGCTAGTTCATGTTTTGGAAAAGAGTGGATTTAACAGCTAGAGTCTTATGGATTATTTTATGCTGGTTTATGTGATTTTTGGAGATACATTTTATATTTTATAACAACAATTACTAAAATCACCAGCAGTATTAGGCAAGGACAAACTAAACAATGTGATTATTGGGTGGAAGGATAACAAAGAGGTATATAAATATATACATAAATAATATTTTGTAATTATGATGCTGCTTTTAAGTCACCCCAAACACATTATGTAATGTTGAATATATTCATTTATACTAAAATAAATATATGCTTCACTTACGTTTCACTATCTGATTATAATAAATAACTTATGTTGAAAAGCTTGTCTTGACGTCATCATGGTGGAAATACACCGATCGTTCGGGTAGGCAGGGTGGGAGCTCCTGAACGTGATGAACTCTGGAATACACTTATCCTGAAAGACTGCTCTGAAGCAGTATTTGCCCTAGTGTGGATTTAGTGTGGGTTAAGTGCACTGAGTGTTGGCATATTTTAGACATAGGACAGTCTTGAACACTTCCTGTCACTTGCATGCACACTCAAGTCGCCAAGACCGCAAGTGTGGGTAATGGTACAGGGCTAAAACACAATGCCAAGTGCACTCACACAACAGATGACAAGATACACGAACACATGGTAATGAAAACCAAACAAAGCCATGTTTTCACACAACATGACACAAAACATGAGTGTTTCATTCATTCATTCAGCCACAAAAAGATATAAACAACCAACAGAAGTGGCTGAACCCTGAGATTCTGCTACAAATGACTTCCTCAGTGATCAAACTGAGCATGCTCAAAAGCCAGTAAGTTCTACTATCAAGAACTTTGAAGTTGATCACACCAAATGGAATTAAAGGCAACTTCTTTTTTTAAAGTATTCTCAACTTACAAGTATTGAAATGACATTAGAGTCGATTTACTGTATAAATCAAAACAACAGCAATAGAATACTGCACTTACAGACTCCAGCTGGGTTTGGGCAAGATAATATTATGTTTTTATTTGCAAATGAAAATCTGACCATAAGTGATGGTACTCTTTAAGTATGATTCACCATAAAATGCAAATCACAACACAACCGTATTTGATTATGAAATGACTTACATAATGGCACATGCCTCACTCATTATCCTTGAGAAGATTTTAATTGTTCAAGCATGTATCTCTGGCTCATTCATTTTACTAAACTGCTTTGCCACCTCGAGGTTCAGTGTTACTGATTTGCCCACATTTGCAATGTAATTTATTTCTAACTCAAGGTCATAATTTCTTGCCACATGTTTAGTTAATCAGCTGCCTTTTAATTTACCTGTTTGTGTTCTCTTACATCTTTCAGTGTTTGGCACTGTAATGCAAGCTATTAATATGTCATTAAATTAATCCATTTGTTGCATTATTGTAATCATTGTTTCAAATGATGGGTGGTACCATGCCTTTAGATTTATTTGTGCATAAGATTTGTAGCGAGAAGACCCAAATTTGATTTTAGTAAACTCAATAGTGTGAAATTCAGAGTCTAGTACATAATGCTGAAATAAAATTGACATGGTATGATCAGAATCAGAATCAGAATCAGCTTTATTGCCAAGTATGCTTACACATACAAGGAATTTGTCTTGGTGACAGGAGCTTCAGTGTACAACAATACAAACAATACCAAAAACAGCAGCAATTAAAAACAAAAAACACAAAAGAATAAAAATAAATAAATAAACATATACGTACATACACTCACCTTCATACATACACACACGCAGTGCAAATCTATTACAATCTGTTATATAAAGAACAAAAATACAGTATATTATGTACAGAGCAATGTAAGTAATGGCAGAAGTGGATATATTGGATAATATAAATAGACTTAAACTGTGTGTTGCACATAATTATTGCTCAATGGGGCAATTTAATTGTTCATGAGATGGATAGCCTGAGGGAAAAAACGATTCCTGTGTCTGACGGTTCTGGTGCTCGGAGCTCTGAAGTGCCGGCCAGAAGCCAACAGTTAAAAAAGGTAGTGGGCTGGGTGAGTGGTGTCCAGAGTGATTTTACCAGCCTTTTTCTTCACTCTGGAAGTGTATAGTTCTTGAAGGGGGGGCAGGGGGCAACCAATAATCCTCTCAGCAGACCGAACTGTCCTTTGTATTCTTCTGATGTCTGATTTCATAGCTGCACCAAACCAGACAGTTATTGAAGTGCAGAGGACAGACTCAATGAATGCTGTGTACAACTGTATCAGCAGCACCTGTGGCAGGTTGAACTTCCTCAGCTGGCGAAGGAAGTACAACCTCTGCTGGGCCTTTTTCACAATGGAGTCGATGTGTATCTCCCACTTCAGGTCCTGTGAGATGGTAGTGCCCATGAACCTGAATGACTCCACTGCTGCCACAGTGCTGTTTAGAATGGTGAGGGGGACAATGTTGGAGTGTTCCTCCTAAAGTCCACAATCATCTCCACCGTTTTGAGCGTGTTCAGCTCCAGGTTGTTTTGACTGCACCAGACAGCCAGCCGTTCAACCTCCCTTCTGTATGCAGACTCATCGTCATCTCGGATGAGGGCGATTACAGTGGTGTCGTCTGCAAACTTCAGGAGCTTGACAGAGGGATCCTTGGTGGTGCAGTCATTTGTGTAGAGCGAGAAGAGTAGTGGGGAGAGCACACATCCCTGGGGGGCACCAATGCTGATGGTACAGGTGGTGGAAGTGAATTTTCCCTGCCTCACAAGCTGCTGCCTGTCCATCAGAAAGCTGGTAATCCACTGACAGGTAGAGGTGGGAACAGGAAGTTGGTTTAACTTAGTCCGGAGAATAGCTGGGATGATTGTGTTGAAAGTCGAGCTGAAGTCCACAAAAAGGATCCTTGCATATGTCCCCGGTCTGTCAAGATGTTGCAGGACGTGATGCAATCCCATGTTGACTGCATCATCCACAGACCTGTTTGCTCGATAAGCAAATTGAAGGGGATCCAGAAAGGGTCCAGTGATGTCCTTCAGGTGGGCCAACAATTGATGGCACTCATGTCATTCACACATAGTGAAATGTTGATTACACTTTCAAAATTGCACAGGTGTATGGGACATGAGATAGGTTTGGTTATCGGTAATAGGTTTTGGTTATAGCAATGTCATTTTTCCTATTACAGATTCAAGACAAAGGGGTTGAGTTTAGTTGAGGCAACTAATTTGGCAGATGACAAAGCGTTTAAAACCAGTTGTGTGAGATTTTGTTTTTACAATTTGTATTATTGTTGCTTCGACGGGGAACGTCTAGGTTACGTATGTAACCTCCTTTCCCTGATGGAGGAAACGAGACGCTGTGTCCTCCCGGCCACGTCGCTGAACCGAGCCACTGTTGCGGCCGAACCTCATTGTCGGCTCCTCAGAAAAATCCTGAATGAAACAGATGCATTTCCCTCCCTTTATACCCTTATGTCCGGTGGTGGGACATGCAAATTCTGTCTGCCAATTTCTCATTGGCCTTTTCTCATAGATCAGAGATGCTAAAGGCTCTCAAGAGAGACCCCTAGTGTCGCTTCTTTGACACAACGTCTCGTTCCCTCCATCTGGGGACAGAGGTTACATCCGTAACCTAGACGGTCTCTCTATATGTTATTATGTTATTTTAATCCAGTAATGATGTGTCAAAAAGTGAATTACTACAATCAGCATGAAATAAAATATTGCAGGAGTGAAGGAAGCAGTAAACGCCTAGCTCGTACGTCTTCCACGTGGTGGATTGTTGGAAATTATCTGTCATCGAGTGTACTTGAAATGCACACTTGAAATTAGAGTGCATTGTGGGTAAGAATGTGTGAACAAAATTAGGGAACGAGTGGCTCACAAAGAATTCAGACACTCCTACAAAATAGCAAAAACCTGAAATAGTGCACTATATTATGGATAAGGGGTGGTTTCAGACACAGCGAGTGTTCCACGATCAGGGTTGGTGCCCTGTTTAGAGAGTGGCGGTACTGCTGTACAGAACTAACAGTCGAAATACTTACGACACTGAAAACTGTAACTACACTGAAATAAGAACAGGACATTAAAAGCTATGAAATAGCAAAAGAACGCATTATATTTAATGTCCTTGTGAGGCATTTTCATGTTTTCACTGAAATAATTACTAGGAATGTTTCCAAGCCTCTCTTCTTATTGACAAAGTCATCCAGATCTGACAAGAGCCTTTAAAGGGATAGTTCAACAAAAATTACAATTCTCATTATTTACTCACCCTCATGCAACCCCGTATGTGTATAACTTTCTTTCTTTTGCAGAACTTAAATGAAGATTTTTAGAAGAATTTCTAAGCCATTCATCCATTCGTGGACCACGTAGGGGTTCTGGCGAGACAAGAGATCACACTGCTATCTCTGCTTTATTTTTCAGTGGTGGCATGGACATCACTCTTTTCAGTTCAACCAACCGCATCGCATTAAAGGTGCACTCAGTAATTCTAATCCAATACACTTTTTAGTCAAATTCTGCAAATACCTCCTCACAGTCTGCTAGCTGTCCTTTCTGTTGGTGGGCTGAAAAAAATAGAGTATTTGTACCCAGCCAGGGCTCTGTAAATGGGACAATAACAAAGTGGATCGGACCGATCCACACAACACTACTCCAGCCAATCAGTAAAAGGGGGTGGTTCATGCACATGCACAGTATGGGGGTGGGGCAGAGCGAGAGGGAAATTCATTAGAAGAGTGACGTCAAATCTGGCTGATGTGAACTTTCTAAACTCCAAGGAGTACAAATGGCTGAGAAACAGACCAAGAGAAAAAGGTCAGACAAAAATAAAAAAGAAGCATTATGAATTCGAGGGCTAGGACATCGGCGATGCTTTTCAGTGGTGGAGAGACCTTTGAGAGGTAAAAGGCTTGAAGACGGATGCAGAAGTTGCTCTTTTTCTTCTTGATAGGTGGTAACATACATTTTGCTATGGTTAACATAACCTTGCTGTTGTTGTGATCTTAGATTTAGTAGCAGGAGAGATGTGAGTGTCTGGAGCTGGTGTGCGTAAAACCATCTCATCTTCTCTGCAAGCTATCTTAGCAGAAGCAACTTACTGAATTTGGGGGGCGGAGCTTCCAAAGGAGCACTGAAGGGAGGGGTGTGTTCGTTTTGGCAGTTGAGTTCAAATATCAACAGTGTTTCTCAGGAATCGCTGAGTGCACCTTTAAGGAATACTTTGAGATAATATCTGCTCTGTTTGTAATTTCCCTAATTTCCTCTCTTTGGGGAACGTGTTGGTCAAGGAACTTTTTTTTTAGGATGTTCCGTGCTTTCTGGGTACTACGCATTGTTCCCCCATTATATGTTGGGACTGGTTTAGTCCTAACAAATTTTTTTCAGTACACCAATTTAGCTCAGTCTACCCCGTATTTTAAGCTGGTGAACAAGCATTGAATATTTCAGAGTTTTGCCTCTGCCTCCATGACCAAGGGTCTCGAGGCACGCGTAATATAACTCAATGTACGATAAAAATGGGTCTACACACAAGCTTGACTGCCTTGCTGTGTAAAGAAGGATGAGCCAAAAAAATTAAAACACTTTTCAGTGAATGAAATTGGACCGTATAAACAAATCCATTTCTCTCCTGTTTGCCCTTCGGTCAGTATCGTGATGAGTTCGCCATTGTACGTGCATCGAACGGCTGACAAGGAGAATATGGTTCAGGTTCCCCCCGTAGCTTGCTGGGCAGTGAAAAAAAAAACAGAAAACGCTTCCTGAATTAAGCCTCTGTCTCCATGACCAAGGGTCTTGAGACATGCATAATAGAATTCGATGTTCATCAAGCACAAGTGTACACAAACAACACAGAGAACATAAGCACCACATGTTGTCCCCCCATAAGAATGCTGGGGCCATTGTGGCAAGCAAGTTCGCACATTCTTCCCCATTCTATGCTAAGGAAGATTGTTTATCTGGCATCCTCTGCTGTAAATACATTCAGAGTGACTGCTTTCTATAACCTGATCGAATTTGGCCTCAGTCTCCATTACCAAAGGTTTCGAGACATGCAATATATTTCGATACATCGAGCACAAGTGTACACAAAACATACAGTGAATATAAGCAACACGCTTTGTCCCCTGATGATGAATAAAGGGGCCGTAGTGGTGAACCAGTTTTCTGAAATAAAAATTCCCCCCAGTGTTCAAACACTTTTCCCCATTCAAATGCCAGAGGTTTATTCTGTCAGGGTCTCTGCTGTAGATACATTTAGGGCACTCATCATTTATGCCTAAATACAATAAATGCAAAAACATTATCAAATTCCCTTCAACCCGCCAGAGCATTGGAGGAGCGAAGTTTTCCCTACACTGTGCAGCTGTTTTTGGGGCAGTTTCCAAAAGTAAGTCAGGTGCGCCATCTAGTGGTGACAGGTCTTGCAGCAGGCAAGAGACATGTGTAACTCAAATGTAAAATCGGAGTAAATTGCATTCTGTTATAAACTTAACTAAACTAAATTTGTGCATATATAATTAAAACATATGAATAAACTAAAGACATGTAACTAGAAACGGAATGAAAATCAGAAAAGAGTCAGAAAAGTATGCAAAATTTTATATTTATTAATACTTGTAAATATATGTTAAACAAATTGCAGATAAACGTGACCAATATGAGTCTGGAACAGCGCTGCAAATGTGATTTATCCATTTAGCCAATCTTGCTTTAGCTGCTGACTCCACCCTAGAAATAACGCAGACAGACACAGAACAGATGAAGAAGCGAAGAGAGCAACGATATGCCGATCAACTTCGCTGTTTGGAATTTATGGCAACAAAAGTCTGAAAAATAGAAAATATTTGTTTAATCTTAAACTAAAGGTCTAGAAAAAGAGAAAAATACTCACCTGAGAAGTGAATCTTGATGTCCAATCGAGATAAAGCCGAGTGATGAAGTAAAATAATTTATTTTGCCATTCATCCGGATAAAACCTGATGAAAAGAAAAAGTTTAGTTAATTATCGAGGAACTCTGTAAGTTTAATCTTTTATTCTAACTATAAATGAGAATCAGAAATGTAAGCGTGTTTATTGAGTAAACTTGGTTGAGAAACCTTGTTGTGTAAATGCTACCACGAGGCATAGCATTTAGAGCTAAAGCTAATGAATGTACTAAGAGTTAAGAAAGTTAATATAATTGTCTGAAATGTTAGGAAAATGTTTCTGAGAATGTTTTCCAGGTTTGTGCAGGCCAGTTTTTGTATATATGTTTTGCTTGAGTTGGACCACGTTTTCAACAAGGATAGTGGACTTTTCATTGTGGATGAACTTTCTGGAAGATTGATTGTGAGCCAAAAAAGAACAAGAGTCTTATCTGAACTGTGAATATCTTCTGTTCGTGGATTTCCGAACAATCTTTAATTCATCTCTACTTTGAATTTATTCGACAATGAAAATGTTGAGGTAGTACATTTATTGAACGTTTATTCTTGAAGAACACTGAATATAGTACATTTGGTAATTCAGTTGATTAATTCTTTTTTGTTTAATTGTGTAATTGTTTATTTGAATGCCCTCCATCTTTCTTCTCAAAGAAGAAGAAGCCTGCTGCAGCTTGTGAGGTGGAAGGACGAATGATCCCTGAAGCCAAAGCCTCCTCGACGTAAGTTTCCATGGCCATGGTTTCAGGTCTTGACAAGGATATGCTTTGCTCAGAGGGGGTGCCATATTGGGAAGTAGTTCCACAGCGCAGTCCCATGGATGATGAGGGGGTGTTGGGTTGCCTTGATTTTGCTGAATACATTTATTTAGGTGAATTCAGAATATTCCCTAGAGACATGGATTTGAGTTTGGTTCTCAGGACTTTCAGTGCTAGAAGTGAAACATGGCATGGTGACGGTGACATGCAGACAGTTTGACTGACAATAACTTAACCATTGCTTTTACTCACCCTGTCTCCAGGAGATAATGGAATCATGGACAGCCAGCTATGGGTGAATCGATAACATAGAGAAATATGGTTTCAGTGTAATCAATCCCACCCGTAATGTCACTGGAAAAGTTTGGTGAGTGATGCCTGTGCCTATAGGTGCATTATTTACAGTAGTAATGTTAATGGTAGTGTGGCAGCAGGGGCGTGGTCAAGTGCCCGTCCGGAGAGAGAGAAGCAGTATGGGCACTTACACCTGAGCTAAATTATGACTAACACCTGTCTCTAATTACAGTGAGCATGGGGAGAGCGGCATAAAAAGAGCCACACCGCCAGAAGGGGAGAGAGAGTCTGGGTCTGGAAGCATATTGTGAAGCTGAAGTGTGTTATAAAGTACAAGTTTATTGTGAAGCTAGAATTAAGTCTGAAGCTGAAGTTTACTGGCATAAACTGGCATGTTGTGGCACCCCTGTTCACACTAGTGGTGGTGGTGGCGTAGTGGGCTAAAGCGCTGAACTGGTAATCAGAAGGTCGCTGGTTAGATCCCCACAGCCACCACCATTGTGTCCTTGAGCAAGGCACTTCATTCCAGGTTATTACAGGGATTGTAAAAGGAATGGTTATTATAGGGATTGTCCCTGTAATAAGTTAACTGTAAGTTGCTTTGGATAAAAGCGTCTGCCAAATGCATAAATCTAAATGTTTAATCCAATAAAAGCCCACTTACTTGGGTTGAAGGAACCTGTTTTCCTGTGTCCTCCTTTAAGTCTCTACACTGGTGCCCGAAACCCGGGATTGAATTTGAAGTACGCCCCATGGAGTCCTCGCAGTTGGCCGAGATCCTCCAGTCCCTCATTAGCCTCCATCGCCAAGAACAGGATCGCTGGTTCTTTGAAATCCTACTAGCTCAAGCATAGGACTGGCATGCGATCCGGAGCCTGCTTGGCCAGGAGAAAGCCACGGCCCCGGACAACCGCAGCCCCCTGCCCCCACTCACACTCATGAAAATGGGGTGGAAGATGACGCAGAGGCATTCATAGACCTGTTTGAGTGGACGGCTGAGGTCTGGAGCTGGCCGCGTGAACAATGGGTGGCCAGGCTACTCCCGCTCTTGTCCGTTGAAGCCCAGCTTGCTGCCCAACAACTGCCGGCGGCTAACCTCCTGGCCTACGACGACCTGAAGAAGGCAATCCTGCAGTGCACGATGATGCTAGGAATTGGGACAAATGGCTGGACCCCCTGTTATTTGCAGTACGAGAGGTCCCGCAAGCCTCTACCGGCTTTTCCCTATTCAAGCTGCTGTATGGGCGGTGCCCACGTGGGGTGCTTGACGTCATCCGCGAAGCTTGGGAGGAGGGACCTTCAGATAGCAAGAATGAAATTCAGTACGTTCTTGATCTTAGAGCAAAACTCCACACACTGGAGCAATTAACACAGGAGAATTTGTTCCAAGGTCAAGAACGACAGTGCCGACTATATGACAGGGGCACTCAGCTAAGAGAATGTACACCGGGAGATAAGGTTCTCGTATTACTCCCCACCTCGAGCTCCAAAATACTTGCCAAGTGGCAAGGACCCTTTGAGGTCACACGACAAGTGGGGGAACTCGATTATGAGGTTAAGCGAAACGATAGAAGGGGCACACGTCAAATATATCACCTAAACCTCCAGAAATTATGGAGGGAGGTGGTCCCTGTGACATTGGCTACAATAGTTCCGGAGAAGGCAGAGCTCGGCCCGGAGGTAAACACCAAACATAATCATAACACTGTGGTCACTTGCGGAGACCACCTCTCAACGTATCAGCGCACAGAGGCTGCCAAGTTTCAACAAGAATTTACGGATGTGTTCTCCCTTCTACCGGGTCATACGAACCTCATCCAGCACCACATCGAGACCGAACCAGGAGTGGTGGTACGTAGCCATCCCTATCGCTTGCCCAAACACAAAAAGAAAATGGTTCGGGAAGAATTGGATGTAATGCCCAATATGGGGGTAATAGAGGAATCCCACAGCGATTGGTCCAGCCCAGTTGTTCTAGTGCCAAAGAGCGACGGGTCTGTACGGTTCTGTGTGGATTATAGGAAAGTCAACGTGGTGTCTAAATTTGATGCGTACCCGATGCCCTGCTTTGATGAGTTGCTCGATCGGTTAGGTACTGCTCGATTTTATTTGACATTGGATTTGAAAAAGGGTTATTGGCAGATCCCCTTGACACAAATTTCCAGCGAAAAAACAGCCTTCTCCATGCCGTTTGGATTGCACCAATTTGTGACACTTCCGTGTGGTTTGTTTGGGGCTCCGGCTACATTTTAGCGGCTCATGGACTGTATCCTCAGACCGCATACAGCTTATGCCGCTGCCTATTTAGATGATATCATCATGTATAGCAATGATTGGCAGCGGCACATGCAGAATCTGAGGGCAGTCCTGAGATTGCTGCAGTGGGCGGGGCTCACAGCAAACCCAGAGAAGTGCGAGATTGTGCGGGTGGAGGTATGGTATCTGGGGTTCTACTTGGGTCACGACTGTGAGGTTGCCACCTGCCCGAGACCCAAGACCAAAAAGGGGGTGAGAGAGTTCCCGGGGCTGGCTGGCTATTACAGGAGGTTTGTACCCAGTTATTCAGACATCACCAGCCCGCTGACTGGTCTCACTAAAAAGGGGGCTCCAGACCTGGTCCAGTGGACGGAGCAGTGCCAACAGGCGTTCGTGCAGGTTAAAACCGCACTTTGTGGGGGGCCACTTTTGCATACACCTAATTTCTCTCTCCCTTTTCTATTACAGACAGACGCTTCAGACAGAGGGCTGGGGCCGTACTGTCGCAGGTGGTGGAGGGGTAGGAGCGCGGAAAAGGAGTGTCTGGCCATCAAGTGGGCGGTCCTCACTCTCCTGTACTACCTGCTGGGGTGGGCCTTCACCCTCTGCTCGGATCACGTCCCACTCCAATGGCTTCACCGCATGAAGGATACCAACGCGTGGAGCACCCGGTGGTATCTGGCTCTCCAGCCCTGTAAATTCAAGATGGTCCACAGACTGGGGCACAGGGGGGGGCAGGCCAGATGGCACCTGAGCTAAATTATGACTAACACATGTCTTTAATTACAGTGAGCATGGGGAGAGTGGCATAAAAAGAGCCACACCGCCAGCAGGTGAGAGAGATTCTGGGTCTGGAAGCCTGTTGTGAAGCTGAAGTGTGTTATAAAGTACAAGCTTATTGTGAAGCTAGAATTTAGTGTGAAGCTGACGTTTACTGTGAAGCTGGCGTGTTGTGGCGCCCCTGTTTAAGCCAATAAAAGCCCACTTACCGGGGTTGAAGGAACCTGTTTTCCTGTGTCCTCCTTGAAGTCTCTACAGGTAGGTACACAAGAAAATGTATGGATAAGGAGTTCCCGTACTGGATCTTGGTGAATTAAATTCACAGCAGCCCCTGAGTCGATGAGTGCAGAAACAGATTTCAGATGGGTGTCAAAGGAGAACTCACTGGGAAGGTTGAAACTGTGGTGTCTCTGAGATGAAATGTTCATGGTACTCACAGTAGTTCTGGATTCATTAAGTTTTTTGGCTTTGTGAGGGCATGTGGAGTTTCGATTATTCCCTTCACCACAGTAATAACACAGTCGCTCCTGATGACGACGATTGTGTTCTTCATCAGAAACCCTGGTATATGTGATCTGTATTGGTTCAGGGACTTTGGGACGTGCCTGGACTTGACTGTGGACGCATGGTTGTGACTTGGGGACCATCTTTGTGCATGGTGAATTGCACAGTAAATTATTAATCCTAACAGCCAAAGAAATGAATTCAGTGAGTGTTGAATCCTCACCCTTGCATGCGAGTTCAGCCTGCAGATTGTAGTGCAGTCCCTGACTGAACACAGTCTTGAGTGCGATCTCATTCCATCCACTTTGGGCTGCTAATGTCCTGAAGTGTATGGCAAAGTCAGCTGCAGAACGTAATCTTAGGCGTTCATGAAGCAACTTGACAGAGACTTCTTTTCCTCCCTCTGGGTACTCAAACACTTCATGGATCTGGGAAGCGAAGTAATCAAATTATGTTTGAATCCGATTATCACTCTCCCAAACAGCTGAGGCCCAATCTAGTGCTTTACCAGTAAGTAATGTAATCATAAATGCACATTTCTTGGACTCTTGACTGAACGACTCTTGTTGATTGGAGAAATAGACTTTACATTGGCGTGAAAATCCTTTACACTTCTCTGGTGAGCCATCAAATTTATCAGGAAGAGGAATTGAAGAGGACTTTGAGTTGAACTATATTGGTATGATAGTGAACCATACACCTCTTAAGCTTTGTTCTATAAATGTTTTTGTCTTGGGTACATCAAATGCTAACATGTTATGTATCATTCTTGCTTTTGTTCTTTAGAGGTGTTTATTACCCTGTACAAGGTTCTTGGTCTGTGGGCAATGGAGGAGTTAGGAGACAATGAAGCTGGTTCAAGGTAAGGTCCTTTTAATAAATAAATAGTCCACGGTTACCGTCTAAACAGAAACAATAACAAAACTCTTCCTCTGCTGGTTTTAACTTGCTGGTCCCTCTCCCTACTCTGATGCGGTGGCGTGCATTTTAAGTCTCCTTCCGCCATCACTATAATGAGAGACAGGTGTTACAGACAATTCCCACTCTCCCGCAGACCGACGCATGACCACGCCCCCTCATGCCACATACCAATACATATTTCTGGAATGAGTGAAATTACATTCAAAAGTAAAAGCTAACTCTATGACACACACACACACACACACACACACACACACACACACACACACTGAAATTCAAGCTTTATTTTGTGTGTCAACGTATTTACATGTTGTGGCAGCGGGGGCATGGAGGACCCCTGCCAACTGGGAGGACTCTATGGGACGATCACCTTCCATCGTTTCGGGAACGAACGGAGCGGAGAAAAAAAAAATATTGACTCCCGGGTTTCGGCACCAGTGTGGAACGCTCTCGCTCTGTGAGAGGGAAAACACAGGAATCTTTCACAGGTAACAGGTTTTTAATATTCCTTGACACACTTATTGTACATAAATTCTTTACAGTCTTTCTTGGGAACACTGGGTTCCCTTGTGCACTCTCTCTGCCGGTCTGGAGGTTCTGTGGCTGCTTTTATGCCGCTCTCCCCATGCTCACTGGAATTAGAGACAGGTGTTAGACATGATTTAGCTCAGGTGCAAGCGCCCTTACCGCTTCCTCTCCCTGACGGGCGCTTGACCACACCCCCGCTGCCACACATGTGTAGTATTTACAACATGCATTTCTAATAAATTCATGACAAATAAATTAATAAGTATTCAGGGCCGTAATTCCACACTTTTTTCAGTGAGTTTTCTGGAGTACGAGTCAACCATTTACATGGTTTGGGACAGTTTCTTAATTCACTTAACAGATGTCCTTAAAGCTCTGTCAAATTGTATGTGGAGCATCGGTTAACTCCAATCTTTTGGTCTCCCCACAGATTTTCTGTAGGGCTCAAGTTCAACAGATTTTTATGGGGCAGTTGTTTGTATTTCAGCTTTCAGATACTTGCCATCGATTTTGTGCTTCTGGTCATTCTAATGCAAAGGAGAATGGTAAACTCCAGGGAGGAGTGTCATTAACATTTTACTTAAGAATGCATTCGGTCTAATTCCCATATAGAAACATTATGTAGTCCTGTAGAGATGGTTATTCATCTAGTAGATGCACCTCTGCTCAGGAATTCTGAAGCTTTTCTTGAATGGCCAGTTGGTTTTTGTCCACCTTTTTGATTAAGGCATTTCTTAGTACCCACATAGGCTGGAAACTCCAAACCATTCTATTAGATGCTAATGGAGGCCACAGTGTACCAAACAAGTAATTTGTTGCTAATGTTTTTGAAGTCTGTAGAGACTTCATGGCTTGGTTTTTGCTATGGAATGCACTGGGCACTTCACATTGGGCACCCAATATAAACTCATTACATGTTAAACAAGAGAGTAGATGGGAGACTTTTGGATTGCTGAACTCAAACCAACAATTCTATATTTATCACACATTATATTTCACTTGACATGACATTATGCATGTGATTGGTCCTTCAGAAAAAGAGAATGTCCAACTTGTTACAGGATAATATAGAAAACAATAAATAAAAACATTGTGGACACTTTATGATAATTTGTGCTTTAGATTTTTTAACTATTTATAAAAAAGATGGCTGTACTTTAGAATTGACCTTTGCTCTAATTCAGAAACCAAAACGTCATTTAAAAACAGCATGTGTTTAACTTAAATTTTCCAATGACAATAAATTCCATAAAAATTTAAAATAAATCAAGGTTAAGGGCTCAAAATCAGCATATGAATTTGCTGCAATGTCCTTTGTCTCACAAAACAATCCTCATTATGAATGGTTTACACAAATCAAGACAATTCATTTCAGGGATTCAACAGGCCAAATTGAATGACATTTTGGTGATTACAGTAATAAGTAAAATCAAAATTATAGCATTATATAAACATACAAGCAAATGCTGGATTGTACACAAAGTGATTGTGAACTACATACACTAATAAATGAAATATATACATACAGTACAGCATATGAAATATTCCATATTTATAATATATACAGATACATGGAGGAATGGCTCTGAATCAGTAAACAAAAAAATTACTGTTTAAAATTTACTAAGAATCTGCCACAAGAATCTGATGAACAGAGGATGCAACGCATGTTTTCGTCCAACATCCAGTGTTTTACAATCAAGAAATTGCCACAGAATTTCCTGATTGAGATTTTCAAGTGTTAGGTTAGCAAACATTTACACAATTGATTCCACCAGCAAAAATGACATAATAATAATAATAATAATAATAAAACCCACATAAATCACCCAAATATTTTTTTTTCTGGTGAGGTCATCCCAAGTCTTTGCATTCCATTGACACAATGAAGCAAAGTATTGACATTTCTGTTGTTCTGTTCTATAGGAAATTTTGCCATTTTAAAACTCTTAAAATAAACTAAAAGTTAATTTGCCTTACATATAAAATTTATGAATGAATGAATATAACACTGATAAGTAATAGTTGCAAGACATTTGTTTGTGACTTTTAATTTGTTACGGCATAGTTTTGTATGCTTGGTCAGTAAATTAAACTCCTACCAAACACAATGCATTGGATGTCATGAACAGTACTCAAATACGATGAGCTGTTTATGAGCCATGGGGAAAATGTATGCTGTAACATACCTGAACAATGTAGAAAAATCTAATACAACACAATCTTCCTTTTTTATATGCAAAACAAAATGTACATTATCCTTTTTTTTAGAGCAGTAGAAAAAAGGCATGACAGGTTGTTATTCTCTTTTGTGCTTTCATTAGCAAAGAAATTTCAAGCTTTAGGCAGCATTAATGGGCTTGTTTTTAATAAACATGCTTTGTTGCTTTCTCATTTATACATACACGCGCGCTAAATAACGTCTACCTGCAAAAAACAAAACTCTGCCCAAAATGTCTGTTGCTAACCACATGATGTCATTTGTATTTGCTATTTGCACAGTGTAACACACAGACAAACAGCACAAATGCACAATCACACCTGCCAGCACTAGGTAATGCAATACATAGTTGTTTTTTTTTATTATTATCTGTTCATGGCCATAACAAATATTGTATCAAAATACATCCAGTATGTAAAATGCCATTTATAAATCGTGAAAAAGTGAAAAAGAATTTAAAACAAAATAGTATTAGTCCAAAATGTACATGTGTAGACAACAAAATCGACAAAGAAAAATTGAATCCATCAAACGGAGGTCTCGGACTGCATTTGCAGTACGAACTTGTGGGACTTGGGGTGGACGAACTCCTCGCTGAGTTTGACATGAGGGATATCTTTGCTGGTGACCACCAAGCTGAAGTCATTACATTTGAGCTGGAACTCAGTGCCATGACGGAGAGGACTGGTGACAGATGCCTCGCTGACCAACATCCACTGCCTAGCCTGCAAGCACACTCTCCCATACTGCAGTGTGGGCCCAGCGACCAGATAGCTCTCTAGAAATGCCTGGCAGGAAACAATGGCACACAGATCTGTTCACTAATATCTGTAAGCAACATCGCACAACAATCACACTCGGATTCACAAGAACGGGAAACATATTAATTGTAAAACCTGAATAGTTATGTGGGCATCTCTTTGTTCTGAATTGATGCAGTCAATCGGCTAGCAGGGGTGCCCCACAAATAAATTTGATTTCAACCATTATTCCTTATCAGAGGCTTCCATAAACATTTACCGGTAGCTTATACATGGGATTACATTTTAACTAAATTTAATGGTACAACGTACTAATATTTAGTAGTATGTAAGTTGTAACTGCTAATTTAAAGCTCTGTTTAGTTTAAAATAGCACAAAACAGCAAAACAACACCACACATTATAAAATGTTGGAGTCCATTTTTCATGTTTATACTTTTAGGTCTCCTGGGGCAGGTTGCACTAGCCATGGGTAAGTTACAACATAGACAAGTTACAGTATAGCATGAATGGGCACTAGTTACAATTTACATACTATTAAATATTTGAGTTTTGTAGCATTAAACTTAACCCCCCCTTCATATAAACTAAATATTTTAGGAGGCCTCTGACCAGGAGTAATGGTTGAAAAAAAGCAAACTGATTGAATGACATCAATGTGCTCAAGCTTGGCATGACAGACTTCAAATCTTTAGACATATATATTGACGTTGACATTTACACACTTTTACAATCACAAGAAAGATAGACACTTTCTGGTGCGCATTGCCCAGTTTCACTAGCATGCCAAGTTTCAACATATACTAAATATATGTAATATTAAAATGAATACCTTCCAATTTTCCCAGTCTGTTGTATAAGTATTTATTTATTTAATATTATACTATTGGTTATATATTTTAATACACAATTTATTGTATTTGCTGATTTAATCACGTATCATGACATTTACATGAGACAAAAATATTACAGGTTTTCAACACTTCTGTTAACAAATTTGAAGGCTGCTTGTTGGATTAATAAAGGTAAATGTCACTCTATGCAACTACACATTATTTCATGGGCTTTATAAGTCTTGCCTTAAAGGAATATTCCTGGTTCAGTAAAAGTTAAGCTCAATCAACAGCATTTGTAGCATAATGTTGATTACCACAAAAATGTATGTACTCATCTATCATTTTTATTTTTTTACAAAAAGCTAAATTTGAGGTTACAGTGAGGCACTAACAATGGAAGTGAATGTGGCCAGTTTCTGGAGGGTTTAAAGGCAGAAATTTGAAACTTGTAATTTTATAAAAGCACTTACATTAATTCTTCTGTTAAAACTTTTGTTTTTGTATGTTTGAGATGTAAAGTTTTAGGATTTGTTGACATTACATCGTCATGACAACAACGTTGTAAAATTGGCTATAAATTTACACAGAAAAGGGCAGTTAGTGATTTTATCACATCATGTTAACATGCATACTATTTTTTTTTCTGAGAGAATTTTAACATAAAAAAATTGGCCACATTCACTTCCCTTGTAAGTGCCACACTGTCAACCAATTTTTTGCTTTTATTTAAAGAAAAGGAGGGATGAGTAGAAATACATTTTTGTGGTAATCAATATTATGCCACAAATGTCCTCGAATGAGCTCAACTTTTATTTAAGCTGGAATATCCATTTAAGAACTGGTGGTGCAACTAAATTAAGCTCTGGCTAAGTTACAAACAAACTAGTAATTACTATGCCCTTAGTTTGAATTTAAGTCCCCATTTATGTGAGACTTTATGCACAGATGGTGCAACCCAGAGCGTTATGATTTAAGAGATTCCTCCATTAAAATGTGGTTGTCACTCCCAAAACCTTGCAGTGTGTGTGAATGTGGCCTCATCAAAAGTAATTTTCTTAAAAAGTATTATATAAGCCTAAAATAGACAGCACACTTGATGCTTCAGTTAAAACAAAGTTTGAATGGAGACTGTGGTTGAAGATTAAGTAATGGAAGAAAATGGTGGGGGGTAAATCAACAGCTTCCAAGTGTTTGAAAGAGAGAGAACAAGAGAGAAAGTATGTTTGTGTCCCACCTTTGGGGTCATGTTGTTTGTGATGCAGAGCGCAAGGTGGGCCTGAATGCTGTCCATGCTATGGCAGTGCTGCTGTCGGGTGGTGCGCAGATATTTCTGCAGTGCTCTTGCCATGGATGGGAAGATGGCCTGTGCTGCCTCACGAGGATCCATCTCATCTCCCGGCGGTTTCTTTTTCTCCTCCTCCTGCAGCCGTCTAACATGTGTGAACGCCTCCTCTACTGCCACCACCAGTCTAGAAAGAGACAATGTGGTATATTGCCTGCTGAATAAAACATTTTACAAACTCTCTCACTATCTCTACTGCTCCTACCGTGCCCTGCGTTTCCGGACTCTTCTCTCATGCTCTGCTTCCTCATAGTACAGCTCGTTGTGGCTGGTGTCTCTGTGCCGGGCAGCAGCAGCGATTTTAGCACGAGACTGAGCAGTTGCAGCCTCGCTACCAGCACCTGGCATAATAAAGATTAGCATTAAGGGACAATTACAGCTGAAAATGTTACCCCCTCAAAAATTCTGCTGTGTTGTGGTTTATTTCCACTGTGCTATGGCCTAATTGTTTTATGTTGTGATTTATTTTCATTGTGCTGTGGCTTTTGTGTTGGGTTGTGTGGCTTAGCCTAATGTCTTTGTGTTGTGGCTTATTTTCATTATACTGTAGCTTTTCCCTTTAATTGTGCCTTCATTTTGCTTATTTTTATAGTGTTTATTTTTTATGTGCTGTGGCTTTTCTATTGTGTTGTGACTTATTTATGCAGTGTTGTGGCTTAATTTATTGTGTTGTGGCTTATTGCGTATTGTGGCTAAACTTTGTTTTGTTGTGCTGTGGCTTTTCTGTTGTGTTGTGTGGTTTATTTTCATTGTGCTGAGACTTATTTTCATTATACTGTAGCTTT
This sequence comes from Xyrauchen texanus, assembly GCF_025860055.1. Lineage (NCBI taxonomy): Eukaryota > Metazoa > Chordata > Actinopteri > Cypriniformes > Catostomidae > Xyrauchen > Xyrauchen texanus. The sequence goes on along the minus strand of NC_068293.1, from coordinate 30,532,665 downwards.
TCCATTTAATTTTGCCTTAATTTGTCTTATTTTTATAGTGTTTATTTTTGTTGTGCTGTGGCTTATTTCTGTTTTGTTGTGGCTTAACTTTGTTGTGTTGTGGCTTATTTTTGCCGTGCTGTAGATTTTCTGTCATGTTATGTTTTCATTTCATTGTGTTGTGGTTCATTTCCGCACTGTTGTGGCCTAATTTTGTTGTGTTGTGGCTTATTTTTATGTTCTGTGGCTTTTTTGTCATGTTATGGCTTAATTTATTGTTTTGTGGCTTATTGCGTATTGTGGCTAAACTTTGTTTTGTTGTGGCTTATTTTTGTTGTGCTGTGGCTTTTCCATCATGTTATGGCTTGTTTTCATTGAGTTGTGGCTTATTTTTGTTGTACTGTGGCTTTTCCATCATGTTATGGCTTAATTTAATTGTGCTGTTGTTTATTTCTGCTGTATTGTTGCATAATATTGTTGTGCTTTGGCTTAATTTAATTGTTTGTGGCTTATTTCCATTGTGCTGAGGCATCGTATCTTCAAGCCCTAAAAAAATCCAACTGGTAAAACATCTACTATATTACAATGTTCTATAATATTTGTGATTTATATGTTGATTTCAACATCCAGATCATTAAGTTATGGTAACAACCAGCAGCAGTTAACTAGGTCATGCTAACTTGCCAAACCTTGACCCTTTGATTTCATGCTTTTGAGAGCCTTTAGCAATCTTGTCTGACAAGAGAAACCAAGATGGGATTTGTCAGTAGTGCTTTAAGGTTGGGCGTTGCAATCAATTCACTAATGAATTTTTAACAAGACACTTTGACAAATCATTTCCCATCAGGCTAAGGAAAGTCATATCTACTGCAAAAAGCCCTACGGCAGCCACGTGCACCGTTATGAAGAATCAAGTTATAGTGATCATGTTAGCTCTTTGTGCATGGTAATAGGGTGAACAGAATAATTTATACATATTTATCCATATTCAGGACGCAGATATGATTAATAATGCATGATAAGGGTAGCAGTAGCAGGGTAGGTCTGTTAACTGTTTTATCCCATCACTGAATCCACCCCTAATAAGAGCTAAGATATAAAATCATGAGACCACCACTCTCTTAATTGGTAGATGTAGAATAAAACAACAATGGCAACAAACATGTACATACAAACACATACACCAATGACCATTAGTAGAAATAAAACAACTTTTCTTATAAAGTTTACTGCAGTGAACATATCCTCACAGACATAAACATGTATTTAGGAGGAGACTTCTCTGAAAGAAAGACATGTAGATATTTCAGGGGAATATCTTCTTCCTTGTGATGCATTATTAATACTCTTGACAATTTGTTCAAAGCACAAAACAGCTTAATCCATTATATGGTGAGAATCTATTCTATACTTTTCAGAATTTATAACAGGACAAATGCAGATACGAGTGCATTTTCCATGATAGTCAAGATATTTAGATAGATATCTTAATTCAGATTTTCTTTGGGGGGGGCTTTAAACTGCAGAAAAAAAAAACAAGAATTACAAGTTTATGCTTCTTTGTGTGCTTGCATGTGTTTGTTGTGATAAGTTTATCCAGTTTCCACATTGAACAAAGCCAATAATACAATCATCCAGAGATTTTTTTAAATGTACATTATATTAAAATATTTTCACTTGACAGACGCTTTTATCTAAAGCGACTTAAAACCTTACATCCTTACATCCAGTGACCGGCAGTTCTGTGGACTGAAATGCCTTGTTGATGAGAGGGGTCAACAGATCTACACAATATCAGGCAAGTTGTTTTAATGTTGTGGTTGATCAGAGTATATTATGAGTGTATGGTCAAGTGCTCATGGAAAAGATTTGTCATCATCCGTTTCTTTGAAGACTGAGAGGGAATTTGCTTTAGGGAATTTTTATTTTATGCTCAGAAGTTGCTGTTTCAATTTGGAGACTTCAAGGTATAGTTCACACAAAAATGAAAATTCTGTCATCATTTACTCACCGCCATGTTGTTCCAAACCCTTATGACCTACCTTTCTTCCGTGAAATAAAAAAGATGAATGTTAGTCTCTGTCTCCATTGTCTTAAAAAGAAATAGAAAAAAAAAAAACATTCTACAAAAGTAAATGGTGACTAAATCCCAGCCATTTGTTTTTGCTCCACATAAGACAGAAGTAAAATTCAGGTTCCAGAAGAGGAACAAACTGGGCTCGTAATTGCCATATTTGCCATCAAATGTCAGAGAATTTACAATGAGCTTACAAATGTTGTCAATCAGCAAATGACCCTTTGCTAACCCCGACCTTAAAAATGCTTCTGACCAATCTTGTCTAAGCAACACGCTGACACGTGTTTGCTATTTTCCTATGAGAGCCTTTGGAAGTAATGTGTGTTTTAGTACTTTTAAGCAGGATTTTATCAAAATAATCAAACAAATTGAAAACACGTTGTTGCCAGGTCATTTGTAATAGTGACACGAGTTAACCAGAGAGGATACATGCAGTGTTTTTATTTTTATTTAATTAAATCTGGAGAAGAGCATGTTATGTATTAAACTGTGTCAGTCCTCATTCTCAAATGAACATATAACATCTGCAAAGAGACCTACATTTGCTCCAAGGTAAATTAAAGCTAACAACTGAACATTAATTGTTCTGTATGTATAGAGAATGTGAAGTTGACGTCATGCCGTGTTGAATTTTAGGTAACTGACATCTGTTGAATTTTAGGTAACTGACATCTGTCTTTCTGTTAGTGAGTTTGAGGCAAGTGTTTTGATTTTCTGTTGTGATTCTGAAAAACATCGCCATGGTAGGTAATTCCTGCTGTATCAAGAACTACCATAATAAGTCACACCATCGTTCAGGGAGAAAACTGGACAATGGAAAAACGTGTAAAAACTTTCCTACGTGTAAAAAAACATGAAAGGAAGCAGGCTGAGGAGGTGTTGAGAAGACTATCGTCCGGATGGCATGGATAGCTGCAGTAAGAAGGAAAGACATTACTTTTAACAACATTCCTGCATCAATTAAAGTGTGTTCTCTGCATTTTCAGTTGGGTGAGTTCTGTGGACTCTAACTTTGACCTAAATTGTACAATATTTTTTTTTTATATATATTTCTTCAAAAACCAGCTCTCATTATCTTTCTTATGATGTTCTGTGAAGTGTAAACATAGGTGTGTGTGTGTGTGTGTGTGTGTGTGTGTGTGTGTGTGTGTGTGTGTTTGGGAGTGAGAGTGTATGCGCTCAGTCCAAAACTAGATCGTTTTCAATGTCCGGGTATGTGAGTGGAGGTAGTGCATCGGGGTCTGTATTCCAGTCTTGGCCTGCCAAGTCATATGGATCTTTATTGTTTATCGTCCTTAGTTTGTCCAAATACTGTTGCTTGGCATTGAGATTCAGTTTCTCCCAGTAGCGTCCTTATTCTTTTCCCTTCATCTCTTCCCTTCTCCATCAAGGTTTGAATGATTTAAGCAACTGTTTAGCCAAACAAAAGGTATAGGTAACAGAGCGTGATCCTCACAAGATGTCGCCCCTGTCCCAACATGCAACACAGCATGCCGTATCTTCACATTCTCTATTGATTCAAGTCATAGCAAAAGCGATAGTAAATAAACAGTTCCCAGCATCAAAATGAGTGTGTTATGAGATTGTAATAATGGTTTGCCTTGATTCTGATTCACAGTCTCCACAGTTTTAATCAAATTACTGTGTAATTTAACAATTTTATTTTACAATGTCATTCTTCATACCAGCCCACAGAAAAATATTATCCATTCCTTTTATGATAATATTTAGCCAAAAACCAATGGGCAGCCCTGCAGAGCTTGTCAGAGTGAGCAACTGTAACTAAGGGTGGTGAGCTTAGCGAAGGGTCAATTGTCTCATCTGTGTTTAATTTGATTTATCCTAAGGATTTTTAGAAGAAACATCTGAGGCAAAGTTAATAAAGTCCATTACGACTTCTGAACTATTAAAGAGCAACTTCTGAGCAATAATAATAAAAAAGAAACATTAGAAAATTGTCTGGGGACACGTGGCATTACTAGAGTCTTTTTCTCAGGAGAATAATTGGAAAATAACTGAAAACCTTTGCTTTTGCATGATGCTTTATTTATACCGCTAGGTGTCAGTATAAGACCAAGATGGCTCATATCGACCAGCACAACATAAACAAGAAATTACATATTATTCATGAAATCTCATTTGTGAGTTTTCTTTCCTATGGGCATTCCCAAATGATGATGATGCACTTTGCTATGTCACCCTGACAATATATGAAAAATATTCAAAAAAAAGAGAATAAGTGTCTGGTCAAACAGTGAATTTGCAGATATAACTCACCATCTACATCATAGACCTTTAAGCCAGCCAGATGTTTAGCTGCCCTGGACTTAGCAGCTGTCAGTAGGGCAGGGTTGTGGACTGAGAAATCCTTATAATAGTTTTCTAGAATGACCAGAGCTGCCCGCTGTATGCTACATTACAAAAGAGAGTGAGAGAGATATGCTGATCAACATAAAATCAGAGTCAGTGACCAAGCTGTGTGTTCTGGTGTGTACACAAGTATGGGCCAATTAACGTTTTGATTCTATTTTTCATGCTAAATGTAAATTTTTAGATCCACTGCCAAGACACTAGCCTTCTTTCTAGTGTCTCTAATGTTTCAGCAATAACCCTTGACATAAAAAGTAACATAAAGTGTGTATTTGTGTGCCATATGGTCCAGATATACAACATTAGCTCAACCAATGGTGTGAGTTTGGGGCAGGACTACCTGTTTGTGAACAGTGGAAGATGGGTGAAGTGTTGGTTGTTTTTCGTTTTTGTTTTTTCTTTTAAATGCCGGTTGTGAATCATAAATTATCCTTAACCTTTTTTTAAAAAATAAGAAGAAAATAAAATAGTGTCTTGGTGTGTGTGTCCAATGATGTCATGCTGTTTGACTACAGTAACAGCTCTAAAAAGTGAGGGCTGAATTATAAATGTGCTGCCAATGAAGAATGAGAGCAAGAACAAAGGAAAGCTATGGGCAGGAGAGAGGAAGGGAGAGGGGCAGCCAGAGAGGGCAGAGTAAGGAGTGTCTGTAATGGAGTTATTAATGGTCCTCTTTCCCTTGGCCCAACATCAGCTCATTATTAATGCATTAAACAGTGCGTGCACACACATACACACAGTTTTTCAATACATAAACCATATACTGGTAATATGTCAGCAGAGGAATAGCTCAGCCATAGCCATGTTGTTGTCTAGTCAACCTAATAAACTGACTTCTTATTTTCACAGCTGCACATGTACACACACTGCTCACCTCAGTAGTCCCAGGTTGTAGTGGTGAGTCTCTCCATCAGTGGAGCGCACGACACAAAGAGAAAAGCAGGGCTGCAGATGCCGGATCTCCAGCAGCACCACTGCCAGGTAATGGATGAACAGCAGAGCATCCACCAATGACACAGCAAACTGCACGATGCCCTGGTAGTTCTCGTCCTGTCAAGCACACACAGTAAAGCAATAGACCTTATTCAAAGTAGCACCATATTTAACTTTTGACGTGAATGAAAACAAGGCTATGAGACTTACAGCCTCTTCAATGGGTTGTACTGTTGTTTAAATTGGTGGCGATCATTCAGCTGATGAAACATTGATAACATTTTCAGAAGACAAAAAAAAACTCCTCGTTCAATCCGGCAAAGGAATCAGCTGATCCGATAACACGGCAATTCTGTCCGGTGTGTTTATGTTAGGAATGTCCTAATACAATTTTTTGAGAATGAGTGCAAGTACCGATACTTTGTCTTTGGTACTTGCCGATACCTTGTCCGATACCTGTTTGTTTGTTTTTTTCTTGTTTTTTTTTCTTCTAAACTCCACATCAACAGTTAATTTACATGTTGTCATCAAAATGGTGTTTAAATAAATTAATGAATTAAAAAAATAATCAAAAGAAAATCTAAAAATACATTTTCAACATACAGTACTGGGCAAAAGTTGTAGGCACTTGTGAAAAATGTTGCATATTGAGGATGTCTTCAAAAAATAATGCCATAAAAAGTTTTCATTTATCAAGTAACATCATATAAAGTCCAGTAAACATAAAAAAAGCTAAATCAATATTCGGTGTGACCACCTTTGCCTTCAAAACAGCACCAATTCTCCTAGGTCACCTGGACACAGTTTTTCTTGGTTGTTGACAGATAGGATTTTCCAAGCTTCTTTGAGAATTCGCCACAGTTCTTTTATCTATTTAGGCTGTTTCAACTGCTTCTGTCTCTTTATGTAATCACAGGCTGACTCGATGTTCAGTGTGGGTCTCAGTGGGGGCCATGACATTTGTTGCAGAGCTCCCTGTTCTTCTATTCTATTTACTAAAGTAATGTTTGGTAGTCTAACAGTTATATTTCCTATTGACACACTAAAGCTGAAGATATAAATAACCATCTTAAGACAAAAGACATTTGCACGGTACTGTATTATTGTATTGTTTTTTTATATACAGAACTTCACGACACAATCCAAAATAGAACATTGGAATTTTATGATGTCAAATAAAGTGCTGCATAACAGATAATCACAGATGTTAGATACTGCTTAAATATTACACAATTACAACTGATTTATTATTATTATTATTATTCTAATTATTATTATTATTATTAGTAGTATAACAGTGACTATTACATAACTTTACAGTAGTGATACAGTATATTTCTGTCATACTTTTTTCCTATAAATGTACCTTTAATTTTGACTGAGCTTTAATTTTGAAGTGTTTCTGTGTTGTTTTGATCAAGAAGCTCTGATGTTATGATGGCATATTCCAACTCTGGAAAAGCTGGTCGCTATCATGTTTATTTGTTCTCTAGATATTTAAAAGGATGGGGTTTTGTTGTTTTTCAGAGGTTCTTGATTAAATTCTCTAATGCTTTGAGTGTTGCTTGGAATTATTTAATACAAATAAATATCCAAGAGTTAATGTGTGCTCCTTTAACCTTTGTATCAGTCATGATTTTTAAATAATAATTTGTAAAACTGCCTGTAGATGTAAAACGTAATGTAAGAAAATGCCAGTATCTGACTGAAGTCTTGAAGTCTGTCCCAAATGCACACTTTTATAACTCATACATCCTCATGAACTTGCTGATTAGTGCCCCATCGGCCTGCACTTGCTTACGCCACCAAAGTCTGCACTCAGAGGAAGAATGCAAGGACAGAGGGTGCATTTTGGGACAGGGCCAAATGTTGTTTGAAAACATTATTTTTGTAATTCCATTTGGTGCCAATAGTAGCGCTGAGATTACACACTTCACCTTTAAATTTGACACAGCTCAGAATAAAGTCATAAGCTATGAGAAGCCATTTGTTACAGTGATTTTACCATGGGAGTGTTGTTAAAGGGGTAGTTAGGGAGAGTAAATCAAGACACATTTTTTCTTTTGGTGAAATATTCCTTAAAGGGTTAAAAGGTGTTAATGCTTAAAACCCCGTAACTATGATAAAATCACTGTGACACATGGCACAATAACAATATGGTAAAAGATGCTGATGTTTATCCAAATAAAACTACTTTTTTTTTTTATTATCAAATAAAATAGTTCATAAGCCTATTGTTAGGCTGTTATAGTTGCCGAACTATGTAAATTTAAAAAACATTTATTGGCTCATTAATATAGAATGTAATTGATTCTTGGTCAAAGATGTGTGTATATATATCAGCTATTAAAAAAAAAAAAAAAGCTTCAAACATGGTGCATCCAATCATATTTTACAGTGGAAACTATCCATTGTATTAAAGGGAATTTAAACAAACAGTTCCACAAATATAAACATACTTGTCTTGACTCTTAATGGTCCCTACACACACATTTGCCCATACCTGTGAATCCAAGATGCGCACCCCAAAGAACAGCCAATAAGAGAGCAGCAGAAGGAGTGTTAGCAACCCAAGCAGGGCACGGAACACAGCTATCCTAGGAAGGGAGGCTCTCGTCGGACGCACAAACAATGCCCATCCGGCCAGTAGCAGAATGAGGAGCTTGAAAGCTAGTGAGAGAAACAGGCCCTCGCAGGCTGTGCCGCAAGCCTGCAGACGCTCCGGCCACACCAGCTGGGGAAGCACCAGGAAGGCCAGGGGGGTGACCAGGACCAGCAGTCCCAGGAGGAGGGTGAGGACCAAAGGAAGAAAGCGTATACAGTTCAACTTCTCAGCTGGAGTGTCCGTCTCCTTCCCGAAGCCAGCCAAGTCCTCTTGAGACAAGCTGTGATCTGATGTTCCGGTGACCGCTGTGGTGGTCTCGCCCCAGTTGTCATCCTGTAATCCAAGAGGTGGAAGGAGAACAGCATTAAAAATGTAACACCATACATATTGAATTATTGATAGACTGATATATTGGCGAGGCTGATTATTGATCACTTGTTATTTGGCCATTTTCAAATAGCTTATGTACAGAAGTGGTCATTCCACCTATGTCAGTTCCACATCCTATCGAAAGCCTTGTCAATGGATAGTGCATATTTAATTTTTTTTTTTTGTGACTTTTGAGTGAACATTATAAAGAAGTGTAAAATAAGCATTTGTTTAAATTCAGCAATTTTGTGCACATTTGAATTGCTTTAATTACATTTTATTATACACTGTGCTATTTTATTGGCCATCGCCAACCACGCTGGACCATTATGACCTATTTAACACACACAAGGCCAGCACTCAGGAACAATCATAAAGAAAAATACACATTTATAGATTCTGATGAACTTCCCTATCCCTCCTTGTTAGTGAGATGACAGATCTGCTAACAGGCTAATGCAGACAGACAGTATGGAAGTACCCAGGACTCCCTGATCAGCATATATTAATGCCAAACACTCAAAACGTACATACAGTTGCATATAAAATGAACTTGAGTTCTAAGAGACAACATAATAACAAGTGAGAATTTTCAAATGCTAACAACAGCACAGGGCATCTATGTAAACTCAACTAGAATGTGAAATACAGGGCAGGTTAGAATTCCATTGTACTGTAGATTATTCTGCAATAAGGACGTTAATTCATCCCCACCTTTTTATATACTTATTTTTGAAATTGTTTGTTTGTTTTTCTGAATAGAGATTACAGTTGGTTTAGTAAATCAGTTTAGCCAATTTAATTTGGATATTTAAATGACAACAATAATATAACCATAATAATAACAAAAGTAAATGACAGAGAGGAAAAAAATTAAGGGATTACTGGTATGTGAAAAGAACAATGGCAGAAAGTAAAGTTTCAACTCTCTGTGCATTAAAAAAGAAAGAAAGAATGAAAAAGAACCTCTCTGTTCCAGTCTACACATAGTTTAAAACTTGGGACAACCTTTATGCAAAGATAGCTTAAAATGTGATCATCAGAAGTGAGGAAATGGCAGATGGAAAAGGTTACAGAATTGTATTGTGTTGTGGAAACACAAACACAGATGCACACGAGCCCCGAAAACAGAGGCTATCCGCTCAAGAACTCTCTGATGAGATCACATGGTCAGAGGGTTGCACTAATCTCCAAGAGAGTATACAGTATGTTCTATACTTTGCTAGTAGCATTTATTTTTGTCCCTGACGCCCACAAATAATGTTAATCACAGTTTCTTGCACCAAAAACACCTATGGTATTGTTTTACAAGATAATTTACAAAGATATTTTTAAGGATTTAAAGTGTTATTTAAAGGCAAATCATTGGGGTCCAAAAGTTTCAAGCTCCATAAAGGACATAAAGGCAGCATAAAGGTAATTCATACAAAGAGTGGTTTATCCATGTAATCTGAAGAAACACAATTTGTTTTGCGTGAGAAACAGACCAATATGTAACCAATTCTTCACTATATGCATCTGCAGCCTCCTTGGCTTGCTCATGAGAGATGCTTGTTTACAGTTCCTCGAGCTTGATGTACGTGCATACCTTAATGATGCCTTTATTTACTTTTTGGAACTTGAAAGTGTTGGACCCCCACCGACTTGTGTTGTATAGACAAAAACACATAATATTTCCTTTTAATTCATTTTTTTTTGTGTTCCACAGAAAATGAAAGTTAAAGAGGGCATAAGGGAGAGTAAACAATGAGAGAATTATCATTTTTGGGTGAACTATTCCTTTAAGAATTCTCAGTTATGAATGGCTGTTTGCATGTGAAATATGTGGCAACCATTTCTTCTGGGTTGCATCTTTCAATTACAGTCTCTTTATAACTTATGGGTTGCATCCTTCAAAATAGAGTATTTTTGTTAAGCCATACATTGTGACAGGTTCAGAGTGTATGCAGGTGGAATGCATGAATGCATCTTGTATGAATGGTCCCTATGTTTGTTTCATAAGATGAAGAATTTGATTTGTCATGATCCTCATGTTCGCATTAGATTGAACACAAGCTTTGATTGAACACAAGATTTTTGCGTAGTACTCTATAATTCCTCAAACTGTTGATAGTGACTGCACTATAGCTTTTAAAAAGTATGTCTCGGTTAACTCAATAACTTGAATAAGCTGATTCTTTGTGTGTAGCACTGCCTCTGGTTTAGGGCTGCAGTCTGATCTCATTGTCTGATCTCTGCGGTCTGGTTTCATTTGCCCACAGTCCACATAGCTGAGTGTGCTTCCCCCACTGAAAGAGACAAAAGAAGCACACAGCACAGCAAATAGAGTGTGTGTTTATGTGTGGGTGGGTGGGTTTGGGTGGTTTATGAGGACATTTCTAGTGTCCCAATAATTAAAATTGCTTAAAAAACATACTAAACAATTTTTTTTGAAAATGTAAAAATGCTGAAAGATTTTTGTATTAGGTTTAGGGTTAGGGGATAGAATCTATAGTTTGTACAGTATAAAAATCATTATGTCTATAGAAGTCCACATAAGGATAGCCGCACCAACGTATGTGTGTGTGTGTGTGTGTGTGTGTGTGTGTGTTTTCCTGGACTCGAGTGCAGCTCATTTCCCTCTTACAGACCATAGTCTGAGCTGAGCCATAAAAAGAAAAGCAGGAAGAGAGGGAGTGGTAACCAAATGTGAAAAAATCCAGCTCCTCTCTCCTCTCCACCCTCCATCCTTTTCCTCTCATTTTTTCCAAAATAAAACTGTATAGGTGTTTTGGTCAGGTCTGCAATTTCAAATCAAAATGAATACAGATTATACAACAATTCCTTAAGAATTGAAGGGATAGTTCAGGCATAAATTAAAATTCTGTCATCACTTATTCACCCTTATGTTGTTCCAAACCCATATGACTTTCTTCCTTTTGTGGAACACGAAAGGAGATGTTAGGCAGAATGTTAGTCTCAGTCACCATTCACTTTTCCCGTACAAGGTAGGTAAATAGTGACTAAGAGTTTCACCCTGCCTAACATCCTCTTTTGTGTTTACATGAAAGAATGTAAGTTATATGGGTTTGGATGGAACAACATGAGGGTGAGTAAATCCTAAATACATTTTCATTTTTGGGTGAACTATCCCTTTAACGTGTATTGAACATTCCTTAAATGCTGACTTTGAAATGTTAGAGGCTGCCTTTGTCAGGCAAGCATTCTCTAGTAACTCATTATGAGTTATTACATAGGGCTTTTAGCTTGAATGAGAGGTGTGATTAATCGAGTCAAATGAGTGATGACCACGGCAGAGGCAGTAGGGGTAAGCGAATATGGGGTGTAGGGACTGACCAGGCTCTGATGGGCCCAACAGAGGCATTTGTTTTGCACACACATTTGTCAAGAAACTAACAAAACCACCACAAGCCTTCATTTGATTTGTAAGCAGTGAAAATACATAAAGACCTGAAACATAGGATGATGATCAACTTAATCAGGGGACAAGAACACATTTTTTATTAATACTAAAACAGTATATTTTTATGATTATAACAGAAAATAAACATATTAAACAATTCTTCTATTAATTCAAATGGCTCATTAGCCCAAATCTGGGCTGTTTATGGTTACAAGTGGTTTATAGAAACACGTGCGCATACAGTATATCAGCTATTTTACAATGGCTCATCCAAACATATTTTAGAGCCAGAACTATATGTTTTATTCACATCATTTGGCAACAATAGTAATTTTACTAGCAAAAAGATGGTACAAACAAGCAAAACTGAACATACCCTTTCTTGGCGTAAGTAAATGAGTTGGAAGCTTGCTATTCCAAGTCATACTTTTTATTAACGTCTAAAGTTTCCTCACTGTAGACTACACCTCAGAGGCTCAGGATGAATGACAGGAACAAAAAAGAATATCAGAGCCAACATGATGAAATTACACAGGGAAGAATAGACTTGACAGTCATTCAAGGGCATGCCATTAACCTGTTAGCAGTGCTAGGGGCTGTACTATATTTACTAAGATATTTACACCAAATGTATGCACTAGTGTGTTTTGCTCAGAGGATCCTTGTCTCCGGGTGACTGTGGCAATTACATTTATTTAAATAAATATTAATTTTTTACATAACATAACATAGGCTAAATCTACCTCCCATTTTTTTGCTATAAGAAAAATGTATAGTAGGTATGCCACCACCAGTAATGGTACCATTCAAATAATTAAATTGAGAAAGACAAGATTGTAATATTGAATTTAATACAATAAGTCAGAAAATTACAATCGCCCCATATTATGGGTCAAATGTACCACTTAAAAAATTATATTAACCTACTGTGTCTCAAATATGAGCAAAATAGATTTATAAAAGTAGATTTATCAGCAGATAAGTCAGGGACTTATCTTAAACTAGATAGTTTAATGAAATCATGCTAAGTATGCTATTAAATGATGATTATTTATTTTAACATCATATTTTTTAATAAAATAAAAAATTATTTAATAAAATCACAAGGTTGATTATTTCTCTTGATATTGTGATAATTCGTTTTGATTAACTGCATGCCATATTCATTTTTTGCATGTGGTTTTAATGTTGTGGCTGATTGGTGTATACTGTACACTCACACAAATGAATGTAGACAGACATGAGGTCATATGAAAACTTGGTGTGCCTTTTGCCCCTGAGGGTGAGCCAAGTAGGTCAGAATAACTGAGACTCAGTGGGAAGTACAAAGCAGCATCCCTTCATACAGAAGTCCTTGTGTCATTCCTAGTTTACATATCTGTCCACCCCCCTCGCCAAACACACACTTTCCCCTCAAGATCTGTCGTTCCCATTTTCATAGTCTCTTCATTTAATATTCTATCAACTTACCTGTGCCCTGGTTGCTTCCTGTACATTTGTCTTTATGTAACTCAAGAGCAGCATCAGGGTATATAAGGTAATCTTCTCATTACCAATGTCACATTAAAATAGCTGTAAAGGTCACTCGTTAAAAGCACTATACAGTTTGATACAGCACTCCCTGTTCAATAAGTGATTTTTTCCCATATCAGGCATGTAAACATAAGTATTACTTTTGGAGCCATCTGAATAAAAACATATTACAGTTATTTTCAACTTACTGTGCATCTTTGGCATTTTGTTGATTTAACAGCAAATAGTTCAGCTCACCCTTAAACTGTAAAAACCAATGCATTTACAGTCATGCAATTACAATGGAGCTGTAGCAGGCAGATGGTTTAAAAGCAGAAAAGTGAAGCATGTATTTATTGTTAAAGCACTCCCATATATTCCATACGAGTATGTAAAAATATTTCAGTAGTTCGCAAGTTAATGTAGTCCTGCAATCAGGATAGTGTAAACGAGTTTGGCTTGCTGGATTACTTCCAGAATAGGAGCTGCTCATTGGAGAACACAGAACAATTTGTGTGGGCCCTACTGAGAGACATCCCTAAGTGGAAAGAGATTCAGAGCAGCCTCAAACAGTTCTACTCCAGTATCCCCGCTCTCAGTTTGATTGACGAAACTGTGCTCTTTGAAGAGTGGGCTTGCGCGAAAAACATTGTCACTCGTCACATCACTGAGTGGAACATGAACAAGATGGCCATGTCTGAGAGATGGACAGATGTTTTTCGTGAGCTGGAGAGCAAGACCATCAATTTCAGAGTCTTAGCCAAGGTCGTGGAGTTTGTCGTGAAGTTAATGTAATCCTGCAATGAGGATAGTGTAAACGAGTTTGGCTCGCTGTTCCTGGAGGAGGGCTCGAGACTTGACCCAAGCTCGAATAAGCACACATATTTCCAATTCCTCATTGCACACACAGACAAAATTATTGTCTGTGTAACAGCCGGCCACACATGCAGTACGTCATCAAGAAAATGACTGAAAATGACAGATTTTAGCAAAATAAAGCAAATTACAGTACACTTATTACAGGTTCAGTCCCCCTCAAGTAACGGATAGTTAAGCAAAAATCTCTGTCTCATTCATTACGCTTCCATGCTCACACAACCTGTGCTTTACAGTATACAGCTTCCCAATGAGGCATGGAAATTGGCATTGTCACAATGACTGATGACACAATGTCATCAATGTTTGTATGGCATTTGAATATCCCAAATGGAGAGAAAAGTACCTTTAGTTTTTTTTTAAATGCTGCCTTTCTTTTAACAGCTAGCCATCACAGACCTCGGCCCTCTGTTGCTTTACTCTTATCCTTGTCAGCCTGGACAGAGTGTCAATGCTGGGCATTCTGTGATGGTGTTTTTATTCAATGTGTCGCCTTTTACTTTAATGGCATCCTTATTCCATACATCAAAGGTATTGTATATAGTCTGTCATTCTGCCAAATATCTTCTTTTATGTTCCTTGAAAAAATGAAAGTCAGATGGTTTTGAAACAACACAAAGGTAAGTAAAAAGTAAAGTAAGTAAATCGATCAAAGGCACAATGGTGATAGTTCATGGATCAACCCTTGTTGGTTCGAAACTGCAACCTTTCAGTTACCAGCCACAGATCTTTATCCTCTACACTGTAGTCTCTCACTCTTCCCACTTTATTTTAAATTCAGAGAGTGTGACTTAATTTGTTGTTATTCATTCTCTATAGCTCTAAATGCTTTATGATCCACAACAGTGCAGCAAATCAAGTGTATTAATACTCAATCTCTGACACCCACTCTCATGGTTGCTCTACTTTCTCACTTATACACATTAAACTCTCTCCCCACATTTACTTTCAATAACTCGTTCACTAATTTACACATAGGCCTATGTTCACATGTTCACTCACCTGGGCGTCTGTAGGGGCGGAGCTCTGATCTGGTTGCTGTGGCTGGGCTGACGATGCACTTATGATGACATTTTTGTCTGAGCGGCTGCTGCTGTCTCGGCTGTGCGATTTGTGCCGATCCCTGCTGCTGCGATCACTGCATGACAAAGACACACTCAATGACAGAAGTGAAGGAAATGCTGTCACCATGACAATCAGAGAGGAGCCACAAAGTCAGACTAATGACAAGATAACTACTGCCATCACTCTTCTTCTCATCCTCCTTCTCTGACTTTCCTCTTTCGCTTTTGCACATGCCCTCGCTGGAGCATCTGGTGCAAACTGGGTTAGATGCAGTCAGCTGTGACAACCCTAATCCAAGCAGAGCTTTCTCTCTCTCTCTCTCTCTCTCTCTCTCTCTCTCTCTCTCTCTCTCTCTCGCTCTCACTCTTTTCTGTCTTTTTCATTTCCCCCATAGCTAATGTCTGGTAAGCCTTAGGATAAAACAAAACAGATAAACACAAACAAATACAGTATTAATGCACACAGACACACATTCTATCAATCAGTGTATGAGAGACGCCCTGCTCTGTGTAATTCTTGACATCAGCAAACAAGTCTCTTGCAAACATCTGCACAGATAGTCTATTACACTTCCATGTTCACACGTCTGTTTTAAAATCAGGTTTCTCACACCGATCAATCTCCATGACCTTTCCTTGACCTTTCCAGGTCATTCATGATTACTAGTTGAGGCTACTAGAGAATGCTGGGATGGGTTTCCATTTGTATGTCAGGTACCAAACTATCAAAAGTTTGACTGTACGTAAATACTTACAAAATGTAACATCTATACAATAAAATATTTTAGAATGGAGCAAAACAAGAGAAGTATATGTGTTCATGAAAATAAATTTCCATGACTCTTCCATGTTATTTTACAATTCCCTGATATTTCCAGTGGGATATGACCGTGGGAACACTTTACAATATACAGCTTTTACATTGAGGCATGTATACAACATTGTTTCAGTGACCAAGAACCAAATATACTGGTGCATCTGTCATTTCAATTTGCCAACTGAAGATGGAAAAAAAAAACTATACTTTGCAAAAGTGTCTCTCTTATCATATTAGATCAGTGAACATAAATGGAGAGGGTGCATTAAAAGGATTACACTCTTTGTAACACAATGTTCAGGGTTGACTGTAATAATAATGTGACATTATTGAAAAAACTGACAAAAATAACCTAAAAAAACCAAAATGCTAAACTTTGGGAAAAGTAGTCTTTGATAATGTTTAAAGGGGTCATGACATGAGAAACCAAATTTGCCTTGATCTTTTGGTATATAAGAGGTCTTTGTATCATTAAAACATCCTGCAAGTTTAATATTTTAAGACGTCCTCCCCATTCTAAACGAATCATTTATTTAATCAAGCTCAAAATACAGCTCGTTCTGGATTCATGGTTAGAAGTGACGTGACGGTTAGAAGTGACGTACCAGCGTTTGCATATGACCGCCTCCAGCACAAGATAACTACGCTTTAAGCGCAAGACAACTACGCTCATTTCAGTATCGCCGTCGCCTCACAAGTGTTCAGTCGATGGACAGCGAGCTCTGACAGAGACTACTTGTGCACAGGAAAATTACGATGCCACACAGATGTGCTGTTCCTGGCTGTGGTCAAACAAAACCTCTGAATAAGCTGCCGAAAGATCCAGACGTCAGGGAAAAATGAATGCAGTTTATTTTTTGCGGACGTCCCAGTCACGGCAGTGTTAACTTAAGCGTTTGTTCTGTACATTTTAAGGATGACTGTTTTGAGAACAAATCTCAATATGATGCTGGCTTTGCCAGAAAACTGTTGCTCAAAGATAAGTCCGTGCCGACTATTCTGGGAACAACGACGACGCAAACTGTAAGTAATCTATTTTAAACTTTAAACTACTTTTTAAAGCGCAATTTCATTCATTATGAATAATCACAGTGTTTTTACTTAGTTTACTTGCATATTGTTCTGGCTGGGAGCGTCAATAATTGATACATAGGCACTGACGTTAGCCAATCATAACAGTGGGCGTTAACACTGAAGTCTTAAATGGAAAACGCCCCCAAAACAGACTGTTTGAATCAGAGGATGAGAAACAGGGTGGGAAAACGTCATAAATCACTAGATTTTAAAAGTTTTTCTTAAAAAAAAATATATTAATACTATAATTGCACCTAAGGGAACATAATAATACAATAAAAAAACCCATGTCATGACCCCTTTAAATATATATCTAAGTCCAGAACTTGACAAAATCTAGAAATCATCTTCTATTCAAACAGTGATGAAGAAGTAGCTCTCTGCAGCCACCTAGTGTTTATACTTGGAATTTCATCTGGTTTTCAAATACTTTTATATTTTCTTAAATGTACACCACAGTTTGAAAGCTTTCAAATGGTATAAGATTTATCATACAGTTCAAGGTCACAAAAATAAGGTTTAAATACCCCAAAACCCACTCAAAATGCAAAACTCTAGTCCTTTTACATGATTGAAGTTAGAGTTGTTCTTTCATAGCAATCAATTTTGACCAGGAACAACTGTAATGTGATTCAATATTGAACAAGGCATTAGGGTTAAGGCATCAATTCCAATACAACCCTTTTGTTTTAAAAAGCTCCATGTCCTTTAACAGCTACTCATCACTGAACCTGGCCCCCTGTTGCTTTATATTAATCTTTGTCAGTTTGTGCAGATTGGGAATGCTCCGGGCATCTTGCCCCACGTAATCATTTCCTATATTATGTTTTTTTTTTCCTCCCAGAAATAACAGTTTCCTGAGAATGAATTACAGGTTCAGACACTTAATTAACTAACAGTTAAAGGTATAGTTCACCCAAAAATGAAAATTCTCTCATCATTTACTCACCCGATATCCCAGGTATGTATGACTTTCTTTCCTCACCAGGACACATTTGAAGAAAATATAAACATATCTCAGCTCATTAGGTCCTTAAAATGCAAGTGGATGATCCGACTTTTGAAGCTCCAAGAAAGCATGATCATCATCCATAGAAATCATATGTTAAATAAATGTCTCTAAAGTAAAACGATCACTTTTGGTGCAAAAAATAGATAAATGTAGGTACATTTGAACTCTAATACAACGCTTCCGGTAAGCTTCATGAGAGGGTGGAGTTCCCGCAGTCTCTCATGTGTTGCATTCGCGTTACAATATGACGGATGCAATCTCACGTTCCCCTGTTGGTTGAGACATCCAGGATGAGCACACAAACACACCATTCTGAGTAAAGAAACATATAAATAGAGATCTAAACAAAAACCATTGGAGCTACTGTACAGCATTCCTCCTACTCACTTGTAAACAGCGCTGCTCTTCCATGTGTGTCGCACTTGGAACTTGCCAAAACTACTGCATCACAAGCGCATACCAATGCTGACTGGAAGCAATTATTAAGAGTTAAAAAAGTACTTAAATATTGCATTTTTTCACACCAAAAGCGATTGTATCCCTTTAGAAGACATTAATTTAACAGCTGGACTGTATGGATGATGTTTATGCTGACTATCTGTGATTTTTGGAGCTTCAAAAGTCAGCTCAACATCCACTAGCAATTAAGGACCTACAGAGCTGAGATATTTTTTTAATGTTTCTTCAAATCTGTTCTGGTGAAGATGGAAAGTCATACATACCTGGGATATCATGACGATGAGTAAATGATGAGAGAATTTTCATATTTGGGTGAGCTATCTCTCTAAGGGCATAATTAGTGATAGTTTATGGATCAACCCGTGTGGGTTCGAACTTGCAACCTTTTAATTACCAGACCAGATCTTTAACCACTAGACCACACCTCAATCTTTTGCTCTTCTCTCTTCTTTCATCTTCTAAAAATGCATTTAAATCATACATATTTACTTAGCTTTTGACCATGCAAAATGGCATGTTACTGAATTTTTTTATATTCCCAACG
The DNA here is from genome assembly GCF_025860055.1 of Xyrauchen texanus. NCBI lineage: Eukaryota > Metazoa > Chordata > Actinopteri > Cypriniformes > Catostomidae > Xyrauchen > Xyrauchen texanus. The sequence goes on along the minus strand of NC_068293.1, from coordinate 30,513,571 downwards.
AATAATAAAAACAAAATCTATATATGTAGTGTACACATACAGTATATAGTTTCTCCTAATTCAATCAATTAATTAATAAATAGATTTCTCAACAGTGCAGGCACACACAATTCTGTGTGTATGCCCGTATTCTAAATACCTTGCAGGGAGCATAGGACTGTAATTAGATTGTAGTTGTGATAACTGGGTGTTCATGTTGATGGGTTTCAAGATGGAAAAGGCAGTATGATACCCTGAAGCTAAACACTGAGGTGTTCACACCAATGTTCCCTCTAATTTTTGTTCTTGCTGAGCAAAACTTATTTCTATTGGACAGACCATTCAGCCAAAAAAGCAAAAACCCTCAAAGTACCAGACTGACTTGAGCAATGTTTTCTGTGCCATTCTTAACAAAGATATTCTATGGAAATAAGCAATAAACAAAACGCAAAACGTTAATTTCTTAGAAGCCAATCTCAGTCCTGTTCTAGGATGTGGGCATTGTTTCGTGAAACAAATACAGTATTAATGCACACAGGCACACCATGAATGACCAATAGAAAATATCAAAATAAAGGAATGAGAGATGTAAAAGTAAAACAGTAAGAAAGTTTGACATCCAAACCAAGAGAAAGAGGAACTATATTTTCGGCTTTCTCAGTGAAGCCACTTATATTCTCTGCTTTCAATCTGGAATTCCAGAGGTCTGTGTGGGCATTTCACTGGAGTTGTTATCGGAAACCTAACAGTAGCGGAGCTCAATAAATAACTTCCTAATTACAGTGGGTGGGGTCAGCACCGTCCAATAGCATTAAAGCATATTATAATGTGTTGACAAGGAGAGCTTTGAGAGCATGTGCAATCTTTGGCTCAGATCGCAACACCAAAATCCAGAATCCAATCCAAAAGAGTGAAAAGTTTCATAAGCATAAGTGATCAAATACTTACACAGGTGCACAGAACCTGAAACAAATGTGTACAAAAGAGGACAAACATAACACAAACCACGAAATTGCAATCACAGCAAAAGACTATTTAGTAACTTGAGACAGCAGAAATGAAGACCAAATGGCCGCTAACATCATCAAAGTCATGCCAAACAAATGTCCAAAAACTTGTGTTCTTTTGGGGTAGATAGAGAGAGAGGGCATTTTATCAGCTCAAAGACACAACCTACACCATACATTTCTCTGTACATATTTTGGATCAGACGTTAAACTGAAAGACACCAAATCTGGTGAAACTCTAATGAGCCTGACTCGTGTTAAAGGTGCAGTATGTTAGATTCAGAAACTCTTGTTATTAATGACACTTGTGGCCATTAAGTGAACTGCAGCCATCTACCTGTTGCTCGCGCTCATGCACACAATGACAAAATGAACAGAGAGACTGAATGTGATCCACTGGCATCTTACTACTGAACTATACCAGACAGTTTACTGTTGCACTACACTGTTATGTTGCACTATTGTATGTTTTGTATGTCATATCTTGTACTACGATCAAGAAACCAGCGTATTTGCTTACATTTATCCTGTATACCTGACTATTAGTATAAAGATTGTTGAAATTATTTGAAAGTTACGAAGCAAGGTAGCTTCCAATTCATCAGCATTAGCAATAAGATCAAGTTATCTAACATTACATAGATCAATCCTCATGGCACTATATTTCACATGCTTTGCAGTTATGTAAGCTTATCTGTGCAATAAGAAGAATGCCAATTCAGGGTCGGTTTTGATCCCCAAAACCAAACAAATGTCCCTCCAGTAATCAAATGCCCTGCCAATGTTAACTTTTCTTTTCGCTCGACCATAATCACATTCCCGCTTAGCTAGATGTGATTCAGTAGAAGACTCTCAGGAACGCACATAAACATCACATCCTTTAGATTTTCCTGGCAAAACTGACCCGCTCCCTTCGCAGGAATATCAGTCTACAGGCTTTAATAGGAAACCTTGTAATTCCAGGAGTGCTCAGTTTTTAAGTTGCATTACAAGCCATTCACCCATTGGAAAAAAAGGCAAATATTACATGAAAATGGTTACATACTGCACCTTTAATGAGACTGTCAGGTTAAAGAAATGTTTCTTTAGGTTCAAAAAAAGTTAAGATCTATTGACAGATTCTGTGGCATGCTGTCGATTACCGCAGAAACATTTTATTCAACCCTCAGTTTGTTAAAGCAAACACACATATGTTTATAGTAATGTACTTACAATGCTATCAGTTAACACATATTTTTTTTTTTTTTAGCTTTAACCGGGAACATTCTTTTAATCAATAATGACAATGATTAACTTTTCAAGTAAGAATTAGTAACCATTAGAGGCAATTTCTCAATTAATTAATAATCCAAACACCAATGAGCAACAGACTCAATTCACAGTCAAAGTAACAATTATATTAACATAATTAAACTTCTAAATAAATGCAGATTTGGTTCATAAGGTTAATATACATTTTCAGAATGGATAAAATACTGTTCTCAGAGTAATATGAGAGAGAAAGAGAGAGAGTCCTTTACCTCTGTTTGTTTGATCCCCGTGATCTGTTGGAGTGGTGGGAATAACCAGAGTGGATGGACTCCGTATCCATAGCAATGCTGTCTGTCCTGTGATTGATTTAACGCCGAGGAGGGAGGAATGTAGAAACAGTAAAAGTGCAGACGATAATCAGGAAATACATGAAGCTGTGTGAGATGAAAGGATCAATTCTGGGGCCTTTTAGTTATCAAGCATTAACCTAAGGAGAAAGAAAGAGTAATGTCAGTTGGTAAAAATAACTGCAATTTCCTAATAAAGTCAATGATTACAGTTAGCTTTAGTTTACTTATTTCACACTTACTGCATGATAGCATCCCTAAAAAAAAAACAAAAAAAAAGAAATGTAACGTTAAACACATCTAAAGTACATTTCTTGCAGAATTCACAGTTGTTGCTCTCTAAGCAATGCTGCTAAAGCCCAACCCCACAGGCCACATTTGGAAAGTCTCTTTCCATTCTCTCACATGTAAAAATAAGCAATCCCAGAATGAACTCTATATACAAAAGAAACAAACAAAAAAGCATTATAAATCAAGCATGACAGTAAGCATAGTAAGCTCCCTTTGATTAAGAAAGACTTACTAAAAAAAACAGAATCAAGGGTTTACTGCAGCAATGCTTAGAAAACTGAAGCACGCTGACGGCATCAAGGTGTTCAACCCATTCAACCAGTTTCTCTATTCCTCAACCTTAGCCAGTTCAAGAATCAAGCTGACAAATACCAGTAATTCATTACTACTCCACCCTACTACACCCATACTACAAATTCTCCAGTTTTTTCCTAAGCTAGTTGACTGTTGAGTGACATTGCAGACTGCTACACCTAGCACACTTACGGAGAAGTTGTTCATCATTCTTCGTTCAGAGGTAAAAGCAGTTTGAAACAGCTGAGCTATACGTGGCCATAATATGTGCCTAATATGCCATAATATGGGTTTATAGAAAGTGTGAATGGGCAGAATACAGACAAAAGAATGACTATTTCGTTAGCATATGGCACACGAGTGAAGTAGCATATCAAACAACATACACAGTGAATGGGCACTTTAGAGTATTTGAGTAGATTTTATTCCTTTTGTACACTAATTAAGCAAAAAACTGCATGACATGGTCTTGAAAAATGTCTCTACACAACTGATTGTAAAGATTCGCACCAGCTTGCAAATTAATCTGCACAGGGGTGTTCATGGTGACTGATTTTAACTGAATGAGCAGGAATCAGCTGTCGGCCTCAAAGTAGGTGGAGCTCCAGGTCACACTGATGATGTGGACCAATTGCAGTAGGTTGTTTTGCAGCCGGAAATAAGTTTTCCTATAAGTTTGCCATGGCGAACTGTTACGAACCACCGAAACAAAATGAAAATCAGATTTTGTTCTAAATGACGAAACACCCGTCCGTTCTTTGATTTCGTCTGATCGGTTGGTCAGCAAGCGGAGTCACTGTGATGCGACTTGAAAAAATACAAGCTGCAGACAAATATGTAAAGCTTCTGAAGTGTGAAATTTCAACAGCACTGATGGCATGAAATGGAATAGAAAAATAAACAAACAAAAAAAAAATTCAAGCAGGTTTATCAAACATTCAAAAACATATAGTCCTGCCTCAAACTCACCATTGGTTGAACCAGTGTTGCACTGCCAGGCTGGTCGGGATGCTTAAACAAAAAGAGCAATGTTTTAAAAGTGCCACCATGTTTAAAATTTTTAATGATAAAAATTATTAAATGATAAACAATTTAGCTTGAAAGAAATATTCTGGAGAATATGTAAGACTTTGAACCTCAAGACTGTCATCAAAGAGGCTTACAATCAACGGTATGTGTGCCAAGGCTCCATAATAAAATACTTTTCCAGCACATGCCATGCATTGATTTATCCGCTTGTAAATTAATAATTTGAAGAAAAACATATTCTCTAGTGCCACCTGTCATCTCAAAGGAAGCAACCAACACATCAACACACTCACAAAGCCCCCTTTGCAGAATTAAATTCTGCAAATATATTCTCTTTTACCCATCACACACATGTTTTGGGGACTGCATTTATTTTGTGCATTCACAAATTATCCAGCAGGATGTTTGTAATGATTAGAATTAGTAAGGTTAAGTGATTTATGCACCACTAGCAAAAAAAAAAAAGAAAGTCTGGATGGACCAATCAAGAATTCTGTACATTTCATTTAGGCATTCAGCAAATCCTTTTGTAATCACAAGTATAAAATTAAACGTTTGGTTACGTATGTAACCTCCGTTCCCCGAGGGAGGGAATGACACGTTGTGTCGGAGAAGCGACACTAGGGGTCTCTCTTGAGCGCCGATATTCACCTCTGATCTTATTGAAAAGGGCCAATGGGAGTTGGCAGTCGGTATTTGCATATCCCGCCCCCGGACATACGGGTATTTAAGCGGCGCAAATACGGGAGTTCATTCAGGATTTTTCTGAGGAGCCGGAAATGGTCCGGCCACAACAGTGGCTCGGTTCAGTGACATGGCGGAGGAAAGACACAGCGTGTCGTTCCCTCCCTCGGGAACGGAGGTTACATACGTAACCAAACGTTCCCCTTCTGTCGCTCTCTCCACGTTGTGTCGGAGAAGTGACACTAGGGGACCCATTCCAATCTTGCCATGCGCTGAACCTTGTACGTGGACCGCCGATACAGAGGCGGGCAGGGATTTCATCCAGTGCCACGCATCGTCTGTACCTGGCTGCACGTACCCTTCCCCAATGCCCCATAAGAACATCGGAGTCCTTCTAGTTACCCTGGGAGGGGAACAAGGCGATGTTTGCCAACATGGGAACGGGCCAGCCTGGCTGGGCCTCTTTTCTCTCTATGTTCTTCTCGCATAGAGCAATCACGGCCGGGGCCCTTACACGCATATAGGGAAGGGAGTCTTACCCAGACCCTGCGGAGACCACACCTGCCCTTTTTCTTGGGGAGGAAAAGTGGTAGACACGTCACACGGCCGTCTTAGGGCTCATGTGGAAAGTATGGTGCGGTGGTAGATCCAGCCTTGAAAGGGGGGAGTTGCTACAGCACGGCGACCGAGGCAGCTGTAACTGCCTAAGGGAGACACGGGGATCCGCTCGTAAGGGGACAGAACCGTGGAATTACACACAGGGGGAGTCCGAACAGGAGGCCTTCTTATTTTACCTGTGTAGCCTCTATACCAGTACGGGGTGGCCATCAGGGTACCCGCAGTGGCTTGGGTCGGCGAGTTCCTCCGCTGAACCGCGGACCCGGAGGGCTGGGGAGGAATCGACCAGGGGCCTGACTTGGAGTGGGGCGCCCTGGGAAGAAGGCGCACTACTTTACCTTGACGTCAGGAAAAGGGTGTTGGGCGCAAGCGATCCACCCGGCCGGTCGGTCTACGTGTTACCGAGTTCTATGGGCTCGGACCTGAGAAAACACGAGACGCAACCGACTCAACGCGGAGGTTGTAAAACCTCGAAGGTGTTGGGTGTTGCCCAACCTGCGGCTCTACAGATGTCTGCTAGGGAGGTGCCCTTGGCCAGTGCCCACAAGGACGCAACACCCCTTGTTGAGTGAGCTCGGACCCGTAAGGGTAGGGGCACGGCCTGGGTGTGATAAGCCAGTGTGATGGCATCGACAACCCAGTGGGCGAGCCTCTGTTTGGAGACGGCATTCCCTTTCTGCCATCCCCCAAAGCAGACAAAGAGCTGCTCAGAGCGTCTGGTGCTCTGTGTGCGGTCCAGGTAAATGCGCAGGGCGCGCACTGGACACAGCAACGAAAGGGCTGGGTCTGCCTCCTCCCGGGGCAGCGCTTGCAGGTTCACTACCTGATCTCGGAATGGTGTGGTAGGAACCTTGGGCACATAGCCCGGTCGCAGTCTTAGGATCACAGACGTATCTGCCAGACCGAACTCCAGGCAAGTGTCGCTGACAGAGAACGCTTGCAGGTCCCCGACCCTCTTAATGGAGGCGAGTGCGATCAGCAGGGCCGTCTTAAGAGAGAGGGCCCTGAGTCCAACTGATTCGAGCGGCTCGAAGGGAGGTCTCTGGAGTCCTGCCAAGACTACCGAGAGATCCCAGGAAGGAACTAGGCCTGGCCGGGAGGGATTCAACCTCCGGGCGCCTCTCAGGAACCTGAGGATCAGGTCGTGCTTACCCAAAGACTTGCCGTCTACAGGATCGTGGTGGGCGGCGATAGCGGCAACATACACCTTGAGGGTGGATGGGGACAGCCTCCTGTCCAGCCTCTCCTGTAGGAACAGAAGCACTGACCTAATCGCGCATCTCTGTGGGTCTTCGGCTCGGGAAGAACACCAATCTGCGAACAAGCGCCACTTTAGGGCGTAAAGGTGCCTGGTAGAGGGGGCTCTGGCTTGGTTGATGGTATTCACAACTGTCGCCGGTAAGCCGGCTAGCTCTTCCGCGTCCCGTCCAGGGACCAGACGTGGAGGTTCCAGAGGTCTGGGCGCGGGTGCCAGAGCGTGCCCCGTCCCTGAGAGAGGAGGTCCTTTCTCAGGGGAATTCGCCAGGGAGGAGCTGTCGCGAGGAGCCTGAGTTCCGAGAACCAAGTCCGAGTGGGCCAGTAGGGGGCCACCAATGTGACTTGCTCCTCGTCCTTCCTGACCTTGCACAGCACCGGTGCAAGAAGGCTCACTGGGGGAAATGCGTACTTGCGCAGCCCCGAGGGCCAGCTGTGTGCCAGCGCGTCAGTCCCGAGGGGAGCCTCTGTTAGGGCGTACCAGAGCGGGCAGTGGGAGGTTTCCTGGGCAGCGAACAGGTCTACCTGGGCCTTGCCAAATCGTTCCCAAATCAGCTGGACCGACTGGGGGGTGAAGCCTCCACTCCCCGCCGGGCAGGCATTGTCGTGATAGCGCGTCCGCTACGACGTTGAGCTTGCCGGGGATGTGACTTGAGTCGCTGCTGGCTCCATAGGAGGAGACGGCGGGCGAGTTGTGACATGTGGCGGAAGCGTACGCCGCCTTGGCGATTTATGTACGCCACCACCGTGGTGCTGTCCGATCTCACGAGGACATGTTTGTCCCGAACTAACGGGAGGAACTTCCTGAGAGCAAGAAGGACAGTCAGCAACTCCAGGCAATTGATGTGCCAACGCAGCGGGGCCCCTTTCCAATGGCCCGCTGCTGCGTGCCCGCTGCACACGGCACCCCACCCGGACCGGGAGGCATCGGTTGTGACCAGGACGCGTCGGGACACCTGCTGCAAGGGCACTCCTGCCCGTAAAAAGCAGAGGTCTGTCCAGGGTCGGAGTGTTTTGAGGCAGGCGGGGGTGATCCTTACCCGATGCGTGTCGCGGTGCCATGCTTGTCTCGGGACTCGAGTCTGGAGCCAGTGCTGGAGTGGTCTCATATGCATCAACCCCAGTGGCGCGACTGCCGCGGAGGACGCCATATGCCCCAGGAGCCTCTGGAAAAGTTTTAGAGGGACCACTGTGCCTGGCTTGAAGAAAGCGAGGCAGTCCAGCACCGACTGAGCACGCTCGCTCGTGAGACGTGCTGTCATTGAGACTGAGTCTAACTCCAACCCGAGAAAAGAGATGCTCTGAACCGGAGTGAGATTGCTCTTTTCCCAGTTGACCTGAAGCCCCAAGCGGCTGAGGTGCCGGAGCACCTGGTCTCTGTGTGTGCATAGTAACTCTCGAGAGTGTGCTAGGATGAGCCAGTCGTCGAGGTAGTTGAGAATGCGGATGCCGGCTACTCGTAGCGGGGCAAGGGCCGCCTCTGCGACTTTCGTGAAGACGCGAGGGGACAGAGACAGGCCGAAGGGGAGGACTTTGTACTGAAACGCCTGGCCGTCGAACGCGAACCGTAGGAAGGGTCGGTGTCGTGGCAAAATTGAGACGTGGAAGTACGTGTCCTTCAGGTCCACCGCTGCGAACCAAACTAGATGCTGAACGCCAGCCAGAATATTTCTCTGCGTAAGCATTTTGAACGGGAGTTTTAACAAGGCCCGATTGAAAACTCGCAAGTCCAGGATTGGTCGTAAGCCGCCGCCTTTCTTGGGTACAATGAAGTAAGGGCTGTAGAAACCCTTCCTCATTTCGGTTGGAGGGACGGGCTCTACCGCGCCCTTGGCTAAGAGGGTCGCAATTTCTGTGCGCAGGGAACTGGCGTGCTCGCCGTGTACTGCGGAAAAGCGGATGCCCCTGAAGGGGGGCGGGAGCCGGGCAAACTGAATTGCGTAACCGAGTCGAATGGTCCGGTGCAGCCAGCGCGATGCGTTGGGAAGCGAAAGCCACGCTTCCCAGCTCTGCGCTAGGGGCACCAAAGGGACGAGTATTTTGGACGTACCCGGCGGGGCCTCGCAGCGGGGCGGAACAGGTAATGCAGCGTCGGGCGGCTTCGTTGCGGCCTGAGGCTGAGGTGCTGAGAATAGACTCAAAGCACTTACCTTGCTCCGTGCGCCCGGCAGGGGGCGGGTTCTTGACTGAGGAGGAGGTCTGATGTTGGCGTCCTCTGGACTCATCTGAACCGGCCAGCCGGGGGACAGTCGTGGGCAGGCGGAAGGCGGGATCGCCGCGTCCGGTGTACCGGGACTGTTGTGATCTGAAAGCACATTGCTGTGAGAACGGCATTTGCGGGCCAGGTGACCCAGAGGCAAAGGAAATAGCTCTTTTATTGAGAATGTGGGTACCACAGCCCCCGTCAGGGGGTGTGGCAAATGAAAAAACAAAGGATTCTCCTCCCGGCCCTCCACCGGGGGACGGAGCGGTCTTACCACCTCCGGAGCTAACGTCTTCGGCTCTGGGTCGGCTGTCTCAGGAACGCTTGGGAGCCTTCCGGGTCCTGGAGGGGGTTCGTGAGACAGGGGGCGTGCGCCGCCTGCGGAGTACTCGACGCTGGGGCTGAGAGCTGGGCCCGGGTTGAGGCGGAGCAGGAGCTGGTTTCCTCGCAGGGGGACGCCCTCGGCGGGCAGACGGGGCAGGGCCCGTAGCGGCAGGTCTGCGGCGGGGCATGATGTGCTGAAATGGCCTCCGTCTGCTTCTTCACCGCGGAGAACTGTTGGGCGAAGTCCTCGACGGTGTCACCGAAAAGGCCAATCTGGGAGACAGATGCGTCCAGGAAGCGGTTTTTGTCAGCCTCACGCATCTCGACCAGGTTGAGCCAAAGATGGCGTTCCTGGACCACTAGGGTGGCCATCGTCTGTCCGAGTGCCTGCGCTGTGGCCTTCGTCGCTCTCAGGGCGAGGTCGGTCGCTGAGCGCAGTTCCTGCAGCACATCAGGATCAGGTCCACCCCCGTGCATGTTTCTGAGAGCTTTGGCCTGGTGGACTTGCAGGAGGGCCATTGCATGCAGGGCGGAGGCAGCGCGTCCAGCCGTAGTGTAGGCCTTCGCGTTAAGCGAGGATGTTGTCCTACAGGGCTTGGATGGGAGTACGGGGCAACCCCGCCAGGAGGTATGGCTACCGGGGCATAGATGGTGCGCAACTGCCCTATCAACCTGGGGAATCGCGTCGTACCCGTGGCGCTCTCCACCATCGAGGGTGGAGAGAGTGGAGCGGGTGGCACCTAGACGAGCGTAGAGCGGGGCTCTCCACGTAGACGTCAGCTCATCATGCACCTCCGGGAAGAAAGGGACCAGGGGGATGCGAGGCCGCGAACGGCGTGCTGCCCCCAGGAACCAATCATCCAACCGAGAAGGCTGTGGGGAGGATGGAGGGTTCCAGTCCAACCCCATGCTCAAGGCGGCCCGGGCAAGCATGTCGGACATCTGAGCGTCGGCCTCAGCCTGGGCCTGCTGGCCCGAAGGCGGCAGTCCAGGGGAGTCCTCAGCATCAGACACCGCACTCTCCGATGCAGCGGCGAGCTCATCTGCTTCGGACTTGGGAGGATAGACAGCCGGGCCGTGAGGCGAGCCGCTATCGCCGCGAGCGTGGACGGAGACCAGCGAGCGTGTCGGGAACGGGAGGTTCGCGGGGGCTACCCGGCGAAACTGCACCCGCTGCCGCCCCAAATCGCCCCCAGCGCCAACCGCACCGTCCTTAATCCCGTGGGAAGAAGGAGCAATGCGGGTGCAGCTGGGGTGGCTTGCTTTCTGTTGAAAGCGAGCCGCGACCGCAACGTGGTCATGGTCATGTTCTCGCAGTGAGAACATGAACCATCCACAAACGCCGCCTTGGTGTGATCGCGGCCCAAACACACGAGACAGCGCCTGTGGCCGTCTGAAGCAGAGAGCACTCTACCGCATCCAGGAACGACACAGGGGCGGAAAGGCTTCTTGAAAAAGACGCGTCCTTAAAAGGACGTTCAACGCCGCTGTGTTTGCTCTTTTAGAGAAAATTACTCTTTTAGTAAAAAACTCTTTTAATACACAGTGTGTGTGTGTGTACGTGTCTGCGCTGTCGAAGTGCTCAGGGGCAACAGTGCACGCCGTGCACTGAGAAGGAGAAAGCCGCTGTTGTGCGCCGTCAAGATCCAACAGCATGCAGATCATCAGAGGAAAACAGGAACGTTTAAGTGGCGTGTAACTCGCAGCAAACTGCAGACAGACCATCGGCTCCGAAAAAATTTTCTGAATGATCTCCCGTATTTGCGCCGCTTAAATACCCGTATGTCCAGGGGCGGGATATGCAAATACCGACTGCCAACTCCCATTGGCCCTTTTCAATAAGATCAGAGGTGAATATCGGCGCTCAAGAGAGACCCCTAGTGTCGCTTCTCCGACACAACGTGGAGAGAGCGACAGAAGGGGAACATTCTTTACTATTGTGTGAATTTTTTCCTTTAATTGGTCAATTGTCATAATTACTATTTTGTTGTAGAATATCAGCAGAGAATACCTTCAGGGGTGGGTTTTTACAATTTCTGAGGTCCCAAGCAACCGACCAACCCATGTTGAATAAAATTGACTTTAAATCATAATAGTAAATTCATCCTATCAGCCATCGTTGCCATGTCCATTCAAAACGTTTAATGAAATAGAAATCTAGTTAAAGATAATGAATGCTTGTTTTCCAATTTTTCCACAAAACAGTGCAAAAAATTTTACAAAACTTTTTTCTTCTTCTTTTTTAATGAATAGGGTATGCAAAACCTACCGCTTCACTCAATAACATTTCAGAATTGAGTTGTTATTTATTATTATTATAAGCCATCAATTATTTATTAATGTTCAGATTGTCATTACTATACAACAGTATTATTATTATTATTATTTTGAGGATTTGTTGTATACAATAGTAATATACTGTAAATCTGTCATATCTTTAATTTCACCTTATATTCTAATGCTGCAGTGTATATTGTTCACCATGTTGCAGAAGGCTGTATTTTTTGTAAGCATCGTATGCAACATTCAAAGCAGTATTGTAACAGCAATCAAGACATGGCGGCCCCTCAGCACACTAGAGCAGAAGTTAAAAAAACACTGACGTTTATCAATCGCTTTGCTTTGTGCAGAACAATCTGGAATACTGCTAAACAATGAAACAACCTCTTAGCAACCTGAAATTGTTCAGAATGTTACATCTTTGTGACACCTGCACTAAAAACAATAGATGCAGCACAACGAATGAAACAGAACAGATGTGTCTTGACATGCGTTTTGAGACCTGAAGTTAATTTTAACTTGACACAGTCAAGTGTCGGTCCTACGTGAGACACTGAAGATTAAGTGAGACGTGGTGTAGGAGTCAAGGGCGTTAGTCCAGCACATTTACATAGGTAAACAATGGAAAAACAGAGCAGACGCATGCAATAACGCATTCAGTGTGAACGGCCCCCTCATCCGTTCGCACATATCTGTGAGTGAGAGCGCATGGGCGAAACAAGTTTGCAAGGCCTGCATATTTTTTCATAAATTACAAACCTGAACCCAAGGTCCTACTTGAAAAACTGACCCGAGCTCGGCGGACCTCTAATGTGAACCGCTCTGAGATTGCTGACAACAGCGTATTCACTCGTGTACCCACAACAACATGTTACTCCTCCATTCGTAATTGGAGCTTTCCTAACGGAGAGGGGCCCCACGCAATTGCGTGGTTTGTGTGGTGGTTAAAAACACTACTGAGTACCTTAATATTCTTCATCACCTGTAAGTGAACTTGCTAGGATAGCACTGACCACATTCAATTCATAATTTCTCTTATCGAGGAGAGAAATCTGACCTGGACATGCACACATAGCATTCCTCTGGGATTACATCACAAATGCACACACAAAAACACACACAGATGCACAAAGAATTCCTCTAAAGTTACTCCATGTACACTCATAAGCATACTCACAGAAAGTGTATCAAGTTATGGAGACTGGGGGCCTAGTTTTTTCTGTACTGAGTGTTCATGTTATTATATCTTATCATAAAGGACTCTTTTGCCACTGCATGTCTATCTGTGCATGTCTGTTTTTTGGAATACAATATATACTGTATGTTGCTGCATATTTCACAGTTCAGCAAAGGCCAAATAAATCACTTCTGTAAAGCTTTTTCCAGAGCCAAAAATCAAACATGAGGGGCGTGGGGCGAAGGTAAATGTTGCATTACAATAAATGAGAGGAGTGGGGAGGGGGGGTGGGATTATGTGTATTGTTAATAAAAAAACTTTTTTTTCTCATTCACATACACAGAAACTATAAAGTTTTAGCACATTGCTTGCTTATGGAGACGTCATTTGCATGTGGAATTAAGATATTAGAAAGGTTTATACATCTGTGTAGAGCAGAGGAGGGCGGGGCCGGGCTGGAACGTTGCATGCCCGGTCCCCAATCAGCCTGACGGGGCGTGCGAGAGATAAAGGCGACCTGTGACTACAGTTCGAGAGACACAGAATTACAGCCAGCTACCCTGTATGTGTTTGTGTGTGTCTTTTTATTTAATTAAATATTATTTATATTGTTGCACCAGTTCTCGCCTCCTCCTTTCCCTTTAACCCCTTACAATCTGTAACATCTTAAGATCAGTAACTATGTGACAAAGCGCTGCCTCGCTGCGTGCACTAACACTTATGACACTGCTGACAGCTGCATGAGAAAGAAAGGGGGAGACAGAGTGAATTTACTCGTGCACCTTTTGGAATTACAGTTTGATACATTGTCATATATGGCAAGGCGGGCCAAATCAAAGGTCATCAAGGACCAGCTTTGGCCTGTGGCCCTGGTTTGGGCATCTCTGGTCTACAGCAACTGAAAGGAAGATATGCCTGAATTCTGTTTAAAATCTTCTTCTATTATTGGAATACAGAGGGTTAACAAAACGAATATAAAGGGTTGGCAAAAAGAATTCATCATTCAGAGTTAAAATAGTTTTCTAATCTTACCAGGCCTTACTTTGTTGACTTAAGTCAGTGCTTCAGGAGTTCAAATAAAGGATCAGACATGAGAGCTGAAGGGCAGGCATGTTCATGTTGTTTCCTCACAAATCATGTGCCTATTCTTTGTGTCTCCGTCTTTATTTCTAATAAAAAATAAATAAACAGATTTAGTGAGTGAGTGAGAGTCAGAGTTGAACCTTGTGGTCTTATAATGTGTCCTTGGTCTGGCTCTAATTACTGAGTCTTTGTCTGGGTTTAAAAATGTGAAGTCTAGGTCTGGATCTGGGACTCAGCTAAAGGTATCAGACAGTCCATTTCCCAAAAACTAAAAGTGATAATAACCTCAACCACAGTTTGGCATGGTCTCTTCACCGTTACAGCGAGTTCCCAAGAAATTCTCTAAGCCTCTGAATTTTTACTTAGGCAATGTACACACTGGATCACAGTTTGAGTTTAATGCTGCCTGCCACAAATTCAGTATTATTTCAAGTCATTAAAATGGACAGGCTGGTTCTGGGTCTTGGTGTAAATATTGGCCTCAAGTCTTGGTGTGAGTCTTAAGTGGTCAGGTATTGGTCTGGGTTTTGGAGGGTCTGGTTTTGCATCCAAGTCTGGAAAATGTACATCATCATCCTATGTAATGATATACCCCATAATACTAAAAAATGATGTACATAATGTCAGCCAGTCATTATCGAAAAATAACCCCCAACTGGGTCATTGAGATTCCTCTCTTTAAGTATCAACCTGAAGGTGTTTATTTTGTGATAATGATAATTATTATTGTACATTATTCTGATTATTCCACAGCAAATAAATAAATAGACATGAGACATTGATTGTCATTTTGACATTGACAAAATTAATTTATGATGAAGGAAGAAAGAGACAGCAGACCAGATTTGAATGATCTGGATAAATGACATTGATTGTTTCAATCACTGGTAAATGGACAATAATTGTATAGGGTTCACACCTTTCTTACAACTGTAATCATATAATTAATCTTTTGTGTCATTAGCAACTAACAGGTATCATTTACTTTCTTCAGAGGAAACAAATACAAAGATTTTTTAATGATGTATGATGTGTTTATGTCCAAAATATCACAATCAAGATTTTAAGTTATACACTTCCTCATGCTTAATGCATGTACAGAGCATGTGTACAGCGAGTGCACATGCACATGTGTTAAGTGCGGAGAAGTTTAATTAAGCTTCAATCACACCATGGAGACTGCAGATATAAAAATGTGTAATGGAAAAAGGAGTAACATTTGTGTCTGTTATTACCCAAAACTGATCATAACGCTTTGATTGAACCACTTGAGTCATATGGATTACATCTATGCTGGCTTTATGTCCTTTTTGGAGCTTGCATTTGCATTGTATGGATACAAAAACATTATAAATCTATGACTTTTGTTTGAGTTCAGCAGAAGAAAGAAAGTCATACAAGTTTGAGATGGCATAAAGGTGAGTAAATGATGAAAGAATGATCATTTTTGGGTGAACTATTCCTTTAATGTGATGATGAATGCAGTAACATACAGTGAAGTATTTTAACATGCACATGGACAATGCAGTTCGAGCATACAGTTGCAATATAGTGCTAACTAAAGCAAGAGAGTACCTGAAGTCTTACATCAAGCCAGTCTACATTTAGCCATCAAAACTCAGATTCTCACAGCCAAAACCTACAGAGCTAAGACACATGAATACACACATCATTTGACTGAGGCCCATTCAGCCAGTGAAGCCTTTAACAAATGTTCAAAGCGCTGAGTAATGTGTATCATACACACACACACACACACACACACACACACACACACACACACACACACAAGACTTTCACATGTGCCTAGAGGCAGTCATGCCTGATCAAAGGCAGAACAATGGCATGTCTTCACCTACTAAACAGGAATACAGGACAGGCAGAAAGACAGACAGAAACAGAGAGCAAAGAATGAGACTGGAAAAGGAGGGACAGTGAGAGTCAAAGGAGCCGAAGTAATGAAGGAAAAAAATACTCTGTAGTTTGTTTTCCTCAGAATGAGAAGCCGCAACTGACATGTAAAAGCAAGCACAAACACACACACACACACACGCACGCACACACACACACACACACACACACACACATTAAACTGTCTAATAAATTTAGTCCATACAGACTTCACTGTTGCTCTATAGTGGGCTCAAGTTTAATGGCACTAATATACAACCTAGTTATTTTAATGCCTTTCAATTACATGTGAATAACCAATAATATGGTTTTACATTATTATATTTTACAATGTTATGATTTTACAATATTAAAATATATATACTACCCTTCCAGTTTTTCCCCACCAAGTGCCAATCTTGAATTTTGTAAAATCCAGTATCAAAACATTATAAAGCCCTGTGATTATCATCTACTAATAGTGGCTTAATCAGACATGTTTATCATATTAAAAACATTAATATTAGCCAATACCAATATGGTCACCATCCCTATATTGTGCAACCGTAACAAACAGTTCATATTCATTATTGCCATTTTAGCTAATCTGCAAAAATTTGTATTGTTCAATTCTGGCCTGTGACTTCTCCAAATCCCATTAATAATTTCCTGTCACTCTCCACTATTATATTTACAAATCTATAAAAAAAAAAATCACAATGATCACATTTCATCCTCCTCTGTCATTAACTCAACACACACACATCTTTTCCAAGAGTTTTACTAGCATTGCTCTAAAGTAGTTAACATCAGTATTATTCTTGTGTGTGTATACTGTGAAAGAGAAAAGGACAGTGAGAGACAGCAAGAGATGAGAAAAAGAATTCACAGAAGATAAGTTACAGAGACTCACTCTCTTTAATCTGGGTGTTGAGGCCTGATGGAAATTAAATAATTGTGTCGGAAACTGTGACAGCTCTATATATAGCCGGCACAATCCAGGCCTGTGCAGAATGTTATGCTGCACACTCTCTCCCACTCTCCAGCTGTGAGCTTAGTCCCCAAGGAACAGAGGTGGAGAAATCACTCACACACACATTGGTGCGGCTATCCTTATTAGGACTCTCTATAGACATAATGATGTTTATACTGCATGAATTATAGATTATAACCCCTAACCCTATGCCTAAACCTCACCCTCACAAAAAACTTTCTGCATTTTTTAATTTTCAACAAAAAAAAAAAAAAAAAATAGTATTTTAAATTATGGGGACAATAGAAATGTCACCCAAATCACCCAAACCACCCAAACAGTCAACAACATTAACAGAAGAGTTTGTCTATATAATCGTCTACACAAGAGTTTGATTTTACAGTGTACTCCTTGTTTCCTCGGTCCGGGGGACTATGCAGGAACATTTTCATTCATACACTGTAAAAATGTTTTTCTTTTTTCTTTTTATTTTTTTTTTAGATAACCTAAAAATGTGCCTCATGTGGTAACAAGTAAAACATTTTCAATTAAATTAAAAACCTCAGTCCATTCAGTCAAAAAATAAACTTGATAAGGTTACGCAAAAAATAACAACAACAACAAAAAATTATGGGTTAGATCAGATAAAGTAAAAATAGACCCTTGAGGTAACAATTGTAGCTTACAACTTGTGTGTGTGTGTGTGTGTGTGTGTGTGTGTGTGTGTGTGTGTGTGTGTGTGTGTGTGTGTGTGTGTGTGTGTGTGTGTGTATGTATTCCTAATGCTCATTTGAGAGCATGCTCTTCTACACTCCACCCCTGAAGAATGTAAGTATATGGACAGTTGGTTACATTGTTTCTCTTGCCATGCAATACAACATTACGCTCTGTATCTGAAAAACTGCACACAATACCTATTTTATTATGTATTCATCATGAACAGCACATGTAAGTGCAAATATTTTGCGCACTGACCATGTTTAGTCTAAACTCAACAAAATAGGACTGAAACTTGAACACTTCGTACTGTGAGGAAATGAATCATTTAACATTTTTATGATAAAAGAGAAGAAACAAATTCCAGAAACCAGATATGCATGTAGCGAACAAAATGTGTGTAAGAAGAAAAAGATAGGCTACTTTATAAATACATCACAGGAATCAAAAAACAATGAGGCACCTCTTTTCAAATGAGGTACCCCTGAGAATATGTTTTTTGTTGTTGTTGTTGTTGTTATTTTAGTGCATATGAGCGTGAAACTTTTTGGTATGCATAATTTATGTGCTGTCAGATATAAACTGAAAAAGCATTTGTGAGAGTGTGTCGTTTTCTGTTGCGCAAAAGACAACCTGTCTGCCTCACAAGAAAGATGGCCTCGTTGCTTATTTCTGGAGTTTTAAGAGTGGAAAAAAACCACACGCATTAACGCAATTCAGCAGCTATGACAGCACATAGCAGATGCTCTGTAAGCAGAGCAATACTAACTCAAGTTCAAGTGCTTTTTATTTCACAATTCTTTTTTACCTCCAGATAAGCACTGCAGCTTTCAGATGACTCTGAGAGTACAACTGCATTATCTAGCATTATCATAGCCTGTGGTAGCTTCCTGCAGAGCCATGAAGCACCAGGAAGTTCAGAGTTGGGAATTTACATCATATGTGTGCAGAGTGATTCTCTAAATACTGGATGAAGTCTCACCCATGTTGTGTGAGTCAAAAGAAGGATCTTGCATTAGTAAACTGTAGCTCATTTAACTTAAAGGCAGTTTAGGATGCTAGTCTCTGTAGAAAGTTCTGTATGTGCATGACCAATAAAATGAATCTTTTGGATAGATGCTCTTCTTCAAAACTTAAATCCAACATGATAAAAAGCATAATGTATACTGTTTTATTGCACACTTGTCAGCTAAGTCAGAGAATCACTCATAATTGTAAACTTAGCTAAAGATATGCCCAGGTGTATATTTACTGAATGAAAGAGAGGGATTAAAACAGGCGCCTCAATAACATAAGGACTGTTGACCTCCAAGTGGGCTACCCTCTTTAAAACCATCAAGATTAAGGTTAGAGGCTAAATTGTGGGCTTCCCCTCCCAAGCCCACCCATTTTTTTCTACAGCTGTATACGAACAGAATAAATCAATCAATAAGGAGAAGATTAACAGATAGTCAGTTCACCTTTTTCATGCACCAATGCAACTAACGCAATGTGATAAATGCAGAATTATGTATCATTCCCGACAAGCCGTGCGTTGTTTCCACGCAGACCACGCATTCAAAACAAAAATTATCGGCTTTAGTTCTGACGCTGAACACACCCTTTTCTCTTGCAGAAATGCGAGAAAAGCCACTCATCCAAAGATCGGTATGCGTTGAAGGAAACCAACGCGAACCGCAAGAGTTTATAAATCTAGCATAGCTCAGGGGCGTAATGGCTATGGGAAGTCCGATTCATTTGAACAAATCGGTTCATTCGACCGCTACGTTTTAAAGAATCGGTTCAAAGATGATTCGCTAAGCGATTAGTTTGAGTAAAAAAAAAATACTTAGCGAATCGGTTCGACCAAATCATTAAAAAAGAACCGGTTCAAAACACACGATTCGTTCGATTCGATCTAGAAGAGGATCCACTATGAATACACCGCCCAAGTCAATGGAATGCCAACCATGTGCTTTAAAGAGGCGCATCACGGTCTCTAGTAGGCTATACATCAAATAAACAAATCAACAAAAAAATAAACAAGCGTTGAACACAAACACTACATCCAGTAGATTTTTTTTAAGCCTGAATATAACGAGATTGATGATCTATAATAAGGAGTCAGCTCAAATGAACTAAATCAATATATCGAAGTAAATTACAGTATATGTATCTAAATGTAGCGCTATTAGTGTGTAATTTTGCTATGCATGTAATGGATTAATCTTTGACTCCTCGTCAGGCGGCAGGATCAAGAATAATAGGTTTAAAATGGAACCCTGTCATTAAGCACCATAATCAGTACTAGCCTATACATGACCAATGGCTGAAATCAGTTTTACATACAGCAGCAGGGACAGCTTGGATTTAACTGCATTCATCCCGGTGTCTTTTAGTGCCAAATGTAATCACTAATTGTTTTGATCAATGAAATGAGCACAAAAGAATAATAGACAATATGTATAGCAGAAACTTACCTTGCCGCAACGCAGCATCTTCCAACAAAATTATTCCCTGATCAACGTATCGTAGCCTATCCAGATTTACATTCTTTCAAGCATTGCAATCAATCTGACAGCAGTAATGATGGTATCCTTCACAGGCGGAGCACACAGAGACGATGCACTTTGGCAGAGGAGGTGGAGGGACCAAGTCAGAATCCAGGGTGTTGCGCTAGGGGGAGTTCTCGCCTCTAATTAGATGTACACTGTTACAAAATGCAAACCTCATGCATGTCCTCATTGATAACCAGTGGCATGCATGGTCCTCAGCCTCATTTTAAATTTAGACGCGTACTATTGGTTTTATTTCCTAGAGGAATTGACTTAGAAATAGCTATATCCAGCTCTAGATAGAGGACCAGCTTGTACATAACTGTTGAAAAAAAGGTTACTATATTTTCAATAAAGCTTCTGTAATCTGTCTTTCTGTCTGTCTGTATGTCTGTCTCTCTGTATGTCTGTCTGTTTTATACTAAAAGGAAAATATGATGTCCATATCTTGTTACTGAATAATAAATATACATCTGTCTCTCTTTCTCTCTATCCTTTAATATCTCAGTGTCTCTAGTCTTTGCTGACTTATTGATTGCATCCTGCTATCATACCCCATAAAACTGATGAAGTGAGAGAGAGATAGACAGAGAGAGGGGGGGGGGGGGGGGGCAGAGGGAGATTGTTACCATTAAATCTCAGTCCCTCCCCCACACATTTCCTCTACTCTTCCTGCCATGTAAAGCTTTCTATTCAGTGTTCATTCTCAGTGGCCAACAAAACACAGGCCTTTAGGCTGAGTATTCGGCCACTGTCATTACAACGCCAAGGTTCTCACTTATATCTCATATTGTATTGAAAATGCTATCCGTTATTTGCACTTACATGAGAATAGAAAGTATAGACTACATTCTTATCTGCTGCAGAATATTCCTACACACATACTGTAGTACATATATTTTGGTACATTTACATATAATTATGTCAGGACATTTGTTAATGTTTTAAGACCACCAGTTGAGGAGTCACTCATCGGTGATGACAGGATTGAGGGAACATTACATAGGGAGATTGTGAGGAGTGGAGTGGCATAGAGGTAAAAAGCTCAGGTTGGGTAATCAGAAGAAGGCTCATTCCCTGCAAAGAGTGAGCCTCACTTTTAGGCCTATTAGACTTAATCCCTGGTTGCTTCAGGGAGGTTATCCCTCTAATGTTGCTTTGGATATGTATATTTGTTGGATAAATATCTACTTACTATGCTAAAAAAAACTACTAACAACAGTAAGTAGTGATGGGTTGACTTTGGATACTGACATTTTTTTTTAGAGTCCCATATAGTCCTATAAATCCATTCTCTCTAATAACTACAGCATTTGCCACATTCTTGATCTTGTCACATTATTATGATTACCTTTTTACTGTAATCAATCTTCACAAAATATGTTGTCACATATGTTGCAAATTAAACAGTTATATTGTGTATTATTTTCATGAGATGCTTTGACCATAACAGAACTTCAACTTTATAGTTGGGCCCTCTTGTGTCCATTTTTAGTAGTTCTTTTTGACTCAAAATGCATTGAAGGAAACATACTTTAAATGTTAAATGTGGTCCTCAAAAATCTTTGATTATATATTTCACTCATGTACAAAACAATGATTTATAAAGGTAATATTTTTTTCAACAGAACAACTCTTATTAGAAAGGCTGTTAATGAAACATCTTTTGAAAACAACACTCTGCACCTTAGGTTTGCATAAAAATTCAAAGCATTTGGGTTTAAGTGCAGTGTAGTAAATTGAATTATTGAATACACCAAATATTTGGAGGCTATTTTATGAGTAAGGTAATCAGGTGTTCCCTGTAGCAATTAAGGGTGGGGTCTCAATTTTTCTTTTTCATGTTTGTATTTTTTTTTTTTTTAAGATTAATTGCGAAGGCTGTTGCCCTACATCTGTCTATAGGCGTTTGGTATGTAGTCTACATATGAACGAGGTAAAGGGGCTGTTCGGATTTCTTACACACACACACACACACACACACACACACACACACACACACACACACACACACACATATATATATATTCATATATTTTAGAAAATGAAGAAACTTTCTGCACCCTCCTTCACTGAACCTGATTGACCAATAGGGGGCGGCAAATACTCTTTTTTTTTACGGCGACTAGGGAAGAAAAAAGAGATTGAGTTGAAAACTGTTTTCTCTAAAAGCAATTTAAAGCTAAAACAACGCATGTCGGTTAAGCAGCTAATATTTCTCTGTGAACAAAGAGTTCACAGAGACCCTACATGTTGGAAAGTGAAAAAACTGTTCACCACAAATTTGGAAAGTACTGGAGACGGGCTTTGGCGACCTTGGTGAGCGCACATGTTAAGTTTGTACATTTGTACAGAGATGATTTCACCTCTAAAGAACTAAATTGTGCCAAAAAAATGACAAAATAAATATCTCAAACAGCAATTGCGAGTGGGGTGGCCAATGGGGTGGCCAGGGTTCGGTCCATGGTGGTCACGGCCACCCCTGGCCACCACCTAGCTCCACCACTGATCAGAATTTCAAGTCCTTGTGTCATTGTTCACAAACAAGATGCTTAGTTGTTTCAAAAAGCTTAGTCGTATTCTCAATATAAAAATTTACTCTGTTGGTATTTTCTGAAGTACACTATGGCTGCATTTTTTATGACAATAATTGAAAATGCACAAGGCTGCCCTTTTTCTGTATGGCATTTATACTGTACATTTCAACAGTACAAAGCCACACATTCCTTTATGTGAGATTAGGATTGCAAGAGATTGGACAGGATTCACATTTCTGCTTTTACTTTTGGTCTGTCAACAAATTACTGTGTCATTGAGAATCAATAAGAAAAAACACCAAATTATTTTATAGCACAAAGGAAAAACATACTATGTAAGCAAAAGGTTACCATACGAAACTCTTCTTAGAGAGTTCTGTACAATCAGAATGGTATGGGGCCCTGACGTTCCAGTCTGTCAGGCCAAAGATTCTCATCTACATCACAGCGGATATCTTCTCTTGTGATTCAGCAAGGAAAGAATCTTTTTGCGTGTCTTATCCAGCGTCTGCAGGCGTCGGCAGTGATGTCCTCACATGCTGCATCCATGGCAGCCAGAAGGGTAATTTGATTATGTGGCTGGCGATCGTAGACCTTCCACCTCCATGCTGAAAAGAACTCCTCAATTGGGTTAAGGAATGGGGAATAGGGTGGAAGGAATTCCATAATCATACTGTGGTGGGTCACAAACCATTGCCTGATGGTATTTGAATGATGGAAACTCACATTATCCCAAAGTACCAAAAACTTTAGTAACTCATCATAAACATGACCTCTCTCATCAGCAGGTATGAGATCCCATAGGGTGTCTAAGAAGGTGAGGAGACGCTGTGTGTTGTATGGCCCTATAAAGGGGATACGATTTACCACACCATTCTCTGACAAAGCAGCACACATAATAATGTTTCCTTCCCGCTGGCACATCCACAGTAGCTCTGTGTCCAATGACATTTTGACCACGCCTTCTGATTTTGGTCAGGTTGAAGCCAGCTTCATCCAGGTATATGAAGTTGTGAGGCGCTTCACTTGATTCCAGTTCCGTTATACGCTATATCCCAGAAGATGCTAAATTAGATTTATAAGTTATATGTATTCTCATTTTGGACAACATAAAGTTACATCAAATACACACATTGCGTGTTCTTTTCTACAGCCAAAACAAATGTATACAGCTCACACTTACTGTAAAGTAATTGATGACAACAGTAACTGTGCACATATTTTACCTGTACATACTGGTACTGTAGCTCCTTCAGTCTATCACCATTCCTCTCAAATGGTACATGGTACAGCTGTTTCATGCTCATATGGTTTCTTTTCAGCACCCTGGTTGAGATGCTAACAGATTGGATGTTTTCAAAGACATTGTTGTCTTCTATAATGGCACTCTGAATTTCCCTTAGTCTAATGACATTATTTTCTTTGACCATGTTTCAAACGTTTGAATGACTGAGGACACGGTTGTTCTCCCAATAATCGGCTGCACCCTTCGGCCAGCCTCAGCCATCGTAAGGCCATGATTGAGAACGTGGTCCACAAGAGTTACCCTTATTTCATCTCCTCTGCCTCTTCTAACTCTTCCTCTGTTTTTCCTCCCTAACCTTCCACCACGCAAGTCTAATAGAAATGTATATAAAATATGCTTGACATATTATGACAACAGGTTCAACCATTTTGCCGTTAATGACTTGTGCAATTAACTATTGCTAATGTTTTTTGGGGGTAATACTATTCAACAGAGAACCAGTATAATATATTTTGATCAGCATGACATAAGCAATTGATAATGTAGGAAACAGCAGACAATTGTACATAACCAATTGCATGAATGTACCAAAGCATTGGCAATTTGTTCAAAAGAATGAGAAATTTATTTTATGTGTGTGCACAAGTGATTAGATGATGTGAAGGTTGAACAAGTAGTTTTGAGATTTTCAGTTGTGATCTGAGAAATGTACCAAAGCGACTGAGAAAAACTGTAATATACAGACTAAATTGCAGAATAGCCTATTATATTTAAAAGTTTCGGTATTGTTACAAACCTTGAAGTCTTAAAAAAAGAAAAAAAGCTATGAAACATTTCCATTGGTATTGAACAGGAAAAAGCATTTAGTCTAATTAATATAATACACGTGCTTTGTGACAACATCATATGTCAGTGTCAATTGTTAGCCTATGCAAATTATCTTGAGACCTATCTCTTACATAAAAATAATAAAATAAATATTAAATTAAACAAATAACAAAGTAAAAACAGTTTTGTCCACTAAGTGGCACTCGTGAACACACAAAGTTTAGAATGATGCGTGGACCGTGAGGCTTGTGCAGTCGAAGCTGGAGAGGAGATGCAGGATAGATATATTTTATTGTATTCATTTTTGTATACAGTTATGTTTTTGTGTGTTTCTTTGTTTATATTTTTAATACATGTTAATTGTTGTGAAGCTCTAAAGCCGAAGATAATTTTCCATACTGTGGAAAAACCTAAGCAATGGCATCCGCAAACAAACGATTATAGACCTTTTCTCCGCAATTTTTATTTTTTATTTTTTACTACTATTATTAAATTTGTATTTTTTTGACACTAATATATATATATTAGCTGATTATATAATATATATATTATATAATATATATATATAAATCTTGATTAAAAAAAAATACGTTTATTTTGTTATGGGGTGAATTGTTGGCGTCTTTAGCGAGTTGTGACAAACAATGTGCAAAGCATGATATTTAAGCATAGTTTGTTTTGTTTTCATATCCTGTGAAATTAAATATCCAATTTTTCCAGCCAAGATCAAATGTGTTGTTGTAATAAAGTTCAGTTTGACACCTACTGTGCATAGTGTTTTAAAAACATTTTTAATACAGATGAGTGGGCTTGTTACTTAATTGTTTAAAAAACATATTTCTGATTAGATTGTTAAAATACTGCAAATGCCAGTTATTTTATCTAATGTAATGAGATCAATATATTTTTATGTAGTCTATGGTTGTAAACAGGGCCGGCCCGACCCAATAAACAAACTAAACATTTGTTTAGGGCCCCGTGATTGGTTCGGGGCCCCACCCACCACCCCCATTTATTTTATTTTTTGCCCATCAATTACTCTAATCAACAAAACACACAACCGTATCAATGAAACGTAGTATGTTTCATTTCGTATATTTTTTCTAAATTAACTATTTTCTAGAAACCTGTAGGGCCCCATACACTATTTAGGGCCTCCAAAACCATAGGTCCGGCCCTGGTTGTAAAGTAACTTTTGGAGTCAGCGACTTTCATACATGTGAAAATAGACTAATATTTACTTTTTGAAGCACTTAAAACGAATCAAAGCACATAGTATTTGAATGTGTTACTTAAAATATTATAAAACTGCAAGCATATTCCATGAATGCATCTACAAATGCATTCAGCAACTATGTCAGTCAGTGTGTCATTGTACGATGAAAATCGGATCATTGTATGTCTGACGCGTGCACAGATGGTCTGGGAGTGCGCGTGCAGCCGGGTCGCATTGTTCTGAGCGTGACACTTTCTATGCGCGAGCTAATGAGAACAGACTGACTCTCGTTCCTCTGTCCCTCATCCGTCCGTTTCCATCTGTCTCCAAATAATTTGAGCACTCTGACGGGTTGATACGAGACAAAGATGTGAAGCGATAGATAGATAGATAGATAGATAGATAGATAGATAGATAGATAGATAGATAGATAGATAGATAGATAGATAGATAGATAGATAGATAGATAGATAGATAGATAGATAGATAGAGTGAGTTGTTTGATGAAAAGTATTGCTGTTTTGTTTTGCAGAAAGGACAGATTGGCGCTTTGCATTAAGGGTCAACGTCTAATCTGGCTACCTGAGCTGAGGGCTAATGTATTCGACCCTTCTCTGTGACATACAGGGAGACATATGGCATTAAAGCAGGACTGGGTGTAATTCATTACATAATCATCAAACGAGGTCTGCTCTTCTAACATCAGAGACTGCGGATTGCAGCACTTCCTGGTATGGAAATGCTTAGGCTAGATATTATGATGTTCATTTGTAATTTCCAATCTTAGGTTATTACTTGTGTGCTACATAAATGAGGCAATTTACATTTTCCGACATTAATCCCAATGTTGTTTCTTGCGTTTTTCTGGTTGTTAATTAACTGTTTGTGTGGCCTATGATAGACCTTCAAGCAGAATCGTCGTGATCAGCTGATTATATTTATGGTTTCTTTAACGTGAAATAGATCACCCACACACACACACACACACACACACACACACACACACACACACACACACACACACACACACACACACACACACACACACACGTTGTGTTTCCATGTTTTATGGGGACTTTCCATAGACATAATGGTTTTTAAACTGTACAAACTTTATATTCTATCCCCTAAACCTAACCCTACCCCTAAACCTAACCCTCACAGAAAACTTTCTGCATTTTTACATTTTCAAAAAACATCATTTAGTATGATTTATAAGCTGTTTTCCTCATGGGGACTGACAAAATATCCCCACAAGGTCAAAAATTTCGGGTTTTACTATCCTTATGGGGACATTTGGTCCCCACAAAGTGATAAATACACGCTCACACACACACACACACACACACACACACGCACACTCGCTCTTTCCCATGGGATGCAGCAGACGGGTTGTAATTCGGTTGCCTTGGTCCGTCTGGGCAAGCACCTGTCTCCTCTCTGGGGAGATATTCGCCTATGGGTCGAACTAAGCGGACTGCATGTGAACACACGCATGTGTGTGACAGAATGATATATTCATTTTAAACCATTTTCTTACACTATAATATTAGTAACAGCAATGTAGGCTATTTTATAATGTCAAAATATACTTAATGAAACGGCAGTCCATGCGTGAAGAGTATTAGCTACCGAATATATTAACAACATAGGTTATAGAATCTTATTGGCACAATGTATTTTATTTGAATGTGCTTTTATTGCAAAAAGTACAACAGACAAAACAGTATCGTTTTTTTTTTTTTTTTTTTTTACATTTATTTAAAATAGTAAAAAAAAAACAAAAAAAAAACAGCGTTGGTAAAAACCAGTGTAGCTACTGGTTATTCCCCTACAAAATGACGGAAATCCCATGAATTAACAGGGCGATCTTTGGATATGAGGCAGAGACATGAGATAATTTGTTCACTATAAAAATTTCAAGAGGTTCACAAGAAACACGTAAACAAATAATCTTTATAAAATAGTTTGCCAAAGAAAAAAATAAACTACTTTTAGATCATTTTTGGTCGCAGCAGAGAGAGAGCGTCAATGGGTAGCTAGACTTGGAGGCAAACAACCTGGAGAAAAATAGCTGGCTTTATTATGAATTGCCAATTATTACTTCGACATTAGTTATGTAAATACATTTCTACCGAAACACAAAATATAATCTAGTGGTACTTTTTAACCACCACAAATCATCAGGTACCCAAGGCGCTATCTATGCAGCACTTTGCAAACGAAATAAACAATACAGCAATACATCGGGGAAGTGCTTATCTTTACTATAGGACAGGACATCAACACTATTATTATAAAAACCTTAGTGCATACACAGCGAAGGCCCTCCTATTCCTAAAAACTGCCAATGAAAAGTGCAAGTGAAAAGCAACAGTAAACCCCAACTCTGCCACACCAGTGTAAAATCTGAATAATCATAAAACATTAAATATTTATTTACACGAACCTTAGAAAGGCTATTTTAAAGACACTCACATATGCTATCTTAATTTACTTTATAAATATAATAAACGAGAAAAAATATAAAATTAAGAACTAATATTGTTACGATTTGTTCCAGCACAGAAGTAGTCTATCCATTTTTTCCCAAGAAGGTTGCCATAAAAACTGGTTGATTTATTCATCCAGATTGTGCAGACCAAATTTTATTTGTAACGGTTGTTGGATGGATTAGGATAACTAGTTTGAATGGATATGATATTTGGGAATTAATGAATATGAAAAATCAAAGAATAGTTTCTCAATCCTATCCTACCCAAGTTAAAACGTTCCATTAATTATTGCCTCAAATGCACTTTTGATGTTGAACTAGATATAACGTCTGAACAGCTATCTTTTATTCTATCTTGCTACAGTGTCAAACATTATTGCGACACATTATTTTCGTTAAAAATGTATAATAACTCATAATATTAACAAACATAATTCTATTATCTAATGCTTAAAAGATAATTGGTTAATGCGCATTCAAAATTTCATGAAACTTTGATACAGTATATTTTCATATAGACCTATTGTAGGTCATTTTTAAATGTTCATAAACCACTGCTCTGTTAAGCATTAAATATTATTTATTTGTTAATGACGCATGAACGAAAGTAATTATAAAGTATTACCTATTTTTCTTAATATTTTTTGTGTCCTTCTTGAATAGGTAGGCTACTTCTCCATCAGTAAACTTGTTCAAATGCACTTGTAGGATTTTGCTGTAGACCTACTGTTGAATGTCCTCTTAAGTTCATTAAACGTCCAAAACGTGGTTAAGGTAAGATATATAACAGATAGCCAGGCGAAGTATTTCTATCTTTGAGAGCTTCTTGTCGGGTGGGAGTGTTGGTAGCAGCTTCCTAAGTTCGGCGAACGCCACGTTGAACGCTTCCACGCGGATGCGCTCGCGCGTGGCGTGCGCAGAGCGGTATTTCGCAGTCGCGCGCCTCCTCCTTCTCTTCTCTTCTCGTGTGAGCGCGGCTGGCACGAGTGCGCGCGTCTTGCCATCATCGGCCTCGAAGGGCTCGAGAGCCACACAGTCCACCTTCATCAGGTTCAGACATTCTGAGTCCGGCTGTGGCCAGGTGAGGTCAGGATCCGTCTGATCAGGACTCAGCATCATTTTCAGCACTTCAGAGGTTGTTAACTGCTCTGTTGAAGAAGACAAAGTAGGTATATGTTCTTCAAACATAAAGAATAATCTACCCATATTATAACAGATAATTTCAATGCAGTAGCACCCAATCTTGTCAGCATATATTGCACCGCACTTGTTCTTTTATTGGAGGAAAGTTGCATAAATAAAAAATACAAAAAGAATTACATAATCAACTAAATTAAACGGATGGAGTGTCCAAATTAAGTTCTTATTCATTTCATTCACATTTGTTTTCAGGGTAACGATAAACACGCGTGTGTTTGCACAACTTCATAGAATCTACCTTTTCAATTAGCCGATGGTATTTCCACCACAGTATTGATATTGGCTAATGTTTATGAATGATATTGTCAATGCCAGTGTGCATTTCGCCTCATTCAGCGCACAGTTTTTATTAATCAGTATGGTTAGCCTATACATTTTAACTGGCTCCATGCTTAGTTAATGGAAATCAATTATTGTCGCCAAAGCAAAGCCATAGCTGACCATCTGTCGCAAATGCAAAGTCTATAGCTCCAGATGACACAAGGGAGCGTGCATTTTAGACATGGTGCTTCTCAAACTTGGGCTAAGCTTTGATTTTTCTTTAATATTAGAGGCTGAAAAATTATATTTAGCACCACGTAGCTAACTGAGCATAACTAGGCTACTGTATACTACGGTTCACGTCACTTTTATTTGAATGTTATTTGCATACGTAGGCTACTTATCAACAAATGGTGAACTACATAGGGTAACATTTCGTGGAGCTACTCATAAATACATTTTGTTGCTATTAATTAAATATTATAATCACATTTAATGTGTGTAACTTGAACATTGTAGGCTAATGTGAAGTTTTGTACCTAAAGACATTTAGCGAAACGAAAACATGAAAAGTTAAAAGCAGCCGTAGGGCCCTACAGACACAGCAATGATACAATGCTTGAAACTCACCTTTAAAATTAATGATGAATTCAACGAGACCGTAATTCCCCAAAATGTAGCTTTAATGAGTGTGTTCTTAGTGAAACATGTCCATTCTCCTTTCTCAAATCTTATTTTAGTTCAGCATCATCAAAGGCATTTCTTCGTGGTAATTTCTTATGATCTATTTACGCAGGTCTTTAACGTAGATTCGTGTTCTTGTACGATGAAATTGCCATTAGCAATCTTAAAGGATGGAGATTAATATAACGGGACCGGTAACGAACGCACTTGGAGATGTTATGCCCTATGACCCTTGCGTAGACAACAATGGACACGCGTCCTCTGACAAGATCGTTGGATGAGAAAGTGCTGTCAGTCGCTCAGGCTGTCTCTATTTTTCCCGGGGATACTATTGCTCCAGTCATCCCTTTGTACAACAACATCCAGGCGTGCTTGTCCCTGTGCCTCTGATGATTTGAGAGATAACATTCCACTGGCTCCCTAAAAAGTGCGAAATGACGGGGGATCTCTCTCTCTCTCTCTCTCTCTCTCTCTCTCTCTCTCTCTCTCTCTCTCTCTCTCTCTCTCTTTCTCTAACAAATCATTTACTTTATGCACTTACCCACGACAGTCACACCCTCGTCCCACCCCCTCATTTCCCCCTTCCACTCAGCGACTACTTTCTCGTCTGGAGTGAAAGGACCGCCTCAGGCTAGAGCCTTCAAACACGCAGGATGTCAGTTCAAGGGTTTGGCACTAAGGCAATGGTTAATGAATATGCATAAACAACTCCTGTTAAAGTGGGCTTTGTTGGTGCAATTGAAAAGTTAATTGAAGTTACAGCTTTTTAAAAGAACAAAACTAAAAATAAATAAATAAATAAATAAATCCACACAATATTTCAGTAAACCCACTTTTAGGTTTAGGTGAGATTTTGGCATCAGTCAACTGCAGTGTGACATGCAGCTTAATCTAAAATTGTCTCATCATTTATGCCATCCCAGATGTATATGACTTTCTTTCTTCTGCAGAACACAAATTATGATTTTTAGAAGAATATTTCAGCCCTGTTGGTCCTCACAATGCAAGTGAATGGGTACCAAAATGTAGATGCTCCAAAAAACACATAAAGGCATCATAAAAGTAATCCATTCGACTCCAGTGTTTTAATTCATATTTTCAGAAGTGATATGATAGGTGTGGGTGAGAAACAGATCAACATATCAAAGTCCTTCTCCCTGCCCAGTAGGGGGCGATATGCATGAAGAATGTGAATCTTCAAAAACACAAGAATGTGAAATTGGTCTGTTTCTCACCCACACCTATCATATCACTTCTGAAGACATTGATTTAACCACTGGAGTCTTATGGATTATGTTTTATTCTGACTTTGGATTTTGAATTTGATGTTGGAGCTTTAAAATTTTGGCACCCATTCGCTTGCATTGTATGGATCAAAAGAGCTGAGAAATTCTTCAAAAAATCTTCATTTGTGTTCAGCAGATGAAAGAAAGTCATACACATCTGGGATGACATGAGGGTGAGTAAATGATAAGAGACATTTCATTTTTGGGTGAACTATCCCTTAAAACAACATTTTACTTATCATACAAGTGATTGTATGACCTTTATTTAGAGAATAAATGGAAAATCTTTTACTAGGCAAAATGCATTTGTCACAACTGTGCAAAAGAATTTCTGAAAAAGAAATGGCAACCAATCCCAGTACTTAATATATTCAGTCTCCCTTATACTGTACATTAATGTCTGTGGCATACGTAATGCAAGTTTATTTAATGTAGTTCAGTGTCAATGACAGTTAGCGAATAGATTCCCTTTGCTTACCAAGAAAATTTTAAAACTTCTCATTAAACCTAAATTCTGTAAAAGACACAGTTAAGATGTACCGTAAACATTGATGGGGCCATAATTTACAACATTAATGCTTAATTGATACAGTCCAAGAAATGATTGGGTGAGTAATCATCAAACATGACAATTCAAAGATCAATCATTCTATTGTCTGGTTAAAATAAAATACACTTATTGATGAGTTGTTGCTAGAATCTTTTTATGTTTCTACAGATCTTTCATATGATCTGTGTCTCTGTGTGATATAATGGCTAGAGAACAGCCTTGAAGACTCTTGCTCTTTGTGAAAAGAGACTGAATTTTGATTAGACTCTTCTCATAAAAAGGTAAAAGGGACATGGGATGGTAAAATAAGAGAATGTACTGTCCAACTTCTCATAAAAGACCTTTAAAGTGTAGGCTTATTACTTACCATTACTTTCGCTTTAACAGGCACATCAGTGACTACTATAGCCATCGTGTCACTGTATAAAGGAAGGGTGTGTTTGTCTGTGCATATGACCTCAGATATAATCAGTAAAATGGAAAAGGACAATACCAAATCTGACAAGAAAATATGCTCTTTTAAACTGATACATTTTAGACTCTATTTATCAAGGCTGGCGAGACATATTACAGTAGATTTAATTAAAAACTCCTACATTTATCCTCTGTTTTTGAACGAAGTCAGCTGGTCCACTGTTTCCTACAACACACCCTCCCTTCTTATCACATATAAATTCACAGAGTCAGATGTGAGAAAGAGGCATATGGCCTCCAGAGTCAACCATCCCCCTCTTCTGCCCCCTTTGCCTGGTGCATGTGTTCATATCTGGGCATTGCTTAGGGAAGGGGGCAAGGACCTTACTGACTGAATTGAGGTCCTCTCTCTCTCTCTCTCTCTCTCTCTCTCTCTCTCTGTGTGTGTGTGTGTGTGTGTTCAGGCAGCTGGCTGATGTTGCTGGAAGGATGGAAAGATGGATGGGTGGATAGAGAGATGGATGGAGGCAGAATATCTGACCCAGGGCCAGTGGATGTGTATTAAAATAGCAAGAACAAGAGAGAGCGAGAGAGCGAGAGAGAGAAACAACATAGGGCAGGGCATGGAGGTAAACGGAACTGAGTATAAGACAATGGGATGGATTATTTTGACTGGAAAGAGGGGATAATTAAAGATCATGTGTGTTTTGGGTAATATTATGCATATTATTTTATGTGTGGGCATGCATTTATTTGCAAATGCTCTATTTTCTTGTAATTTGGTGTAGTCAGGTTTAATTCAACATGCTAACTCTGAAGGGAGCATGTGTGCGTAGTTTCAGGAGGGCTGGTGGAGATCACAAGTATTGATCTCTGTTGTTCATGGTGACAGAACAATGGATTGAAGCTCATTTCATGGCTTAATTCAGTCCAAATACCTGGTCAATAAGAATACCTTCTGCCAGGCCAAGCTTTCATGTATGAGCATTTAGATTATATGAAACAAACAGGCACACATATTTCGAATCACCACATCATGTCATCAATACATACAAAGTTGAATGTGAACTTTGTTTAGTTGCTCAAGTTGCACCCCAGGCAAGCACTTTGTGCGCTAATTTACCAAAAACAAGCAGAATTGTCTGGCATTTGTGACAGGTGGCACTAACCAAGTCAATTAAGTGTTCCTGTTCCAATTAATCTGAAAAGGAATTTTGTTTTATGGCGAAATCAAAAGAATGCCCTACTTCGTGGTGAACAGTTTTCAGTCCCTTCATGAGCTAAAAAATGTCCTACGTTGTTAGAGACCTTTACATATTTACCAATAGAGTCATTCGACCCAAGAGCTGTGTGAGTATATTCCATTGCTGTTGATCATATCTGAAGAAATGAATTCCAACATACAGTCATGCCAAGCAGTATGTGTGTTCTGATGGTTAGAGAAGTAGAGTCCAGTTTTTTATTTGCAAGAACAACATGGTCTTGTTTGTGTAATCGCCTTATCTAGAATGGATACCAGTTGCATATTTGATATAATTTAACTTATTTTGATATTGTTTGCCTACTTTGTGGTAAAACAATGGGGTAAAGCTTCAATCATTTCTGTCTAGTGAGTTTTAAGGTCAGAGAAACATTTTTAAAGAATATGAGGTGAAAATAATAGGTTTATTTCAAAATGAGTTTGAACATGGATTGTTAGAGTGGGGGTAGTCTAAACTCAGCTGCATGACTGACCCAGGCACTGGATGGCACCCATTACAGCCCCAATAAGAGCCAGCTGCAGCTCATCAGCACAGGACACCTGAGCTCCGAGCTCAGCCCTAGTTCGACATATTGCCCTTTACACACAATAACACTCTTGCGCACACATGCACAATATTTCCTACAGTACATGGACATTTATGCGTACAGTTCTCAAGGACACTATATAACAGTGTTTTGGGTGTCATTTTTGGTTTAGGCTGACAGGAACAAAAATAAGTCATATCCCTCCAAGAAACAGAGAGAGAGAGAGAGAGAGAGAGAGAGAGAGAGAGAGAGAGAGAGAGAGCGAGAGAGAGAGCGAGAGAGAGAGACAGGAAAGATGAGCGATGGCATATATTTCTTCTCTCTCACATCTCCGGGGTTAGCTCAAGTCAGAATGCCTCATCCTCCCCCATGAATTGGGATCAGGTGGGGATCAGCTGGACCTTCGAGGGGGGGGGGATTGTGTGTGTGTGTTTTGGTAGTGGTGGTGATGAGCAGGAGGATAGGGTGCCAGGCCGGCCTGGGGCCAATGTTGCACCTGTGAGAGATCCTGGAGGCAAATCAGTGTGTGTAGATGCATGGATACAATTGGAAAGGTCCATCATAGCACCTGCACATGGCCAATTGGAAAGTTTGACAACGAGTAATAAAACAATCTCATTTGGGCTTTTCTCTTACTTTGTACACTCTTATAAGTAATTATTATGGGTTCAATGCTTGCTTCATATTTGGAACCACTGAAAGGTTCCATATAGAAGCGTTCTTTTTTTTCTTTTTTTTTTTTAAAGGTTTTAAATAGAAGCTAATAGTTAGCTACATAGCTAGTTTAGTTTTAGATTAATGGACAATGCATCTCAAGGAAATGTTAACTAGTTAGTATAAATGTACTTTATTACTAGAAGAAATTGAAATAACCATGTGTATAATACATTAAAGTATGATTAAATAGAGACTAGAATTAAATAGGTATAAAACATTTTGCCTAATGAACCCTTTTGAGCCATATAAGTTATTTGTTTTATATACTGAACCTTTTAGGCATAAAGGGTTCTTTTGGAGTTGGGTAAAGGGCTCTAGGTTTCTAAATAAAACCCTAATTGTCCATTTTTACTTGGAGTGTAATGTGTTATTACCCTGATTCATACAAGAATCTCACTGCTTCCACAATCTGATGGTGATGATTCTGAGTGTGTGCACGTGCTTATGTGCGGGAGCACGCCTGAGTTGGTCAGCCCTTTCCCTCAAGAACAATCTTTGAGGTGTAAATAACTGAGACAAAGAGGGAGTTAAGTGAGTACCCAACATCTTTCTCCCTTTTTGCTTTTTTCTCTTTTTCCCTCCCACTTTGTCTCCAGGGAGTGTACCAGCCTGGCGTGAACTGGACACCATCTGCTATAATGTGACAGAATGGAAACCCCAAATACTTTCATTTAATTCTGCTTTGCGTGTTTGTGTGTGGGCACATGAGAAGACAGTGCATAGCTCCTGTGAATTACCTATATTTTTCAAAAAATGCAGCTTGGCTTCTGTAAAAACACAAACATATAGAAATACCCACACTGACATATGTACACTAAAGGTAAGGGTCACGTCTGTATAACCAGAATTTGCTCCCTTGTGTCCTTTGTTGAATTCAAAGGCCATCTGTTTTTCTCTAACAAGCTTTCTCTTTCTCTTTGTTATTTTATCCCCTCTTTCTTTGCATTTCATTTCTCTTGATTTAAAGTCTCTCTCTGTTTTCTGTTATTACATTTTATATAAATTAACTCTAAAGTTCTTCATTAACATTATAAGACTGGAATTGGTCTCCTCTAAGATTTTGAGAAACAAAGTTAATTCTTTGTACTATGTGCAGCTGTTTCCAGCAAGAAAAAATTCAGCACCATGGACAGTCCTGGAGAACTTTTAAAGGAATAATTCACCCTCATGCCATTCCAGATGTGTATGACTTTCTTTCTTCTGCAGAAAACAAACAACATTCTTAAGAACAATATCTCAGCTCTGTAGGCCCAAACAATACAAGTCATATTCATTTTACTTATATAGCACCTTTCAGCAATTAGGCACAAAGTGCTTCACAAAACATAAACTCAAATACACCAACATATTTACACAGTAATAAAGTGACACACAAAACACAACACATTCACATAGGAATAAAACCAAGTCTATACAAATGAGTTTTTAAACGAGACTTAAAAACAGACATAGATTCAGCAGATCTAATGTCCCAGGGCAGGCTGTTCCATAATCGTTTGGAATTCACTACAAACGCTTTATCACTTTTGTTTTGCATCTGGATCTTGGAACAGCCAACAGATCATGACAAAATCATCTAAGAGGTCTAACTGTTATGTAACAGTAAAAAGTTCTGCTTAAAATGGTGAATGATGACCAAAGCCTTGAAGCTTCAAAAAGCACATAAATGCAGCATAAAAGTAATCCAGAATATGTTAAATCCACATCTTCTGAAGCAATCTAATCAGTTTTACAGTACTGTGCAAAAGCTGTTCCAGGACATTCATGTGAAGAATGAGAATCCCAAGCAGCATTCTGTGTAATCCCATAAAAAGGAGGTTATAATAATAAAGTGGGAAATGCTTAAATATATTTATTTAAAAATAAAAATGTATTGAAAGGGTAGTAAGCAATAATCTACAGTATATTAAATCAACACACAAGCCCTAGCCAGGTGGGCTGGTTGTCATATAATGTAATATTCCTCTGTAAATTTGAAATATGACTGCATGCTATCGATCGGATATGGTGTCAAAGTAACTAGGCAGGGAGAGAGTAAACTATACAGACATGCAAAAAGTGAAATAAATGAAAAAACACAGATCACAAAGGACAGATTCCTGGCATCTATGTTTCTAAAGGTAATGTTCATTAAACATCCTTGCAATCATATGCTGTGAATGAAAATAAAGATTTTTATGTTTCTACCTGTGATATAGTACAAAGTTTTGTATTTGTGGACATCTACTGTGTCCATGAGACTCTGTTAGATGTCCCTCTGCATTCATGTCATGTTTTGTTTCTGTTATGTCTGTCTGTGTGGACGTGTATGTTTGTGAGTGACGGGAGTGGAGTGGACACATGGATATGAGGAACTGGCCTGAGGAGGGCTGTAATAAGCAGCTGTGTGTCACCTTTCTTTCTTTCTTTCTTTCTTTCTTTCTTTCTTTCTTTCTTTCTTTCTTTCTTTTTCACTCAATTTATTTACCTCTTTCACCAAAAAAAGAATCACACTATTTCCCTTGGGCCTCTCCTCTACCACCATAATCATGCCTCTAATGAAGAGTGGCAACCCTTCCCCCAACTTCTTTCTATCCCCCAACCCCAATTTTATTGTCTATCCACTATTTTTTTTTAAACATTTTAATACAGGTGAATGGGGCTGTTTTGCTCGGGTATGTCTTCCCTCTATCTTACAATATATTATGGATCAGCTGTCATGTGACTGGTTTGCACTGGCCTGGAGAATCTTCTCTACTGTTGCATGGCTTTTTTCCCTGTGGTACAGATACCCTCGAGGGATGTGGCTGAGCTTAAACACTGTCTGTGTGTGAGTGTATTTATGATGGAAATATATAAGTCTTGTTTTCTTTTTGTCTCTAAAGGGACAGGTTGCCGTGGTAATGGTGCCTAAGGGAGGGGGGTAAGATGTAAATTGGTTGAGCATCACAGAATGTAAAGTGAATTCTGCATTGTACCACGGGAGTTTGAGTAAGAGAGACAGACTGAGTGAAAGAAAGCGAGAGGTCATGTCCTGCAGGCGCTCAGGATCTATGATGCAGAATATCCCTGATGTGCGAGAAAACACAGTCTGTATGTTGTGTGTGTGAGTGAGCATGTCTGTCAGTCAGGCTACAACATGTCTGGGCATGGCTGCTCAAAGTCCATAACCTTAATTGAATCTCTCTTGAGATTATGAGTACCGGTTAATTGGAAAAACACCCTCACTTGGATTATACTAATCTATTTATTTGCACAGAAAAAGTAATTAATTGCATATACTGTAGTTGTTTAAATCTAAAAAGATACAAATGACAGATACAAGATAAGGGAATTCAATTGGGTAAATCTTTTGATTTATCTGTCTATTTCATTTTTCTTTATTTTGCCTGTGTAAAGCACTTTATATCACTATATATGCAATGTGCTTAAAAAGCTACATAAACTTGCCTTGCCTTACTGATATGACATTATGCATAAATTAAAATTTTGGGTGTAAAATTTGAGGCATTCCAAAGGAACTACTTTTTAAATAATTACATTTGCTTTTTAAAAATAAAATCGAAATATTTTAAAAACATTTGCTTTATAAAAATAAACTAGCAGTGGACTCCAGCATGCATGTTGACAGAGAAGCTGTTCTATTCACAGAGGCTTTAGGCGACGTGTATCTAACAAAGAAGCTCCGATTTCTAGCATAACTAAGCATGCACCAGTGGAAATGAACAGCAATAAATACTGCAATACCTTTTAAGAGAGGATACAGGAACAGAGGTAATGAATAAATAAAATAAAATATAAAAATGTACACGTTCATATAGATGACTTGATATAAATATGACCAATAAGGTTAAGATTTCTTGGCAGTATGCACTGCCAATAAAGTGTTAGACAACAAACAACATTGCATTTTATTATAACAACACACATATGACCACACACATTCAAATCTGTTTCATTTGATGTAAGGAAAAGTCAGCAAAAGGATGTTCTCGCAAAATAGAAAGGTCATATCTGTATACTTACATTTCTATCTCCCTCTCTCTCTCTCTTACCAGTCAAAGATTTCTTGGTGTGTTTTCTTTTTCTTTTTTTCTGAGCTTGTCCAGTTGCCAGGTAACCCTGGGTCACATCTGGGGTCTAAATCAAGCACATTCTCTCCCTAGTTATCAGAGAGATGGGCTGTAATTTATTAGTTTGATAAAAAAAGAGAAAGGTATTATACAGCACATCCAATCTCCACAGAGCTTGTTTGGAATTCATGCCCTATCCCATTTATGGTGCATTCCTCGTCGCATCTCAAAGCCATTCATCTTTAAATTGACCACCTGAGCCAGGTTTCTGCATACTGAGTTGGAAGGAAACATACTAGGCTAGGCTTAGCCTTGTAGACCCATAGAGTAGCAGAGTAGCTTAATGGAATAAGGATATTTTTCAGGGATTTCTAATGCAAAATTTTATCATCAATGATATGCTGTCACAATCTTTTATAGTTCACTATGTCAAGGCAAAAGCTAGTGTTTCAGACAATTGTGTACAGCATTGGAAGTTTTTGAAGATTTGTAAAAAAAATATTAGCATTCATTATAATTCTATCGTCTGTTGAGCAACACACTATCAAAAGACACCTTTTACTTGCACCACCAATATGTCACCCTAGATTTATTGCTTGCACACCCAAAATGTCACCCATTGTCTGTATTTTAAATGTCACTCTAGGGCAGTGGTTCTCAAATTTATTTGGTCACGCCCCCTTTGAAACAACAAAAGATTTTGCTATAAAATGTATATACCTTTTTTTGTTGATTTTACAGAAGAAAAACTATAATTGCATAGTGATATACATCGTTAACGTTATATAACATTTATCATACAGCGATACAGAATTTTGGTGATATTGCCAAGCCCCCAAAATATGTCACTCTGATGCCGTATTCAACTAATTTCTGAGGATTTTGGAGTTTGATAGTTTGCCCAAGGCTAAATTTAAATGAACTGAAACTTTTATGATCGTTTACTCATTGCTTTATAATTTTTATTTTGATTGCCGTGGCCGTGGAACACAAGGAGTTTTCTGAACGTCCGAGCTTTGGCTTTAATAATAAGAAAACCTCCATAAAATGATCCTAAAAGTAATCCTGTAGTCGAGCACTGTATTCTGGATCTTCCAAAGCTGTGTGATGGCTTTGCGGAAAGGAACAGATCAAAATGTATGTCTTTTTTAATTAGCATTCTCATCCGCCATAACAGTCATATCCTGACATGCATTTTATTAAAAAACTTCCACCTCAAGAACCGTTACAGCAGCTCTGACGTCAGTGATGTCTTGTGTCTGACTGCAACATTCTAAAGTTGGATGTATCCTATATATATATATATATATATATATATATATATATATATATATATATATACACTGTATATAGAACTGATACAACAGTCTAGTGACAATCATGTTTAATGCTTAATCTGTTCTTCATGGATATTATTCCTTACGT
Organism: Xyrauchen texanus; assembly: GCF_025860055.1. Classification (NCBI taxonomy): domain Eukaryota; kingdom Metazoa; phylum Chordata; class Actinopteri; order Cypriniformes; family Catostomidae; genus Xyrauchen; species Xyrauchen texanus. Next base: position 30,472,938 of record NC_068293.1, on the reverse strand, counting down.
GGGTGAAGAAATACATGGATTGCGATTTCAGAGCATCAACTGGCCTGGTATGCATCTTATCAGTGCAGAACAACGATCACCAAAGGAAGCGGCAAAACTGTCCACAAACTTTCATGTAAATAGAAAAAGTTGTAATATCTGCTTGTTTCAGGGTCCTTTCCCTCGGAGAGTCCTTAAAAAGAGGTACTCTAGATATACATCTAACTCTCTCAGGCTTTTAAGAAACAGTAAAAATTCCCGACTTTAAATATACACAAATCTCCATAAGATGTTGGTTAATGGAGAAAAATAACCTTGGGAGAAATCAGACTCACTGTGGGGGCCAGTTCCCTTCTGGCTAAACAGCATGAACATGATGCCAAAATTAGTTATTTGTGTGCAGTGCAAGTCATGGTTTAAAATTTGTCAACTAAGTAAGTGTTAATGGCCAGTATTTATACAAAGATTTTGTATGAACTGTAAGATTAATGACTAATACCTTTGAAGTCCACCCTGGATTAACTGCAGGAGTTAACAAAGATGCAATTGTCCTTTGTTAGTGGGGTGATGAAGGCTTTTGTTGGCAAATAATTGGTAGTCTATGTATTCCATTTCAAGAGTGTAGTCCATCAATAAACTAAGGTGATGCAGGCAGAGATCAATGAGGTGCATTGCAGTTCAACCGGTAGGTCATTTCAGTGAGGTTTGGTGGGGTCCATCCTAAATCCAATGTTCAGGCAAAGGCATATGAAGTATCCAGTGTTTTACAGTTGGAGTTGGAATAAGTTCATCCTCTGAAGTCCATCATAAAAGACTGAAGTGATATCTGGGTAGCACCGGCTGTAGTTTGTTTTCATCACTCAGAGACATGTAGCAGTGGAGTCTGACAACAAGCAGGAACAGAGCTGGATATGGCCTGCTCTGGTAACCTCAGGATATGAGACAGGGAAACAAATAGAATAATCTTGGCGTAGATGCCATTCAATTTATTGCATAGTTATTGATTATGAGAAAGGTTTCTGAGAAATATTTCTGGTTCTGGCAGACCTAACTAAAGCAACCTAATTGTGAGTTGATAGATAAACGAAGGGTATGCCTGGCTAAAGAGATGAGTCTTTAGTCTAGACTTAAACTGAGTGAGTGTGTCTGCGTCCCGAACAGTTTAAGGGTGATTATTCCATAGTTTTGGAGCAAATAGGAAAAGGACCTACCTCCTCTTGTGGATTTTGATATTCTAGGAACTATTAACAGGCCATTACCTTATGACTCCGTAGCACTAGAGGAAGTGGAGTATGATAATGAACTACCCCTCCACCACGGCCCTCCTCCAAATACCCTCCAATGTCTGCGATCGGCGAGGAACAGCAAGTGATCATTATCATAGACTGAATGATGAGTTAGCTACAGCTCATGAGAGACAGCACAGCATCCAGTATCGCAGGCCACACTCACCCGCATTCTACACCTTGGGGCTTGGACCCCCTCTCAGACTAGACGAGGTCGTGGACAGTATGACGTCCGGCCCCGCACTCAATGGCCAGAATCCTACTCAACCCTCCCTCATCTGCAGTCCAGCATGAATCATGCTGATGTAGGACCCTTACCTTCATACCCAATTGGGCCTGACGTGAATCGTTCGGGCCCCTCCCAAGGCAGACAGTTCTTCCCAGTAGCGACAACTTTAGGAGGAGGAGAGTACAGGGGCCCCGCACCTAAAATCCCCCTTTTCATCCATAAGGACCCCATGGAGTTCTCTCGGCTGAAATTGCAAACCTGCTACCCGCTGATACCACAGAGCTCTTCAAGAGGAGGCCCATCTCATCGCCGACTCGTACATAAACTCACCAATGCCTCACTCAGATACCATGGCTGCCCTGAATGAGAAGTTTGGCCAACCGCACCATGTAGCATTAAAAAGGATTGCTGTAGTTATTGGCTCGCTCAATGTCCGAAGAGGAGATATAGCTGCCTTTGAAAGATTCTCTCTACATGTTCAGTCACTTGTGGGTATGCTCCAATCATTGGGCCCAGATGGCGAAGTTGAGCTGAGATGCGGCTCACATGTAGTCTGACTCCTCACCAAGGTTCCAATTGAAATGAGGGCAAACTATAGGCGTCAGATGCTCCAATGCCCTGGACATGCACTGCTTGACATGGCAGAATGGCTCCGGTACAAGTTCTGGTGTCAAGGTTACGACGATCCCTCAGACATTCGTGCCCAAGGGCCACTGGGTCACAGAGTCAAGACACGACGCAGTAAGCCAGCAGCTTTGGTGCTACATGGAGCCGAGAGTGGTACGCCAAACCAAGTGACCAAGCAAGCATGTCAGAGCTCATCCAAGCCAAAATGGAAGGGCAAGATGAAACTGTCCGTATTGCGAGGGCACAGAGCACTTCTTGAATAAGTGTCCCGATATTCGAAAACTCACTAGAGAGGAAGTCATAGAGTGGATCAGAGCTAATAAGAGATGCTGGAGATGCGGGAGAGCACATCAAGCGGCGCAATGTGACCTCAAGAGGCTCTGCGAAGAGTGTCAAGGGAAGCATCTGAGAGTCCTGCATGACGCCAACACACGCCCCAAAGTAGAGCAGCCGAGGACAGAGAGCTGTCTGGTGAGCCCCAGTACAGAAGTTCTCTATCTGGACAGACCATCTGTGTCCTCGGGGGTCCTTCTGAAAGTTGTTAGAGTGTTTCTGCACAACAGAGACAGGACACTAGATATGTACGCCATTCTGGATGATGGATCGGAGCATACAATGCTCCTCCCAGAGGCTGCTGACAAACTAGGCCTTCACAAGAAACCAGAGGTCATTGCTCTCTGCACGATTCGGCAGGAAGTTCAGATTCTGAAGGGATCCTCTGTCTCATTTAGCATCTCATCCCCTACAAATCCCAGGAGAACCTTCCGGATAGTGGAGGCGTTCACCTCACAACGCCTCTCCTTAGCAGACCACTCATACCCTATCACCAGGCTGAAGAGGAAATATAAGCACTTGGTGGATCTTCCCCTTGAGCCATTTGATCATGTCAAGCCACTCATGCTGATTGAAGCCGATTATCTGCTGACCCCAAATGAGCCGGTTAGACTGGGCCCTCCTGGAGGACCGGCAGCCATTCACACAAGACTGGGATGGACACTTCAAGGACCCGAACAACTTGTCCAGGGGGCGACGTGCACCAGACAGTGTCTATTCACCTGTGTCTCACCTCAGACAATGGAACTGATGCAGAACGTGGAGAAGCTCTGGAAGATGGACACCCTGCAGTACCAGAATAAGAGGCTGGCGATGAGATCAAAGCTCGATAAGGAGGCATTGGAGCTTCTGGAGACCAAGACGAGGTGAATAGAAGTCACAGGGGTCCTCAGGTATGCCACTCCACTGCTAAGGAAACAAGGCACTCTCCCACTCAGAGCATCCAAGGAGGCTGTTCTACCAAGCCTCAGAAGACTGGAGAGACGCTTGGATAGGGACCCTCAATGGGCTGAATAATACTGCGCTATGATTCGCAAGCTGGTTGAATCGGGAGCAGTCAAGGAGAATGACCCAAGGGAAGCCTCAGCCACAGAGGAGTCGTGGTACATACCCCACCACTTGGTGAGCCACAACGGAAAGACTTGCCTGGTCTTCAACTGCTCTTACCAATACCATGGTTGAAGCCTGAACGACACTCTCCTTCCCGGACCAACATTGGGAGCCTCTCTTCTGAGAGTCCTACTGCGCTTCAGGCAATATGCAGTAGCAGTCAGTGGTGACATCAGAAGCATGTTCCACGAAGTTCGGCTCTTACCAGAAGACCGCCCGCTCCTCAGGTTTGTCTGGAGGGACATGAAGCGAGATGTACCCCACGATATCTTTGAGTGGCAGGTCCTGCCATTTGTCACTACATGCTCACCTTGCTGTGCCATCTTTGCTCTCCAACTGCATGCGAGAGATCACAGCAGGTCAGGAGATGGAGTCAGACATTCAGTGGGACAATGTTTCTATGTGGATAACTGCCTTCATAGTGTGCACTCAGCCACTGAAGCCAAGAAGCTGGTGGACCAGATCCGGGAAGTCCTTGCTTCTGGAGGGTTCGAGATCCGCCGGTGGGCTTGCAACCTACCTGATGTCCTCAGGCACCTAACCATGGAGGCGAGGTCTGACAGCATGGAGAGATGGCTCTTGCACCATGAACCTGGCCTGTCAGAACCGACCCTTGGACTTAGCTGGCACTGGGAGTCTGACACCTTAGGGTACAGAAGCCGACCTCTGGAATATGGAGTATTGACAATGAGAAATGTAAACAAAGTGCTGGCTCGACAATATGATCCCTTGGGATTCATCTTACCCTATACGACCCATGCCAAGTTGATCGTCCAGAGCATGTGGGACAAGCCGCATGACTGGGTGCCTGAGACGTGTATTAAAGTTATGATCAGCCTCAGTTTGGACGTATCTTGTGTTCATGTGCATCTTATTTGAGTGAGTACGATTAATCCTACTGTGTACCCAGAGTTATGTTTGTTTTTATCAGTAATTATAAAGTTATCGGCTGTGTAATGTTACGTGATAATGTTAATTAATCCATGCTAGCCCTGTATCTGCCGATCTACAATGTTAAGAATTATAATGTATATAGTTTGTATGTGAATGGTCTGGTGATGTGTAATGGTGATTGCTGTTATTAGAGCTCTGCTCTTTGTCTGTTGCAGAGTAACCACTTTTAAACACACTCATACAAATCCAAACCTACCCAAGCTGATATACAACCCAGCCCGCTTATGCATCAAACCCCTGCTGGTTAAGTCAAGGCTCATCTAATGAAGGACTTTATTACATGTTCCTCCTCTAATTGTGCTTAACCTCCTCCACATCTCATCAGTCCCACCAGTCCTAGCATGCTCATCTGCAACCATTACAAAGGCTCATACTAATCTAAGGAAACCCATTGCCCCTGGATACTGCAAAGGGCCCCCGTTGACTCTAATCCTCAAACTCTCTAGAGTTTGCTGCAGTCCTCAAGCTCATATCACTTGTTAAGCAGACACTGACTAATGTGGATGTAAAGGCTGACTTCTCCCTCTGATGTTGATACTTGCATACTTGTGACAATAAATAATAATACGTTGATACTCCCTCTGTAATGTTCTGACCGACACACCTGGTTCACTGCTATCCGAAACTAGCCCTACAGCATCTTAGGTAGCCCTTCGCTATACCATATCTCTTTAGAAATGAACAAAGTTGGGAGGACACTACCTTTTCTAGTATTTCTGACATAAATGGGAGTTTTGAAATCAGTTTATAATTAGATAATTCACCAGGATCAAGCTATGGCTTCTTAATAAGCTGGTTGATAACTGCCATTTGTACGTTTCCTGGGACATGTCCTAAGGCTAGCGAGGAGTTCATAATATTAAGCAGAGGTTCTGAGATTACAGGGAATACCACTTTTAAGAGCTTAGTTGGTATTGGATATAACATACATGTTGTGTCTTTAGATTTTTGTGATGTTTTGTTAGTTCTTCATGACCTATGACAGCAAAGGATTAAAGTTGCTCATGAGAAAAATGATGAGACACTGTTTTCTGTTTTTGTGCTGCGACAGAATATCTGGTTCAGTCGAGCCTTTATTCCTTACCAATTTAGCCACAGTATTGAATAAACAATTAGGATTGTTGTGGTTATTTTCTATGAGTTTGCTAAAATATGTTGACCTGGCAGCTTTTAGTGTCTGTCTGTAGTTGCAGACACTATCCTGCCATGCACCGTGAAATACCTCTAATTTTGAAAATCTTTCACTTGCACTCCATTTTCCGAGCTAATCTCTTGGAGCATGAGTGTGATCATTGCCCAATGGTGTGGGCCTTTTTTCTTTAATTGGGGGGGTGATATTGCTAGAGTCAAGAATGCTAGAGAAGACTGTATTTATATTTTCTGTTATTACATCAAGTTATTCTTGACTTTTTGACTTGCTGGGAGATCTGAAAGATTATTAGTGAAGCTATCTTTAGTGGCCGAAAGTGTAGTTCTACCTGAATGATAACGTGGTGTCGATTAAGTAACATTAGCTGATTGCAGCAAACAAGAGATGAGGTAATGATCTGAGATGTCATTGCTCTGCTGTATAATTTTTATAGTATCAATATCAACTCCATTTGACAGAAATAAATCTAGCATATGATTATGGTGATGAGTTGGTCCTGTCACATTTTGTCTCACTCCAAGAGAGTTTAGAATATTAATAAATGCTAATCCCAATGTGTCATTTTCATTATCTATGTTAATGTTGAAGTCACCAAAAATTAAAGCTCTATCTACAGTAACTAAAAGATTTTATAGAAAATTTGCATATTCACCAAGGAAATCAGAATACGGCCAAAGTGATCTATATACTGTAGCAAGGGCAATAGATGAAAGATAGTTTTTTATTTATATCTGATGGTGTTACATTAAGCATTATTACTTGAAAAGACTTAAACTTATATCCTGTCCTCTGAGTAACACCGAACACTTCACTGTAAATTGTAGCAACACCTCCTACTCGACCCTTTAGATGCTCATATTTATATCAATAACCTGGGGGAGTATATTCATTTAAATTATAATATATTAATCTGGTTTAAACAAGGTTTCAGTCAAACAGAGCGCATCCAAACTATGATTTGTAATAATTTCATTTACAATTAGTGCTTTGGTGGAAAGAGATCTAATGTTTAGTAGCCCTACCTTTATATGATGTTTATCTTCAATTTTTTTTTCAAGTTTGACCTTAATAACATTTTTCTAAATGATTTAGAGAGGGGTTTGTTTAGTAGTTCAGAGAACAGACACAGTCTGTATGTGATATCTAGGTGATACAGTCTCTATGTGTTGTAGTTTGTGTGACATCTCAAGGCAGCTAGCAGACGCTGGGATTAGCCAGTTTGTCTGCTTCCTGACCTGGGCCCCAGTTAGTCATATACTATCACTATTAAGACTATGAGCCAAATTACTAGAGAGGAGAGCGGCACCTTCCCTGGAGAAATGGCAATAGCACCGCCCTCAACCGCAAAGCCCTGCAAAGGGTGGTGCGAACTGCCTTCCCTCCCTCCAGGACATCTATAACAGGCGGTGTGTGAAAAAACCTCGGAGGATCATCAGAGACTCCAGCCACCCGAGTCATGGGCTGCTCTCACTGCTACCATCAGGTAGGCGGTATCGCAGCATCATAACCCGCACCAGCCGACTACATGACAGCTTCTTCCCCCAAGCAATCAGACTTTTGAACACTTGATCTCTCACGATCAATAATCAGCACTTGCACTTCATTAATCTTATATCTCACACTGGACTGTCAAATATATTCTCCTCATTACAACTACTTTATATATATATTTTTATATACTCTTTGTGTTTTATTTTTATAGTATTTGTATTCTATCTCGTGTGTATTGTTTACTGCACATTGTATATAATTATTGTGTTGTATAAGTATGTGTACATTTGATATGTAAATTGTGTTGTGTAAATATGTTGTTTATTGTAATTGGTATATGTCTCGTAACTGTCATGACTGCTATGTCACTCGGAACTGCACACAAGACTTTCACCTACTGTTGCACTTGTGTACATTGTAGTGTGACAATAAAGTGATTTGATTTGATTTGAATGGAGTCTATCTCTATTTAGCAGGACAGGTCTACCCCAAAAACTCTTCCAATTATCTATAAATCCTATGCTATTCTCCGGACACCACTCAGACATCCAGAGGTTCAGTCACCATGACGGGCAGGATAGGGGCCAGAGGAAATTACAGTGTCTGGCAAAGTTTTTCAAGTTCACACACCTCTTTAACATTATCTTTAGTAATCCCCGACTGGCGAAGCCGGACATTTTTAGTGCCAACATGAATGAAAACTGTAGAAAATCTAAGTTTAGCATTAGCCAGCACTGATGTTAGATGCCCGAGCCCCTGAAATGCATTTTACAATAGTGTTTGGAGTCTCTATTTCCACGTTGCTTATAATAGAATCACCTATTACTAAGACTCTTTCAACATGATTATCAGTGTGTGCATCACTGAGTGGGGAGAATTGATTAGAAGCCCTAACAGGAACAGGAGAGTGGTGTTGCTTTGCTGAGCGAGTATGCCACTGAGACGTCACCCAAACACCTAACACCTTGGCTCTACAACCAACACCAAAGTGTGTGTGTTGCTCTCTGTTCTACCCGAATCTGAAATAGTATCTATAGGCTTCTCTTTCTCACTAACCTCCATTAGTGTTCAGATGCATGTCTGTAACTAATTAATCTTCTGCTTCAGCCTGACTAATTCCTAACATTTATCACATGTGAATCCCTCTCTGCAGATGGAAGAAGCTATAGTAAACATGTGGCATGCAATGCAGAAAGAAATAACATGAGCGGATACCATGGCTTACAGCATTGTTGTTGTTGTTATGGTTGTTCTTGAGCGGCGAGGGTTTGAGATCGATGTTTGATGTGGTTCCTGATCAGCAGATTTTTGAGATTGATGCAATAATCTGTATGAAACACAGAGGAGAAAATGAATGCATGCAGTCGAGATGTGAAATGTAGACAAGTGGAAAAAAAGAAAAGAATAAAGAGAGAAACAGGTTCTTGCAGTAAAATACATACAGTTGAAACAGTAGAAAAAACGAAGTAGGCAGTAAAATGGCAAATGATAAAATTATGAACATATAAAAATAAGCAATGCTAAGCTGGCTAGCAAGCTACAAACACAGACTCATGCTGCGTGCCAGTGGCAAACAGAATAGGAAGTGGCCAGGAAGGAACAGTGAAGATACAATAGTTATTGGGCACAATATTTTAACTTATGCGAATATCCATCAAATAAGACAAATTAATCAATAAGATCAATTAAGATAATGCTAATTCAAAATAACCACTTCAGATAAAGGTTTATATTTATCATTTCAATCATACTTGACATTTCATTACATCTATCAAAAATAAATCTCCATTGTGATTTGGATCAGTCAACTTGAGGCCATTTTGAATGTTCATAACAAATCTTTTACCCCCCACTTACTGTAAGAAAAACAATATTTAATAGGCGCCTTTAGCCCCTGCAACAGGGAGGCTTTTACCCCAATAAATTAGCATTTGTTTTTTTAAATAATCATCTTGAACAAAATTGAAAATGACAAATAAGTATTTTGTCTCAAAATTAAATGTGATAATTTCCAGGATAATATAAATGTATATTAGCTACATAAATTTACATTTGACAAAATATTAGATATTAAATTATTCATAATTTAACATTAAATGATTAAATATTAGATAAAATTGTTTTCTTGCTGCTAAATATATAAAAAAATATTCTTAGACTTAATCTACTGTATTTTTCTCTTTCTCCTGCCTTTGAAGTCAAAGCACATGCAACGGCAGGCTTGGTATCATGCACATTGTGGTGTCATTAACTAATCAATCAGTGTTGTCAGAGGACATCACTTTCTTGCAGCTCTAGAGTAAAAAGTCACATGACATCACGGCTCAAATGATTGGTAAAAAGTAAATGAATATGCATGAACATTCACAGAGCAGAGTTTTGTCAGATCAGATATTTGTATAATAGTCTGCTTGTACTGTCTTTGTAGTGGATTGTAAATCTGAGGTGGGTCCACTGCATTTTCTTTCAATTAATTATCTAAGCAGGGACATCCATAACGTCCAGAGCAACTGACAATCAGGGAAAGATGACAGCAGGTTTTTAACGAATCTCCATGTATCCCTAGTTGGCTGTCACCTTCAACAATTATTATACAACACTGACTGCATCTGAGCACTGTCCCAAATGCCAGTGGATGTGCCTTTTTTGGCATTTCACAACCATACTGCTTCCAGATACCTGGCACAAGATTTGCAGTGACAAAGTGACCAGAGGTCACAAGTAATTAGTAAGACAGAAATGTTCTTCTATCTATCTTTCTTAGCAGCTCACACATACCCACACACTTGCCAATCAGCACAGAGTAGCATATAAATGAAATTTTAGTACATATTACACCTCTAAAGCTGTGTGTGTGGTGGGTAGAATTCATTTCAAAGAATTTGCACACCTGCTCCATTGCAGCTCTGGCTGCTATTATGATCACAACTTACAATTGGCTATTTATAGAGATCATCTGCTCCAATCTGAGGAAAATATGATTCATCTATCACAGAGGTGTTTGTGAGTATGTTTTGCCCACATTCATATTATGAATCACGTCCCCAGCATAAGTGGTGCTTGAATTGATGTCCCCTGGTGTGAATTATAACTCTCTAAATTGACATTTTACCAATGATCATGGCAATACTTTGATTAGAGTGAAAGATAAACAAACACAAACGCACCTGTTTTTTCACAAAAGCACTATGATCGAGTCCCGTGAGACCCGTAAAATGGCCTCCCTGTTTCCACCTCAAGGCAATTAAGAGCCATCTGCTCTAGTCTGTGTGTTGTCCAGGCCCGCTTTGCTTTTCAGGTTGTTGATGTAGAATTAAGCGCTTTAAATTGACATGATCCATGACAGATTGTGATTGACGGGCGAGAAATTAATCAAATGGCCAAAGAGAGGGTTTGCTTACTTCCAGAGTAAAATGAACACCTGGATAGCATGCCATCAGCCAAAACTACAGCGATAGGGCCATGACATGATGCAATATGCCGTTTCTCCACATTCTGCCACTTTGCCACATCTTAGGCAAATGTTACAACACATCTGTCATTTAAATCCCATAAACACATCAGGCAAATTTTCTTTGCAGATATTCTTTTCCAGAAGATTTTCACCTCTCCCTTTGTAATTGTAGTTTTATTGAATATCACGCTTCTTTTTGCAGTGAACATCTGGACAGCTAAAGCAATAACGTAACGGCAACATTTACATTTGTACAATCTTTCTCAAACACCTGCGAAATCTCACTATGAGATGTATGAATAGATTGAATTTATCACATTTGAATACATCATTCTTTACCTCTTGCCTGTGCTAAGAAGTACAAAGCTATTATAAATGTATGTAAATATTATAATGATAGTAATTATTATTATTGTGCAAAAGTCATTAATTATGTGAGGTATGTAAAGAAAACTAAGCATACATTACAGTATAGACTAATGCTCTAATACATTTCCTGTTAATCACTTTTAAAATACATATTAATCCAAAAAGTACTGATATCAACTACTTAGAAATTTGTTGATGAGTGCTAAGCAGCTGAAAAGTGACAGATACTGTATTTAATATCTTTTCATGATGCGGTTTCAGTCATTCTGAAAGTAATTCTGCAAAAAGCTTCCATAAACAAATACATGGAAATTGCCTGTGAGCTTGTTACACGAATCTCAGGCTTTTCTATTTTTTTTTTTTTTTTTTTTTTAAATACTTTAAGAACTTAAGACAAGCAAGTCATAATTTTTGAGTGGCTAACCTGAGGACAATGCCATCGAGCACTGAGTCCACTAGTGGGTCAACACCACCATACACCCAGTGGTAGGCCTAGTAATTTTCTACCACAGCAGGACTCAACGCAGGAGTGTCGTTTAGACAGGCCCTCAATACACCACAACAGCAAGAAGAGACAAACAAGGAAAAGAGAGAAGACTAAGCTGTTTCTGTATTTCATATATACCACTTGATTTGTTATTAAGCAAGATAAGGCATGCACATACTCTTGTGATGTTTTCAAAAACAAACTCTCGGAAGATTTCACTGCAGAGTGGGAGCCCAAAACAGTAATAGAGGAATATGGTTTTGCTTTGGCAATTTACGGCACTGATGCACAGTTAGTAGCTCAGGAGTTGAACGACTACAACAAGACCATTAGTCGAACAGCATTTAAATCAGATGTCCCAACACATAAAGTTGACAATGTCAATCTCAATCAATGTCTATGTGAGCATGACAGAGCAGCACCTTTATCTGAACCAGTGCACTTTTTCAGTGAAGAGCCATCTGGCTTCACACCCGCTGTATTTTCTACAGACACATTTTATAAATTGCATGGTGAGCGACTAGTCCACTTCAGGCTGAGGGTGTTAACTACATTGGCTGTAGTCAAATAGTCTACAAGTGCAAACCCTATTAGTACCAAGAGGAAAGTCATGGTAATCCTAACAACTTCTTAGATCTTCTTAGATAGGACAATTTCTTAGATCTTCAAACAGATCAATCAAAATGTTAGGGAAACCCTTCTACAAAATATTTATTATTACACATAACACTTCAGCCATGGATCACACAAAAGCTGAACATATTCCGGAGTCCAGGATTGGTATTAATTTGACAAAACTCACCAAATCCAATCAGGCTTCATTAGGGTTAAGTGGTATCAAGACACTTGTTACCAACTTTATCTATCAATTCAGAGTTTGATCCCAAGGTTTTGATTAGTTCACGTGTGCATTCACATGAATGAAGCGAACAACCAATCGCACGCAAGTGCGAGTCACATCTCGTGAGGGAGTCAGCGAGATTTATTTTTCCACTGAAGATCTTTATGAAAATTATAATAAATTAAAATAATTTAAACACAGTTATAACCAGGGTTACTTTTGAAATGTATTCCACTACAGTTTACAGAATACATGCTGTAAAATTTAATTTGTAACGTATTTCTTTAGATTACTTATTTTAAGGTCAGTAACGTATTCTAAATACTTTGTATTACTTTTCCAGCACATGTTTTGACTATAAAACCTCTGCCAGTACAGTAAGACAAAATACATATGTTAAAAATATATTCTTTGAAAAACCTAAATATTTTATGTAGTGTTGTTTCTAAAACAAAATCAATCAAATTGATCTTGTTTTAAAGATTTTTAGATATTTTTTTACAGGAAAACAATACAAACATTATTATCAAGAATATGATTTTTGCCCTAATATCAAAGGTCTTACTAGAAAAAAGAAATGATGATCCAATGTGAATTTTCTTGTTAAAAAAATATGATTGTGCCAGGAAACATGTGCATGTAAAATGGCTAGAAATAGCAATTTACACAATTTCTATTTCTTCTACTTCAAACTTCTCTGTCTGCTCATATGAATGTAACACATCATAAGAAAGTGTTTCACCGCTGTTCAAATGCACTTTGGATCGCATCATTTATATGTATAAATGTTTTCCATCTGAAAGGACTAAATATCAAATGAAAGAAATGACAATAAAATGCAAAAAATCTCTTCAGTAATCAAAATACTTTTTGAATGTAACTGTATTCTAAAAATCAATTATTTAAATTGTAACTGTAGTAAAATACAGTTACTTATATTTTAAACACATATTCTGGTTCTCCCCAAACCTGGTTATAACACAGCACAAGAGGACTTTAAAAAAATATTATCAATCAAAACACATTTACACAACATGAATAATCACTATGAAATCATGAATAATTATGATACATTCACACAGCACAGAGGATCACTAGTAAATGATAAAGAATTTAAATGCATTTACACATCAAGAAGAAACATTGCTGCTGCTGCTGCTGCTGCTGCTGCTAGAGCACGAAAAAAATCTAAATGTGATGAAATGATTTGAAAGTAATTTATGTAGGTCCACAACAAGAATTTTTTTTTATATGAAATGTAATTTTTTTTTTTTTATTAAAAGCAGCAGTATTCATTTAAATTACTAACTTGATATCATTTAATACTATTAGACATTAATACACTATCAAATAACAAAATGTGAGCAATTGCACATGAGTAGATGGTATTCACAAATAAAGACTTGTTTGTTCTTTCTAGCACAATAAAGACCTATTTGGTAAACTTCAAGTGAAATATGTTCATGTCATCTCTGCCAGCAAATCCTAATAAGATGATGTTTGGGTGGCATTCACACTTTTCTGATATATCTACAGTATATTGTGGAATGATTAAGTTTTTATATTTTAAAGTAATTTCATTATTATTGATGTTGTATTCATATTTTACTTTAAATTATATAATTATTTTAGGTTTATTCATACATATTTTATGGCCAGATTGGGGAAAAATATAAGTGTCTTTAAACAAATGCAAGACTGCCAGAAATATATTTCTTGCAATAAAAAATGATAATAAATAGCTTATTAAAATTGTCTTGTTGAAGTGCACTTTAAATTGGAGGGAGAGATAGTGGGAGAGTGACTGTCACTTTGCTCACAGCTGATTGGTCCAGAAGCTGGACCAGATCTCTGATTGGGAACATAACCTGACTCGGAGCAGGTTAGCCGATTAGCTTGTTACTATTTACTATGGCAAGGAACCCTAATGAAAGCCTTACCCCCTTACTGGTTCTGCAAATTCAGAGTTCGCTTAAACTAAGTTTAAATTTACCTAGCTTGCTGCTTAATCCTACTTTGTGACATAGGCCACTGGTTGCTGGATTCTTTGGGATAATGTTGTCTGTCTTTGCTGAATGTGATTCTGTGATTCAGAACTTAGTTGGAACAAGTCCGATTTTAATATACTGTAGAAGTGCATTTTATTCAAATAGCCCTAAAATAATTGAGTAGTTCATCAGTTAATGATTAGGCTACTACCCAATACAGAACTGAATTGTTGTTGGATCAAGTTATTTCACTTTACCACATATCAGTGGCCTATGTCACATTGCAGGATTAAGCAGCTAGCTACTGTAGATAAGTTTAAACTTAGTTTAAGCGAACTCTGAATTTGCGGTACCAGTAAAGTGGATAGGCTTTAATCTGGGTTCCTCACCATAGTAGCATAATCGGCTTACCTGCTCAGGTTATGTTCCCAATCAGAGATCTAATCCAGATTCTGGACCAGTCACCTGTTAGCGACAATCCCTCCCCCAGTATCTTTCACTCCAATTTAAAGTGCACTTCAATGAGATGATTTTAGAAATGTATAAAATAAGCTATTTATTATCATTATTTATTGCAAGAAATATATTTTTGGCAGTCTTGCATTTGTTTAAAGACACTTAAATTTTCCCCAATCATTTTCCCACACTGGCCATAAAATATGTATGAATAAACCTAAAATAATTATATAATTTAATTAAGATATTAATACAATATCAATAATGATCGAATTACTTTAAAATATTACATTTTAATCACACCACAATATACTGTAGATATATCAGAAAAGTGTGAATGCCACCCAAACACCTTCTTATTAGGATTTGCTGGCAGAGATACCATGAACATACAGTATTTCACTTGAAGTTTAATAAAAGCAAACTAGCGCACCAATATGTCTTTATTGTGTCTTATGCTGCTAGAAAGAACAAACAAGTCTTTATTTGTGAATACCATCTACTCATTTTCCAATTGCTCTCATTTTGTTATTCTATAGTGTATTAATGTCTAATAGTATACAATGATATCAAGTTAGTTTTTTAAATTAATACTAAAGCTTTTAATTTCAATTTTATAAATTTCAAATGTTCTTGTTGTGGACCTACATAAAATTACTTTTACATAGATGGAATATCTATTTTAATAATTTCATCACATTCAGATTTTTCGTGCTCTAGCAGCAGCAATGTTACTTCTTGATGTGTAAATGCCTTTAAATTCTTTATCATTTACTAATGATCCTCTGTGCTGTGTGAATGTATCATAATTATTTGTGATTTCATAGTGATTATTAATTTTGTGTAAATGTGTTTTTGATTGATCATATTTTTTATAGTTCTCTTGTACTATGTTATAACTGTACATCTGGCTGACTCTCTCGTGCTGTCTCGCATGCGATCGGCTGGTCACTTAATTAATGTGAATGTGCACGTGAACTAATCATAACCTCGGGATCAAACTTTGAATTGATAGATAAAGTTGGTAACATGTGTCTTGATACCACTTAACCCTAATGAAGCCTGATTGGATTTGGTGAGTTTTGTCAAACTAAAACCAATCCTGGACAGTTAGAGCATGTTGGCTACTTATACGGAGAATGGCCCTGTCCCAAGTCATGGCCATTAGAGCGTGCGTGCACACGACAGGAAGTGTTCAAGAATGTCCCGTGTCTAAAACATGCCAAAGCTCAGTGCACTTAACCCACACTAAATCAGCACTAGTGCGAATACCACCTCAGAGCAGTCATTCAATCTAGTGGGGCTTCCACTGCACAGTACAACTCGACTTGACTCTGCTTGCTTGTTGGGGGTTTTCCACTGTGGATAGTACCTGGTAATTTTTTTAGTACCACCTCAGTTGAGGTTCCAAGCGAGCTGAGCCGATACTAAAAGTGACGTCAAATCCCTGCAGATCAATGATTGTTCAGAGAGAATCGTCACTACAAGCGTCAATGGATCGGCACAGGACATCAACCCGCTAGTTTTAAAGTTAGCTACAGCGATAGCAGTATAATTTGTTCACACGACTTTCGAATTATAAAAAGAAATGGCAGTGCGCAAAACCACGCCGTGGTCAATAAACTAGGTGGAGATGTTCCTCTCATTAGCTATGAATGAAACTAAAAAGTATTTCAGGATGTGTCTCAACTGTTAGCCGCACAGCTGAGACACGGCTACCACCAGACCTACCAACAGTGTAGGGAAAAGTAAAAAAAAAAAACAACAACTTAAAAGTGACTACAGAACCATCAAGGAAAAGTGGAAGTGGTTTGACCAAATGGATGCCATCTAGACCGGCAAGCAATGGGAGGGAGAGTGCCCTGGACTCAGCCACGGCTGGAGTCCACGATGGAGGATGGTACGTTAACTCTATACTCTGCTTGAAAGCTTCACTTTATTTAGTTGACCAGCTACTGGAAAGCTTGCATCTAAAACAACCAAGTTATTTATTATAATCAGGAAGTGAAATGTAAGTGAAGCATATATTTATTTGAGTATAAATGAATATATTCAACATTATGTAACGTGTTTGGGATGACTTAAAAGCAGCATCATAATTAAAAAATATTAATTATGTGTATATTTATATACCACTTTGTTATCCTTCTCACCCTATAATCACATTATTTTGTTTGTTCTTGCCTAATACTGCTGGTGATTTTGGTAGTTTATTAGACACTATACAGGAAATGTTGTTTTAAAATTAAAAAAGTATTAACTACTACCACGGTTTCTTTCTCATCTTTATGCATTTGTAATAAAAGTTGTAATGCTTTTTATTTGTTATATGAAACCACATACTAATAAGTTGTGGAAAGCAGTCTTTGGTAGTCTTATATAAATGAGCCAAAGCATATAATTTAAATGGTTTGTATTAGAATCACACAGGTTTATAGAATAAAGCTATACAAATCTTTTTTTGACATAACATTTTATTTTATTTTTTATTACGTTTTTGCAGTGTATTGAGATTCAAAGTAGAAAGAAATTGCTTATATTTCATATTTTACAGCAATTACTGACAACACACTTTTACAGTTAAACTGTTTTTAATGTGCAAAGTATTGAAAATCAAAATGAATAAAAATAATTAACATTTACAATTATTTTTACACAATAAAAACGTTATAAAAATGTACTTACATATTTTCTACAGCACAATACACTTCCAAACACCAGAATGTATGTACCAGTGCATTCATAAATGAAAAGATTGGTAAATGTTCAGTTATTTATTATTTTAAGTAGGCTATAACAGTCACCGCTACGAACAACAATCAGTCTTCAGATTAGTAAAAAGACAAAAACAGCTGTCGCAACCAGCACCAACATCTTTTAGTCTGCGAGTGTACCAACGCGCAATCAAAAGTCATCCACACACTCGCAGCCTTCACGTCTACTTGCACAACACAGTGGCCAAACACCGGAAATACGTAAGACAAGTGGGTAAGTAGGCAAGACCAAAACCGCAAGTGGGGGTATTTGGACAGGTCCAATGATCCTGTCAGCCTCTAGCGACTTACTGCAATTTGATAATTTTCCGGACAAGGTTGTGGTGAGGTGAAAAGATATACAAAACTGTATGAGGTAGTTATACCAAAAAAAAACTTCAATAAATCTTTCCCCACAAATCGTGGGGAAATACATTTCTTTAAGAATGCATTAGGCATTTACTTTGGGTATATGCTGCCACCTGGCGTCTGGTTGCACAGCTGCCTAGAACTAATCAAAAGCCGATATTAGTAGGACGTAGAAACACAGTGTATCCTTGATTTTAAGATTTTTGCTGCATTTAAGACAATATAGGCCTACATAATAACTGTATTTTTATTAGTAGTATAATAATATATATATGTATAACATAAAATAAGTTTTGTTTTGTCTTATAGCTGCTAAAGATGGTCAGTCGTCTTTGCTTCACCTACAAAAACAATGCTCTCACATTATAAGATCCTTTCCTTTAATGTAACACATAAAAATGCATTCATAACAAATCTGTATACAGACTGTATTTTGTTCGCATATGCCAGAATTTCTGAGAAGCATAGTATGGTACACTGATATCTTATCCTGATGTGTTTCTGTCTTTTACCCCTTCCTCCTCTTATCTCTCCTTAGGACTTGTCCCTCTGACTCCCTTGTGCTCCATCACCCTCTTCTCTCTCCCCCTCCACCATTGGCTCCTCTTCATCTTCCTTCTCTCCCTCCCCTTTCCCATCTCCAGTCTTACTTTCGCTTTTTCTTGCTATCCCATTTCTCCCTGTGCATCATCTGCCACAATGCCCTCCCACCCTCCGGTCTGCAATTCCAGTGGTTCCACTCGGGGGCAGTAGAGTCCAGTTCGGCCATCAGGTGAGCCAACTTGTTCTGCAGGGTCTCTAGAAAATCTCTGATTTCTCCACCTCTCCCTTCCCTTCATCCGTCTCTTCTAGCATGCCCATTTTCGTCAGGATCTGATGACCCTTCTCCTCCAACAGGCGCTTGGCAGCAAGGAACTCGAGAAGTGCTTCATTCAGGTCCTCTTTGGACAAACTGAAGAGGTCTGAATAACCAGGGGTGTAAAAGGTACTCGAAAATTATACTTAAGTGAAAGTATGGATATCGAGTGAAAAATGTACTGAATTAAATGTCCAAGTAACTAGCCAGAAACATACTTAAGTGAAAGTAAAAAAGTACCTCATTAAATTGTACTTAAGTATTAAAAAAGTAACATAGCAAGAATGAAAACAGATTTGATGGTGGATTTTTTTTATATTTCTCTGGTGAGTGGGAGACAAAGGAGATGTTTCATCTTGTATGAATCCTTACTAACTCCACTAAAGGAAAATAATTCACTAAGGGGGGGCCTAGGGCTGGGTATTTCAGATTTCACAATTTGATTCCCATTCACAAGTTCTCGATTTGATTAGATTTCGATTCGATATCAGTTCATATGGATTTATTTGAATTATAATGTCCCTTTTGCTTACATATTAAATAAATTATCTCTCAGCTAATGCTGTGAATTATACAGGGGACCTTCTAAGGTACATTCTAATTCTATTTATATTTTATTAGTTTTTAATAATTTGTCACATTTTATCTTTTTAAAACAAAAAAAAAAATCAATGTATTTAATCAATAAATATGATACTATATTGCATATATTATACTATAAATAGTATTTACTTTGTGTTGTTGAACAACTGCTAAAACCCGGTACTGTCTCTTTAAGAAACCTAGCATTTCTAGTTAAAAAAAGTTAACAATAGACACAAACTGCTTTATCCTCATCTGAGCTATGCGTGATTAGAATACTTTTTTTCCCCTGTTGTTTTTGATCAATAACTGATGCAAATAACAGAAAGAGTATTAAAAGAGACTTTATTTAAATGACAAAACGGTCACGTGTATCTCATCTTTGGACACGCATCAACACGCAGTGAAAGGATCTCGCTGCTGACCTCTTATTGTAGTGGAGGGTTGCACAGAGTAAAAAAGATCGATGCATGGTTTTGAGAATCAATATCGAATTGACAAATATATATATATATATTTTTTTTTACCCCAGCTCTATAGGGGCACTGGTGCTCTTGGTCTGGTGACTGAGCTTGGACTGTGCTCGCAGCTGAGTCATGTTCATCCATCATCTTCTGCCAGTGATTGTTATAATTTGTCTCAGGCACAGGTCAAGTTGCTGTGCGTTGTGGTGAGACATAATGCCGCTTCTCAATGACCCAATTACATTTTATGTTAAAACGGAACTAATTGGCAGACTAAATAACATTTAACTTAAACTGGGCATCAGTGTAATTCGATTGGTTTGTTAGTATTAAGGTAAGAAGGAAGTAAAGGATCTGCAAAAATGCAACAAGTACATTTCAAGTCTAAATAAAATTGTAAGGAGTAAAAAGTACTATTTTTTTCTTTAAAATGTAACTAAGTAAAAGTAAAAGTTTTCAGTTTAAATTTAATTTGAGTAAAGTACAAATCCCCCAAAATAATTCTTAAGTAGTGAATCTGAATCAGAATGAGCTTTATTGCCAAGTATGCTTCCACATACAATGATTTTTTCTTGGGACAGAAGCTTCCAGTGCACAAACAATACAATAAGGCAGAGATAATAATAAAAAATAGAATACAAATTTAAATTGAATTGAAATATAAGTATATATATATAAATACAAAATAAGACAAATATATATATGGTATGTACAGTTACAAATGACAAATTATGAAGTATAATTACTCAAGCATTTTATACCTCTGTGAATAACCGATATTGCGGATGTTGTCTGTTTGTCTATTTGTCTGTTTCCCGACTTGTTACTACATGCAAGAAGAATTTGTGTTATACAGAGAAACAAGACAGTAAATGTGACTCATCTTGTTTTAATCAGAGGGCAGTTAGGATTTTTGGGCCCCCTATTTTATCACAACCCGTACAACATTTTCATTAAATGTTATCATTATTAATAAACGTGAACATAAGCACGATTGCACAATCAATAAGAGACATTATATAAAAAAACTTGAGTCTTAATTTTAGCTAACCAATGCGAAGTGGCAATTTATAACAAAATCATGCAGGAAAACTTTTGGGGGTTTTGCTGTGTCCCCTGTCTGTCCAGTGCCCTTATAATCATCCTAATCTTCCCCCAAGTTTTGGCACCCCTGGTCTTAATGCTGTTTATTTTGCTTTTTGGTAGCTATAATTTTAAAGGAAAGTTTCACCCCAAAATGCAAATTTAGCATTTTGTCTGACCTTATTTTCATTCTTCATTTAAATACAAAGTGAGATGTCCATGCTACTCTTGCCATACCACGAAAGTTGATGGTGTTTTGTACTGCCGAGCTCCAAAAAGGCAAGATAATTTTAAAAACTTCCATTCACAAAAAACAGAAGCTTGGATATTTTGCCTAACATGTCCCTTTGTGTTTCTTATGAAATTAAAATTCTTATCAGAAAAAGATTCAACACAATGTTAATGAAATTACTGTTTTCTTGTACAAAACTGTCCTTTAGTGTTTCATACCTTTGATATTCAGGATACTGATTTCTATAAAGACGTTTCCCTCCCCTAGGACAGCAAACTGAGTGACTCCATCGTCTGCAACTACTGCCAGTTCCCCCTCTTAAATTATGTACATCTCGTGACCTACACCACCCTTCTCAATTCATAAACTTCATACATACTATTTACAAACTTTAAACCTCGTGTGTATACATATGTGTATATGTGTTCGATAGTATATGTGTATACACATATACTATCAAATATTATAATAAGAGCAATAATAATAATAATACTCTTTATCATAATTTTTTTTCTACTACAAATACAGTAAACACAGTTAAGTCAAGCCAATGCTACAATTAGTTCCTATAATTTATGTAATGACAAATGTTTTACATTCACAAAAGTTTGCACAAGTAATGATTCATATTTTTATACTAGTTTATATAAGTAAAAAATATATATATTAAGGCCAACATAAATTAATAATGATATAATTTCTGTTGTCTTGGTAAAAACAAACAAACAACAACATTGTTTTGTTTTCTGTGTGTTGCTTCTCTCTTGTAACTATTGTATTTTAACATTAAGCCTTCTAACCCCAATTTTGTGACATTTAATGTTTTATATCACTTTATAACTTAAGCTTTCATTTGCGCCTAGTTAGGCTATCTTAGCGTTTGTTTCACCAGAGATGTTGAACAAAGAATGAAAAGTGTGCCAACCAACCCCAGTTTCCCCCAACATAAAAAGACAATAAATTACAAAGTTCACACTTACCTGTGATGAACTCCGATCATTTTAGCACATAGATCAAGTCACAGATGTAGTCCAGGGTGAGCCATGTTGCCAAATACATTCCTCAATGTCATAAAAACATGTCCTTGTTACAATATAAATAAATGTTAAATTTTTACTATTTGTTTTTTACTTTATTTATGTTAAGGTAAGCTTTATTTTGGTTGACTGAGTCTTTGGGCTGACAAACATAGACATTGTTTTATAATTGCTTAATATAATTTTAACTGTAGTTATATCAATCAACGAGTTTACTCTCTTGTAAGGTAAAAAAATAATAATAATGAAAGCCTATGCATTGATAGGGAAAGCGCAATGTCAAATAAACACCTGATGGCATTTATAGCTAATGCTAGAGCTTACCTAATTATATTTATTACATAATGTTACTAATGTGCCCAAGGAATGCATAGCAAATTCGGCATGATCAAATTAATTTTCATAAACAGAACAAGAGCGTTCTCTTTAATGGGTTAGTTTACACAGTTTAAATTCTCTCACCATCTATTCACCCTCATGCCATCCCTGGTGTAAACACATTTGAAGAACTATAGAAATATATCTTAGCTCAGTAGGTCCTTAAAATGCAAGTGGATGGTGATCAGGCTTTTGAAGCTCCAATTAATCACATACAGTCACCATAAACGTCACCAATACAACTCCAGCTGTTAAATTAATTTCTTTTACAGCGACACAATCGCTTTTGGTGTGAAAAAGATACATTTTGAAGTACTTTTTAACTATAAAACATTGCTTTGGTCAGCAGCAGTATGCATGTGTGACATAATCACTTTGGCATGTTCACACGAGAACTGACACACATGTGACACACCATGTGCCATTTATGCAGCACTGTATACAACTGAGGAGGAGGAACACTGTACAGAAGCTTCATTAGATCTGGTTTAGATCTGTATTGTATCTGTATGTTTTTCACAATGGTGCATTTGTGTGCTTTTCCTGGATGAAAAATATGAGATGAAAATGTGAGATTACGTCACACAAGAGATTGCGTGAACTCAGCGCTCTCGTGACTTTAATGCGCATTCTGCTGTTGACCTGAAGCAATGGTTTATAGTTAAAAGAGCACTTAAATAGTGATTGTGTGGTTTTTTGATGACGTTGATGCTGACTGTGAATTTTGGTGCTTCAAAAGTCTGATCACCATGCATTTGTATTTTAAGGACCTACTGAGCTGAGATAGATTTCTATTTTTCTTCAAATGTGTTCTGCTGAAGAAAGAATGTCATACTGAATGAGTCAATGATGAGAGAATTTATTTATTTATTTATTTTTGGTGAACTATCCCTTTAAAAGCAAAGGGTGCCACCCTCAAGTGTAACGTCACAACGTCCCGTTCGCGTGGGTGTGTCCCTTAAATCAGGAAAGATGGCTGCGGGACGAAATTAGAGGTTGAGAAATCTCAGATTCGCGTTTCGAGGATAGACAGGTTACGGCGGTGGACGAAGCGGAAAACTACACTCGCCTGTGTAAGTGTTTTTATGTGCTTTTTGAGGTCGAATGTCTCCGTTCGTTTCCCTTTCGCCTCGCGAGCTAAACGGACAGCATCAAATAAAATCTGACCCGAACGCGAGCTCACTGTTCAGCAACGGTTAAACTCCACATAGATGAGAGGAGGACTACTTGAAAATAATTACAAGCGAAAGGAAGTATGTGTTCCATATTAAAACAAAACGTTGTAAAAGGTCAGTAGGTGGATTTGTGTTATTCCACTTGACATAAGACATTAACGATACAGAATAACGGTTCTCTCTCGTGAGTTAACAGTTCAACGCCCGGTGTGTTTAAAACGACACATCACTATGTGGGAATGTGTGGCGTGACACACTCATATGGACGTGAATGAGCGAGTTGTGGGAGCTGCAGTAATATGTGAAAGTGGTTATGTTATTGACAGCTGGTTATGCGTTTGCAGTACGTAATCTTCATGGTAAGAAGCAGTAAAATTGTTGTATTATTTTTGTGCTGTGTTCTGTTGTTAATGTCGTCTGGCTTTGTACCAACAACACAGTGAACAGTATTTTGTCGATGCCAGGGTTAATCAATACTATGACTGTGTTATTGTGTTGTCAAAAGCAGTTATGTGACTCTAGAACCGTGTGTGGAGCCAGCGATTATCATTGTGCACCAACCTGTTCTTAAACAGGTCAACTCACGTGTGATTCGATGCCAGAACAGGTGCACATTTGTGATTGCTGAATGCAAACTCTCATGGATATGATGGTCAGCCATAAAACCCTTGAGCCATAAAAACCTCCCTGATCTGATGAGTATGCATGCATGTTATGTTGCTGTATTTATCAGCAAACTTAAGGATAGACAGAATTTAAGCCTCTGGCCTCTTGACCAGCCTTGTTTTTTTTTTTTTGGGATGGAATAATATTGGATCACGTTTGTGCCAATTGTTTTGAACGTAACTGTAAAGCAGTTCAATGGAAAAGAGGAGGCGAGAACCGGCCTGGCAATATAAACAATATTGTAATGATTAACTTAAACAAAAGACAAACACACACATGACAGACATGTCCGTAAACGATCTCTCTCTTTGTCGCACCACCGTCCGCAATCGACCTTTATCCCCATAGGCGGAAATATCTGAGGGTTGCCCCCCCCCCCCTAAAATGTCATAAAAATATGTGTATTGTAAATAATATAATGATATATTCTTAAAATAATTGTTTTAAGAAATAAAATGATACAAATGCAAACGGGGCAACAACAAAAAAAACCTTGGTGTCCCCTTCAAAAATGGCTCTTGAGAATTGTTATGTTTATTGTCCCCCCCCCAACATTTTGATGAAATTTTCACCCCTGTTTATCCCCCTCGGAGGCTTAATTGGCCTGATAAGGGACTGGATGTGTATAATCACGACCCGGCCCTGCCCTCCGCCCTGTCACATTCCTCCCTCGTTCTCTCAGGCAGGGAAGCCCCCGGCGTGATGTACACCCCCCCTCCCCCTCTCTTTACCTGGGGGAGGGCATGCCCTAAGCCCCGTCTTCCAGCAGGTCATCCCCATCTACCTGGATGAGGGAGGGGACAAGGGGAGGGAAACAGAAATATAAAAAATGGGGCGGTACTTCTTGTAACAGTGTAGTACCCCCCAAAAAAACTCTAAAATGTAAACGAGAGGGAAAAGGCCAACGCCGAGAGAGAGTGTGAGAGAGAGTGTGAGAGAGAGTGTGAGAGAGAGTGTGAGAGAGAGTGTGAGAGAGAGTGTGAGAGAGAGTGAGAGAGAGAGTGAGAGAGAGAGTGAGAGAGAGAGATGAAAAGAAAAAAAAACTTACTCACCAGTTCTCCGATATGCTGTAGCTTGTTCCTCGGCCACTCCTCCACACTCTAATGGAGGACAGCCGCGCCTCTCCGGGCGGATCGGAGGCAGTCCTCCAGCCCCTGGCGGACGGAACGCCCGGCCACATTCTGTGGGAACAGAAGGGGTCTCCCCCGCCCCTGGCAGCGGCCCTGACCACTCCAGGCAGTCTGTTAGGAGCCCCTTCTCCCCACGCGGCTGCTCTGTTGGTGCCTCCTAGTTCCTGGATTTCGGCACCAGTGTAGAGCAGTTCAATGGAAAAGAGGAGGCGAGAACCGGCCTGGTGATATAAACAATATTTTAATGATTAACTTAAACAAAAGACAAACACACACACATGACGGACATGTCCGTAAACGATCTCTCTCTCTCGCTCTCTCTCTCTCATCTCTCACCACCATCCGCAATCGGCCTTTATCCCTCTCGGAGGCTTAATTAGCCTGATAAGGGACCTGGTGTGTATAATCACAACCTGGCCCTGCCCTGTCACAGAAACTTTTCAACTGAGAATGAATAAAAGCAAACTGCATACTTTGTTAATGAAATTCTCTACTTGCGTTCGCTGATCAGGAATTATGAATGCGCTTCTCGAGTTTTCAGTCACATTCTGAAGTTTTCATTTATGCTTCCAGAGATCGCTTATGACTCGGTACACTTAACATTTTGTTTGCTAAAGCATATGGGAGTGTCCTTCCATATGACCATGTTGAAACATTTCTACAATAATATTTAATATTCTAATATTGGCTATGTGGTGTTTGAGCCCTGCCCTTTTAGGCACAACGCTGTTTGCTATTAAAGCAGGCTTGCAAACACCATTCCTCAGAATTTTCTTCCTTCAAGACAGCGATTCAGCTCTCATCAAGAAGCCCTCTACTGCGTCACATTTGACTACACTAGTCAGCGGACGGGATCTTCACGGCAATGAGAAGACACTCTGCTCTCCTGCAGGGTCCCGGCCAACATCACTAAGCATCACCGCTTGACAAAGCTGGTGAATGGGCCGTTTCAGCATCGTCAGTGCTTGGATTCGAATATTTGTCGAATTTAAGATAAAAATGCACATTCGAATGCTAAAACTGTGCATTCTAATTTTGGATGTGCACAAAGCACTGACGATGACTTCTGACTCATTGCGTTCTTGAGTTAAAAAAGGGTTAGACTTAGTGCTGCAAATACAGTTTAACAGAACTTGGGTGTCTCAATACGCATTTTTAAAGGTTGAAGTTTGACATGGCATCTAAAAACAGGGCTCCTGCATGAGATGTGCAATAAACTACGACACTCGGCACAATTGTCAAAGACGTCCGCCAAGCACAGGTTTTCATAGACAAGCAATAGACCATGCATCTGCAAACCATGCAGATGGAAGCAAACGGCCTTGGTGGAGGTGTTTGGTCCTTGTGGTATGCTCTCTTATCAGTGTTTCTCAGCGGAAACCATGCGGAAATCCACACGTTCTGTTTCATTCTGTTGCGTCTGATTGAACAGCCCCTGGTCTTAGAGTCTGAGCAGTTTCACCACTGAGTTCAGCCGAATATCACTACTATCTGGGGTTATTACTACTATACACCTTTAAAGGATGTGGTATCCTTGTAATTATGAAGCCTGAGTCTGGGGTATACTGTGGCTCTAGTGCAAAAAATCTATTTAATATAGAGCCGTGCGTTTTTTGTTTTTTTCCCCTCTTTTTAATTTTTACTTGACACTTGAGAATATGAAATGGTTAAAATCATGTTTAGATATTAGGCCTATTTTATGCACTTTAATTTAAAATGGTATGCACTTTGTTCTTTGTAATACTGTATAACCTGGTGCAGTTTAGTTTAGATGTACTTGTTGCACCCTTGTGTGAACTTAGGGAAACAATGTTCATTTAAAAATCTGATGACTTTAAAATTCAAATTTAATTCGAATTTTGGTAATATTTAAGTGACAAATTCAAATTTTGTGTGTCAGGCTTGTTTACAACCCTGCCATCATCATGACTGCCCCATTGTTAGCACATGCACTGCACTTTCTTGTAAAAACGAAACCAAAACATCCAGTGAGCGGGCCATTCTGTGGAAGGAACTGCCTTGTTGATGAGAGAGGTTAACAGAGGATGGCCAGACTGATTTGAACTGACTATGTTAACTCAGATTGCCACTCTGTAAAATTGTGGTGAGAAGAATAGCATCTCAGAAGTGTTGTTAGATACGGGTTGTTGCTGTTTTGGTGGCATGAGAGGGACCTACACTATATTAGGCTGGTGGTTTTAATGTTGTGGCTGATCGGTGTTTCCTGCACCGCTATGCAGCAACAGCACTCTGCTGCCGAATCTACAGCACCACAGCAAGAGAATGATATTCAAGATGTGAGCTCGCAGTCTGAATTCAGTGTGATGAGGTAAAAGAACTTTCAAAAATTTCACTGTAGAGCTGAATAATCCATTGAAATAAAATCAAAATCAAAAGATATGACCTTATGAATATTAAACTACAAAGGGCTGTGATCTATTTGAGCAAACAGTGCACGTGCCATGCGTGTCTGTCCGTCTTGATGAGGTATTCATGAAAACACAGAGAGTTATGTCTGAAGTGAACGTAAACAGTAGGGGAAAAGAGATTTGTAACAAACTGTTGGACTTATAAGTGTAAATGTAAGATAATAGACCTGCTGCTGTCTAGTGTATCATTATAATAATCAAACAACCATAACAAGAAAACAAGAACACCACTCAGTGCTCTTGACTGGATAACTTTTAGTAGCTTTAAAAAGTATTAGAATCATACAGTGAAGACCAGTAGTAATTTCTTATTGCATTTCTTTCTGAATATTTACTTGAAACTACTGTTAAAAACTTTAAAAGCTGTTAAAAAAGCTCAGTTTTCTTAATTTGTATTTTTTGTTCTATTATTTTTAATCTATTTCTATTCATAGCTGTTTATTTATTGCTGTTTTACGTTTTTCTGATGGTTCAATAGTCTTGCATAATTACTTGAAACAGTTCTTAAATAGTTAACAAATTAGTGTTATTATTTGCTGTGTATTGAAGCTGGTATCAAGAATCATCAAATGAAATAGCTGACTACAAAAATGTTGTGCATTTTGGCAATGTATCATAATATACCGGACAAGTAACCTTTTTTACTCGGACAAGTGAATAACCAACTTACTAGTCTGAAGGACAAGCACGTGACAGTGCTTACTGAACTCAGTGTTTTTCAATGTTCAGAATGACAGTGTAGCTAGCTACAGATACACTTTTGCAATACTTTTTTTAAATAAATGTAAAAATGTAAATGTTATTTATATATAATTCAAATATTATAAACCATGTAAGTAATATAGTATAACATAATATAATATGGGGTTTCCCCCCGCTGCAAGAGCTGAATTAGAAAATCACTAATTTAATAATACAGAATAGGCTTAAAAATAATGGGCTAAACCTATGTTTTGGCCAACATTTTATTCAAAGAAGTCTTTTGGAATTATCTTTCTAGTTCTACAGCATAATATTTGTATGCTATAAAGCCATGCAAACTTTTGTGCTCTGGTGAAAATAAACCCACGTTAAAGAATTGACTACAGGCAACTTCAGATTCCTCTGTTGTTAACCTTCAGACTCTCTTCCTCTGTCTTTCTGACCTGTTCTCCACTAACACACATACACAAACTTCATATTAAATAATATAGACCCATTATGTCGAGGTTTATATCCCTTCAGCAAATTCTTCAGCAGTCCTAAAATCATTTCAGTGTCAGAATGACTGAACTTTGAGCTCTTTATGATTAAAACACAAAGACTGAATGTGACTTGCTAACACACCCTCTCTCTTGCTCTCTCTCTAGCTCTCCTGTCCTAAGCTTCAGTGCAAAACACTCAAGAAGTTAGTCATTTAGCTTCCAATGATTCACTTGTTATTTTCATTCCTTTCTCCATTGTCATAATTATGACACATGACAACACTGATTTAATATGTATGGTTCCATTTTGCAGGGAAAAATTAACAATAAAATAAAGCTCTTAAAGAGGTTTTGTTTTGACCTCCTGATCTGTCACTCTACCATTAAGACTGTTCTGTGGTGCTGAGACAGACCCTTGACTAATGATTAATTCTTACCTCAAGGCAAGAGGGAGAGAGAGCCCTCTCAATTTTCTTGTCTATTTCTCTCTTTACTCCAACCCTTTTTGCCTGTTGTCACACTCACTCACTGTAATAAAGGTCAACATGCAGAGTCATAGTTATAACATTTTTGGTGAATTTGTCAAGGGAAGGGGGCCATTGTGATGCAATTGAAAAAAAAAAAGTCGAATTCAGTTGCTTTCTTCTACCAATGGTGTATCTTGTCATGTTTAGTTTACAGCATGCTCATATTTGCGAACTTTTTACAGCGATAAAGTTGAGATGGTCCAGCCAATGTTCTCTCAGCCTATGTATAAAGTACAAGGTTATTATTATGTGGAAATTTGTATTTATTTATATATTTATTTCATAAGCAAGGGATGTTCCTTAATGTGTGTGAGAGAAAAAGAGAGGTAGAGACCAGCTCAATGTAGAAGTATAAAACTGAAGGTGCATTATACAGAATGAAGTATATATATGTAAATATATTTATATGGCCGTTGACCATAACAGTGCAAGCGGCATCAGAAGGTAGAAGTTATGTGCAAAAATATTATAAAAAACATTGTACGAGTGGGATGTAGTGTTCAGCGCCTGAGTTTAGAGTTCAGAACTGAAAGAAACTGTTCCTGACAGTTCAAAACACTTTGCTATGATGGGAGTAAGAGCAATGTGGCGGAAGTCGTTGAGGTCCACTGCAGCAGCATGGTTTGGTACTGGTACAATGGTGGCTGTTTTGAAGCAGGTAGGGATTATGGCCTGGGACAAGGAGAGGTTGAAAATGTTGAAGACGTCAGCCAGCTGTTCTGCGCAGGCCCTGAGCACTTGGCACGGGATGCCATCAGGGCCAGCAGCTTTAGGTACATTCACTCTGCTCAGGGTGGAGCACACGTCACTGGAGGAAAATGTGAGCAGCAGATCATCAGGTGGGAGCTAGCTCAGCTTTTATGGGTGGTTCTGGTTCCCACTATAAAAGGTGTTCAGTTCATCTGGGAGGGTTGCATTACTGCAAATTACTGCTGTTCACTGGTTTGTAGTTTGTGAGGGCATGGATGCCTGTCCACATATGTCGGGGGTCGTTCGTAAAATTGTCCTCAATCCGCAGTTTGTAGTTGTTTGACTGCATTAATTCCCCTCATCAGATTGGCCCTGGATTGTGAAGTGTAGGCTTCCCGGTCGCCAGATCTGAGAGCAGCATCACATGCTTTCTGCAGGAGTCGGACATCCTTGTTCATCCAGGGTTTCTGATTAGGGTATGTTTTAATTGTTTTATGGGTGGTTACCTTGTCGACACACCTGTTGATGTGTTGCAGAACAGAATTTGTGTAGCTATTAATGTCAGTGTGGGAGTCCAGGGTGATTGAGAAGCAATCAGTTTCAATCTCTCCTCCTTAGTTCGGGACATTCGCGCAACTCATAGAAGAGGCGCTGACCGCACAGAGAAATGCCAGTTTCAGAGTTTGTAGTTAATTACTAGGGCTGTCAATCGATAAAAATGTTTTATCAAATTAATTACACGGTGTCCCAATTAATTAATCGCATATACAAATATATGAGAAAGCCCCTCATATCAAAATAATTCAATATATAATGATGAAATAATTATACATAGTTATCTTTAAATATTGAAAAATTATATATATATATATATATATATATATATATATATATATATATATATATTGTTTAATACCATATTATTGATCATAATCCAATCATTGGCACACAGTTCACAGCAATCCATTTCACAAGTGAATTTGTCAGTCAGTTCGAAATTTATTATGAGGGCTTGTTTAAGGACCCAGTCAATTTACACCTATGTCAGACATGCTTGTGTAGCGTCTTGGGTGCGTTGTGTCTTAAACTTAAAAGGTTTAGCTCACTGTGTCAAGTTAAATATAGTTTAATGCTCAATCTTTAAACACATCTTGAGATCCGGATCGGATTTGCGCTCCATTAAGTGTTTTGAATGCAAAAACGTAATGCATGTTTGTGGTGTTCTGCCTACTGAAGTGTTTTCTTCACTGTATAAACTGCATGTTGCTCATACATCTGAAATTTCACTTACTGCCCTCTGGAGTAAACAGGTGGTACTACAAGCTTGCATTTCTCAGGAATCTTCCTTATTATGGTCGGGGTTAATTGGGTTAATCCCCAAGATTAATTGGGTTAATTGTTTTAACGCATAATTTTTTGTTAAATTAATCGCACTGAATTAACGCATTAAATCAACCTAATATATATGTGTGTGTGTGTGTGTGTGTGTGTGTATATATATATACACATACCTGCATACATGCATACACATTTTATTGTTGTCATTTTAGTGTTATTTTTATCGCCAAGCTGTGATCTGTGTTTTTATCAGATACTCAAGCTGCAGCACTCCTCTCGTCTCGTCATTATAGTTTTATTTGATCTTAAGTTATGTTAAATGACATCAAGTGACTATTCGACCATGGAAATATTTTATTATTATTGCAGAGATTTATAGTTGCAAATGACAATCCACCGAGTGCAACGTTTGTTAGTGTTTTCCACGAAGACACCCACCAGAGTTTTGTAGCTGCCTAGTAATTCTCTGTGCAAGAATTATAGAATTGTTCTGTTATAGCTGCTGAGTGACAGTAAATTTGGCTTATAAATTTGGTCTTAATCCACTGCTTTTTTTTTTCTTCTTGAAAGTCATTCAAATGTAATAGTGATTTTTTTCTTTTGCTCTTGGAGCAAATTGGTAAGTTAAAAAATAAGATTTGCTGTAGTCTCCCATGCACTCCCATTCACCACTGTCAAATTTTACACTGCAATCTTTTATTTCTGTGTTCCAAAACCGGAGTGTGAAAAAGGTCTACTGAGGAACTTGTACACAACTGCTACACAAGGTGCAAACATTCATTGATGCTCAAGAAGACAACATACTACTATATGCATACTAATTTTCATGTAATTATCTGTAATGTAGATTCAGAAGAACTAAATTAAAAAAATATTTTATCTGTTATATTTGTATAAATTATGAAAGGCGTGTGAACATTTTTGAGACAAAAGGGAATGCAAACGTATCTTCTCAACTATATATACTGTTATATCTCTGATTAATGGGTTATCTGTTGACCTCCCTTTTCTTTGGCTTTCTATCTTTTTTCTGAACAGCAATGTAAATTGAGCAATTCTGTGATTTGGCAAATAAAAACAGTAATTTGGCTCCTAAATGTTTTAGTTTTGTTGCCAATGGCTCCATTTTTTTTTTTTTTTTTTTTTTTTGTCTGGGGTCCTGTATATACGTATGATTAATTATAAAATAACACAAAAACATGTTCACCTTGACCCCTTTAACATGCATTGTGAATGTAACTGCAGGTTCACTTTAGAAATAGCCTATACATGTGTGATTTAATTCTTATTATTAACTTTAATATTATTATGTTTACCTTTTTATAATTCTCTTTAGACCTTAATTTGTATTAGATATGTTCCACCTGTTGCCATAGATGGGTACTTGTGTGACGGCAAATGGAAGGGTGTTTATATTAGTTCTTTTGACCACTTTGCTTTTTTAATTTCATATAAAGTGGAATTTTTATTTAAAAATATCTTTTGGTTTAAGTTTGTGTTTCTACAAATTAATTTTTATAGCAAAATCAATAAAGGATTTGCACCAATCCCTCAGCCAGGGGGTTGATGATGTAATCTGTTACCCCAATATTTTTTTAAATAAAAAAAATTATATCTTTTATCTACTGCTTCATTTATACACACTCATAGCACAAGCTGGGCACGTGATGATGTGCTGCTATTTTCAACTCTCAGAGCGGTGCACAATATGTGAGCGCTACACACGAACAACATCTCATATGTAGATGCTCAATTTTATGGTTTGCTTTTAACATGCATCAAGAACATGGATTTTTAATAAGAAGCATATTAAACTGTGAAATTTGACACACACACACACACACACACACACACACACACACACACACACACACACACACAAAGGTCTTCCTGGGGGGTTTTAAAATTAAAAAGGCATGACTGAATGTATGTTACTATTGTATAATACATTTCTACAAGTTTCTTTTTTATTTTTTGCAAATTGCAATAATATTTAAGTTAACTAGGTTTCAAAAATAATAATAATATTGTGAATAAAAAGTAGACCTATTCCCTATTACAATTAAAATGATCAAACAAGAGATCTGAATCCTTTTAAGTCCAGATGGAATTTGAAAAAAAAAGTTAAAAGAGAACTGGCTTCTGTTTTACTGAAAACTTTCACTAGAATTTCTGTTTATTTTGCTGCAGCATTTTCAATGTGGCAAAAGTAGTTAAAGTTTACTAAAATGCTAAATATGTACTGAAATAGTGTGTAGTTATAGGTATGATTCTTTCTAGAAAAGAAGACCCCCATATTGTTCCACATAGTGAGGTATAGATATTCTATATAAACAACATTGGTTTCGAATCACTGCTACAAAGAGTTCAGGTATCAGATATGGATTGGCAGAGAAAAAGGGCTATAGTATTACACATGATGCAGGTGTCTCCTCTATCTTGCGTATCCTTACTGCTTGGGAGAATTTCCATTCACTTTAGCATGTACTGCAGTGTCTGCATGGAAACACTTTTACATGGGCCAATTGATGTTTGTGCAAATATTTAAAAATGACAGATCTGAATCTTGATACGGCAGTAGTGTGCATCTGTGGTGTTTGTGGTTGCATGGTCAATAAAAAGTCAGGTGTGTAACACAACAAGCTAACTGTGTTCCCTGGGGCATTACGCATGAGCAAGCAGGCAGAACTGACTGACTCCCGGGACTCTGCTTGGGTAATCTCTGCTGTTTACTCCCATTCCAGAATCTCACTATGGCTTGCATTATCCTGGAACTTTGTAACCAGCCAAGTATTTTCATTGATATTAGCCTGCAAGAATACTTATCTTGGAGTGCATGCTTGCAGGGGATCATGCTCTCTGGTAGCCGTCTTGTGCTAGAAAAAAACATTTAGGGTTTTGGACATTGAGTGACAATGTCGATGAACCAAGAATATGCACTCAAATGCTCTAACATTGCATTGCAGCGTATTTATTATAGGCATGATATATGAAGGAGACAGATGCTCTCACAGCTTTTGTTAGTTGGTTTGAAACTGCACTCGTGAGTACATACGGTTTGATTTGGTTAGGTACCTGCTGTTGTCAGTTATGTCTCTGACTTATTGTATCCAATCAACAGTACCAAGAACTATTTGAATACACTGAAAGTCCACATATTTAAGTGAGTTTGAGATGGTTTATCCTAGAGATGTGCACGAGTAATCGAGTAACAGAGCACTTGTTCTGCATAGCTACTCGAGTATTAAAAACACTACTCAAATATTTAAAATGAATTTCCCTGCCATGAGTATTGCTGAATTATACCATTTTCCCTCTGAATCCCCCACCAAATCTTGCAGTTAAAATGTAGTCCACTGGGTGTTGTGGATACGTGTTGGTGAGGTGTTGGATGAGAGAAGATATCTCATGCTGTCTGTGCTTCTAAACCAAAGTAGCCAAGTTAAAGTTGAAGTCAGAAGTTTACATACACCTTAGCCAAATACATTTAAACTCAGTTTTTCACAATTCCCGGAAACTTTCCCTGTCTTGGATCAGTTAGGATCACTATATTATTTTAATAATAATAGAAGAGAGAATTATTTATTTAAGCTATTTCTTTCTTTCATCACATTCCCAGTGGGTCAGAAGTTTATATACAATTAGTTTGTATTTGGTAGCATTGCCTTTTAAATTGTTTAACTTGGGTCAAATGTTTTTGGTAGTCTTCCACAAGCTTCTCACAATAAGTTGCTGGAATTTTGGCCCATTCCTCCAGACAGAACTGGTGTAAGTGAGTCAGGTTTGTAGGCCTCCTTGCTCGCACATGCTTTCAGTTCTGCCCACACATTTTCTATTAGATTAAGGTCAGAGCATTGTGATGGCCACTCCAATACCTTGACTTTGTCCTTAAGCCATTTGCCACAACATTGGAGGTTTGCTTGTGGTCATTGTCCATTTGAATGACCCATTTGCAACCAAGCTTTATATCCACATAATTTTCCTTTCTCATGATGCCATCTATTTTGTGAAGTGCATCAATCTCTCATGCAGCAAAGTAACATGATGCTGCCACCCAAATGCTTCACGGTTGGGATGGTGTTCTTTGGCTTGCAAGCCTCACCCTTTTCTCTACAAACATAATTATGGTCACTATTGCCAAAAAGTTACATTTTTGTTTCATAAGACCAAAGATGTGCAAACTGTAGTCTGGCTTTTTTTTATGGCGGTTTTGGAGCATTTTCTTTTCCTTGCTGAGCAGCCTTTCAGGTTATGTCAAAATAGGACTTGTTTTACTGTGGATATATATACTTGTCTACCTGTTTCCTCCAGCACCTTCACAAGGTCCTTTGCTGTTGTTCTGGGATTGATTTGCACTTTTCACACCAAACTACATTCATCTCTGGGAGACAGAATGCGTCTCCTTCCTGAGCAGTATGATGGCTGCATGGTCCCATGGTGTTTATAGTTGTGTACTGTTGTTTGTTCGGATGAATGTGGTACCTTCAGGCATTTGGAAATTGCTCCCAAGGATGAATCTGACTTGTGGAGGTCCACAATTTTTTGGGGTAATTTCTTTAGATTGATAATGTCAAGAAAAGAGGCACTGAGTTTTAAGTTAGGCCTTTAAATACATCCACAGGTACACCTCTAATTCAGTACACCTTCTCTCAGAAGCTATCTGATTTTCTAATTGTCTAAAGGATTTACATAATTTTCTGGAATTTTCCAAGCTGCTTAATGGCACTGTTAACTTGGTGTATGTAAACTTCTGACCCTCTGGAATTGTGATAGTCAATTTAAAGTGAAACAATCTGTTAACAATTGTTGGAAAATTACTTGTGTCATGCACAAATATATGTCCCAAACAACTTGCCAAAACTATAGTTTGCTAATATTAAGTCTGTGGAGTGGTTAAAAAATTAGTTTTAATAACTTTAAATGAACCTAAGTATATGTAAACTTATGAATTCAACTGTATATATATTTTTTTATCCTTATTTCATTTTACTCTATTTGTATTCGGTTGTTATTGGTGTCATGCAAACCAACAGTCTATGATCAGCTTTTATGCTGAAAAAGAAATGGTGGAAAACTGGTGGAAATACAAACTCGTAAGCTGATCAGACCAGTATGTGTGTATGGTTGTGTGAAATCTCTTAACGCAGGCAGAACGCATTTTATAAAAAGCAAATTAAGTTTTTATTGCTTTTTACACAAACAACAGTAAAAACAAACAAAAAAATGTGGGGAAGTTTGTAACAGAGACATCAGAGTAAATGTGAAATGTGATATTGAAATGAAGAGCAGAATACATAAATTATATACAGAACTTAATTCCAAGGCAAGGGGGATGCGTTCCTTGTTCACGATTGTGAATCCTTGTTTTTTTAGATTCAGTTCCTTTATAACATCCAGTATTTTGGAAGAGAGGGCACATGTTTTCTGAATAATAACATGTGAAATAAAAAAAAAGTGATGGCTTTTATGTAGCCTATGTGCATTAACCTCATGCCGTCAGTTTTGGTTTCTATGTAAGCTCCAGTAAAATGCAATTGTTTTTAATATAATTTTCTTGTTTGACATTTGTAACAATTTTTTCCCAAAAGAAAAGCATAGTTTTTTTGAATTTACGTTATTTTGAAATCTTTCTTTGTAACGTTTGTGAATAATACGAAATATACATTTCACATACGTGTTTTTTTTTAACATGCATTTTAGATTACAAGTAATCGGGTACTCGTTTTTTGTGGCTTAGAGTACTCTACTACAAAATTACTCGCAAATGCCCATCCCTAGTTCCTCCCTTGTAAATGCAGCCTTAGAGAGCTTCTAAAACATTATTTCATGGCAATTGTGTGCTGTCCTTAGGATGAGGGAGTTCTAGTAGGGAATGAAGCCTTCTATAATGTCATGGTCCAGGAAGTTTATTATGAATGGCAGGGTGGAGTGCTTGGGAATGTTGTGCATGATGAGAAATTCCTTTTTTATTTTTATTTACTGACCCATTTTTTTTTTTGTTTAAGCCTTGTACATTTTTATCTGCTTTT
This sequence comes from Xyrauchen texanus, assembly GCF_025860055.1. Classification (NCBI taxonomy): domain Eukaryota; kingdom Metazoa; phylum Chordata; class Actinopteri; order Cypriniformes; family Catostomidae; genus Xyrauchen; species Xyrauchen texanus. The sequence continues at coordinate 30,435,262 of NC_068293.1, read as the reverse complement.
GTTTGGTCCTCCTTGTAATTTGACTTGTGAAGAAATTTATAATTGAAATTTAAAGGTGTTCTCAGTAATGTTTTTGTTTGTGTAAGCTTGGACTTGAAATGAGACAGGGGCGTGGATGCAGCACCATTTAAATGCAATAGTTTTCAGTTACAGATGCCATTGTAGTAACTTAATTATTTACAGTTAGCCTTAATTTAATCCATACTCATTAGTTTTCAGTTACCAATGTATACAAATGATATATCTTAAGATAGAACTTACTACTAACTTGTATTTCATTAGTAGTGCATTCAGACCAGAGGCACCGAGAGTGTCAAATCGGCCAGAAGTCATACATTTTCTATGGCAGCCAGCATCTCTCGGTGGCGAGAAGCGGCGCTTCCTTGGCCGGCACGTCTTGACTTTGTGGAAAGTTCAAGTGCGGGCAACATTATGGTAATGAGCTTTGACACGGTTTGGCGGCAACCTATTGGAATATAGAAGTGCTCCGCTCTAGCGAAGTCTACAGAACACAAAAGTTTAAACTTTGTTTTCCACCAAACAATAGTTCTGAAAACAATATGAGAAGAAACAAATAATTGCCGTGGCGGGTTTTCCCGTAATATACAATCTGTCCCTGTTTGCTTACAGGGATATAAATAAAAACCAGGACCACAGATATTATTACAATTGTATGTTGTTTATTTTGGTAACAAACAACCATCATTTTAATTACTTTACCATCATTTTAATTACTTTTACCATCGATCGATTTCTTTCACATTTAAAAGATTTCTTGAGGATGTACGCTACTTGTGATAGGTCGACAAAAAGATACCGGTCGACATGTCTGAATGTTTTGCGGCCCCTTTTAAATTTAGTTCACAAAACCAAGCATTCTGCACAAACGTTGCCACCTATTTCAACTACGTCAGAGTGTCCACGAATCTTCGATAGCGTTGTTGGCAAATTTTGAAGCTCTGGCCTTCTCTGGTCTGAACGCACGGTAACCGTAATTAAACCGTTCCCAAATTCAAACTAAACTTTTCCTTAATTTATTAAATTACACTGAACTAAGAATTTTTTAAGAGTAAAATGACTACTTACATTTCTTAAGTGTATTCATTGAAATTATATTTAAACAGTATGCTACATGCGCATATTATTTGGAGTATTCCTCATGTGTCTTGCGATATTAGCGATTTGAGTTAACAATTAATCGATTAATTGCTCGTTAATTTCAACAACGATCAATTTAAGAAAATGTCTGAAAGTTGACATCCCTACACTGGAGCAAATGTGAAAATGTCTGGTAGGAAGTGGCCCTTGTTGTTGAGTATGCGTAATATGGCAGACTTCCTGTGTGGTCATGTTGCTAAATCTTGCCATTACAACTCAATGCATCGATTGTCGTTGTGGATGCATGATATTGTTAAACAAATAGTTCACCCAAAAATACAATTCTGTCATTACTTGGTGATTTGTGTTGCTTCAGAACACTTGAAATGATTGTTTCTATGTGTGAGTACAACTGTTTAGTCATTTTTGAATCTAGATGTTGTTGTTTATGCATAGTGCTCATTGTTTCATAAGATGCATAATGTATGACATAAGCCTGTTTCACACATCCTGCGTCTGCAGTATGCAAGAGAAGCAGAAGATTGAGTGCAACAGTAGCAGACATGTTGATCTGGTGCCTTTAAACTGTTGTGAAACGTTTTTGTTTTTGTTTGATAGTGTGAAAAGCTATCTGCCCATATTAACATTTATCCTTTATTTATTTTTGCACACAATGTAGTAAGACTGTCAAATTAAGTTTTGAAATTGGAATATTTGTCGAATTTAACATAAAAATGCACATTCGATTTCTAAAATGAGCATTCAAATTTTGGATGTGTGCCAAGCAGAGATGATGAGTTTGTGGCCTGTTCAGACTGATTGCATTCTTGGGCTAAAACAGACTTGGTGCAACAAATAAAAAAACGAGTCTCAAGATGCGTTGTCTTAAAATGTCTTAAAAAAATACATTGCTTTTAACGAGATGCTGTGAATGTGTCATCAATGACCTCTCTCTCTCTCTCTCTCTCTCCCTCCCTCCCTCCCTGCAGGTGTGTGTGTGGAGGAGTCAATGCCTCGGTATGGAGTATAGTACCTATTGCAGACTGGATGACTGGGAGTGCCAACAAGCCTCACATGCTCACACATTGATCACTGGCGTACAGTGACTGTTGCTGGATTCCCTCCTTTCTATGTTCTTCCCTTATTAAATTATTTTGTCAGGACTCTTCATCTCTTGTTATTGGGTGTTTTTTGTGACTACCCCCACCCCCTTTTCCCTCTTTTCTCCTCCCTCTCTTCCCCCTTTATTCTTTCCCTCGTTCCTGTTGACCTCTTGATTGAACTGATCTGCCTGTGAGCTAAGATGAGTTGGCTTAGTCGTTTAAATCCAAGGGGTCAGGGCACTCGGACCAGTAGGCATGCAGCCCCGTCCAGCCCATGCACTGCCGACCCTGAGACTTGTCTTATGGTGTTTGAGAACCACTGGAGACAGGTGAGATACGTATTACTAAGCACAGGCTTATTTTCCCTCATACTGATTGTGCACATAAGCTCCTGTGAACAATTGCAATTTCATGCCATCGTATTGAGTAGGGATGTCCTGATACGATACTACGCTCATGTGCTTGTGCTTGTAAAAATGCTCAGATTCCCAAAACTGATACCATCTGATGTATGAATCTTATTCTGTAAACATTCAGCACACAAATTAAAATCATGTTAAGTCCTAGTGTGATTATTAAACTGCAAAGGCTGAGATTTAATGAGATAAATTTATAGTTTGCATGTGCGCAATCATTTAAAAAAAGCTCACTTGTGTGATGATATTAATTAACTGTTGTGATAATTGCAGTGGTTCTCTCACTGGCTTTAAATGTGCTGTGATGTTTAATTACTCAACAGGAAGATGGCAACACATCTCAATGCTCACAATAGATGCATTCTACATCTACTGTCCTTCCTTGTTCTCTCAAGGTAGAGAACATTGTAAGACATGTGTTCACAAGAATGCGAGTCCATTCTCTGGATTCGTTGCATTGAGTATATCACCCATTAGCAAACTATTATTTGTCGAAGTTTAGATTTTGTTTTTTAAGTGCCAGAAAGATACAGTTTTTACAGGGGTGTAAACGCTAATTGAGGTGTAAACGCTAATCCATCCTGAAAGCGTCCCAACAGGAGCGAAACGCCTCTCCTCACCTGTCAATCAACCGCTGCGCTAAAAAAAGACTTTAAACTTTGCCGGTTAAAAGCAGTTTAAAAGGAAATAACTGTCCAATTGTAAAATTTTAAAAGCAGATTTATACACAAGCATGAATAATGAACAATGCTGCTTGAAATGTTGCTTTTGTACTTGGATAAAATTTCAGCTGCATCTGGTAAAATCTTTTCTGACTTGATGCAGTTTATTATCATGCAGTAACACACTGACATAGTGATTTATGTATGTCATCATGAGTCCCTTCCCTCCAAATCTGATCACAAGTGGTCACCGGAGACGCATTCAAGTGAACAGGTTTAAACATGCGTCTCATCTGACCACCTGTGATCTGATCACCTGAGACGCATCTTAATACTAGGTGTAAACGGGGTCTTGGATATGTCAGTAACCTTTTATGCACTTATATTATATATATAATATAAATGTACACCAACACATCTACAGGTATTTTCTCTGTCCCTTTCAGGTGTCAGGGGTGTTGAAACAGAGGGAGACTTCAGTGGGTGGAAGTGCTGATGATCTCACAGCAGTTCGCAATCACACGGATCAAATGCTGTGCCTGCTAGCTGAAGAGAGATCTGCTGGGGGAGACTGTGAATCACCAGGTTAAAACACTCTCCTGTGAGCTCGGAGGAGCATACATTTGTTCTTTTTCAGAGTTTATGGCAATATAATAGACACTGTATTAAGTGACATTGGATTGTGAACTGTCTGTAGCAATAGGTCCCATTCTGGAGATGGTGGTGGCAGAAAACATATTGGAAGCTCTGGTGCAGTGGCATGTGTGCCGTGGCCTGGATCCAGACAGCCAGCTGGAGCTGTTGAAGCTGTTTGAGATGCTGATTGGACAGTCCCATCAGCCTCTGCTTCTGCACAGTGCAGTGTTACAACCACTGCTAAGCCTACTGGGAGCTTGTGTGGACCCCCAGCTGGGCTGCCCTCCTGCCCTGGAGTCCAGCCTCGTATTGCTGCTAAATCAGGTGTTTGGAAGATCGATGCTGATTACTGTTTAGACTATGAACAGGCCTGAACAATGCAAACGTAATCTGTGCCCATAGAATTTCGTAGTTTTTTGCATATTACCTTTTTTTTATATTTTTGCTAAATAGAACATGCTTTCTGCAACCATAAAGATTGTAGCTTTCTCTGCTCTGTTATTACATTTATACCATATTTACAAACTGCATGAAATCAATCCTGTATTAGGTAAAAGCCACATCTTTAATTTTAGTAATCTCTTAGCTCAGATCAATTACACCTGTTACCGAATAGGACATTCCAGACACACACATAATTAGGCTCCCCATACCAGAGTCCACTATCTTTGAAGCATATTATATTGGATTGTGCTGATTTATTTACAAACACATTTGAAGAGATTTGTAATGAAGTCAACCCTGAATCATTTTTAGAGTTTTTATTGAAAACAAAGTTTTAAAACCTTATATAGGAGTTTAATCACTCTTAATATACAGTTTTTTAACTTGTTTTTCGCCATGAAAGTAGCCATGGAAACTGGCATGGCATAAAATCACCAACTAGCTAACTGACTAACCTCAGAATTCTGCAGATTTTGTCCAACACCGCACAGAAGATGTGATGAAAACAATCTGCAGATTCTATTTGTGCTACTCACTGAATCAAAATATTTGACAAATCTAAATGAAGTAAAGCTAATTACAACTTGCGTGTGTGCCTTTTCAAATTCTCTTCTTATTGGTCATCCCAAACAGTAGACCAAAAATTTTTAAATGAGCACAAACTATACAGGCAGTGCAAATACATCTGTAATCTATTCATTTATGCATTTCTAGCTAATGCATGTTTACTGTCATAAATTAAAGTACTTTGATCTAGCCATAAAATAGCCATTGCTGATATGGCATTAAAAAATAAAGAATAAATACTGTAAATCCTGTCATAAATTATAACTGTAAATGTGTATTTTGAATCAGGTTTGTGTGTCCATGGCAAAGCAGACTGCAGTTTTGGAGTCGTTATTTAGGTGTGGGTCAGTACAGCAGGGTCCCACTAACCTACTGATCTTCTCCCTGTTGGTACCATTTATTCATCGAGATGGAGCTCTGGGGCAGCAGGCCCGTGACGCACTTCTCCTCGTCATGGCAACATCTGCCAACAACCACGCTGTCGCACGCCACATTGCAGAGAACTCCTACTTCTGCCCAGTAAGCGCGTGTGCATGTGCGTGCGTGCGTGTGTGTGTGTGTGTGTGTGCACGCACGCGCTTGTCTGTGTGCACCTGCCTTGTCATCAACTTCTGTTCTTAGTGTTTAAATTGTGCCTGTCTCTTGCATGGTGATGTAAGAGGTCCTCTGTGCAGGTCTTGTGTGAAGTGTTTTTTTCTAAGCAGAAGTCAGTGAACCAGTAATTAGTCTGTATATTCTTTCTGTTGTTCTCTCTTCCCTCACTGTCTATGTCTTTATGAATATCTCCATTCATGGCATTTTGTGCTCTTTAGAGTTTCTTTGTACCATGCAGTGTGAATGCCACTTGTTCATGTCAGAAGTGCCTCTCAGAGCTGTTTCAATAGAGATTTAAATTTCTATAGTCTTTCTCTGGTCAATATTCTGTTGACTAACTGTGGGTTCCTATGTTTGCCGTGGCATGAATAGGTAGTCATTTGTCATTTACAGTTGTTTTTGTCATTCAGTATTCTCTGACTTGTGCTAGACCATTGGTTCAGTGAATGCACTGTCCCCTCCTCTATCCTCCTCGAGAGTAATTTGAGGTTTCATCTGACCACTTACGACTGGAGGTCTCATCTAGGAATATGCAAGTGAAAATAACATTTTCCAAGCTCCACAGTACAAAGACAAAAATTAATTCAAATGTCTGGCAATCATTAATGATGCTTCAGAAGCTCAGTGGCAATGGGTACAATGTTGAAATTATGTTAAATTTGAGCGGATCGTCAACAGACCCTCCACGGGAGAACAAGCTGCGCAGCAATTTTTCCTCCCAAGTAATGTAGTAATCTGTTTGCCTTAAAGGTTGTTGCAACTTGCTAAACTAATATAGAATTGAATTGATGTAGTTACTGGTGATTATAGCACCTGTTTCAGAACTAGATGGAACTAGATAAATATATTGAATCTGCTTTTATATATATATATATATATATATACACATATATTAAATCCATATATATACATATATATATACACATATATTAAATCCATATATATAGATATATATATATATATATATATATATATATATATATATATATATATATATATATATATATATATATATATATATATATATATATATATATATATATATATATATATATTTTTTTTTTTTTTTTCTTCGTCCTAATAGCCCACAGTTGCTATTTTATGTCAGGGAATATTTGAAGATGTTCCACATTTATTTTCATGTTTAGGATGGCTTTCTTTTAGGTTAAAAAAAGAAATATATATATATATTTTTGTTTCCCAGGTGTTGGCGACAGGGCTGAGTGGGCTGTATTCATCCCTGCCAAGGAAGATTGAGGTACGGGGCGACGACTGGCATGCTCTGCGTAGGGAGGACTGGATTGGTGTGTTTTCACTAGTGGTGTTCATGAACAGTCTTGAATTTTGCAATGCTGTAGTACAGGTAGCACACCCTCTTGTGCGCTGCCAACTCCTTGACTACCTCCACAACGGCTTCCTGGTGCCAGTCATGGGCCCTGCTCTGCACAAGGTGAAGCACATTAAAATTGGGCACCACAGTAATTTTGACATTTATTCATGTAATATGCATTACACAACAGAGTTTTAAATGTTCGTTATGATCTTGTACATGTAGTTGCATTTTGTGGCTCCTCTATTTAACCCCCCCACCCTCCTGTCTTCAACTGTCTCTTGTGCCGCCTCTGTCAGTCGTCGGTGGATGAGATGATAGCAAGCACAGCATATCTGGACTTGTTTCTACGCTGTATCACAGAAACTTCCCTTCTGAAGACCTTCTTGCGCTTCATTCTGTTGCATCGCTATGACAACGACACAATCCTTGACACACTACTCACGCGCATCAGCAGCAATTCACGGGTCAGTTTGGCACACACAACGGATGGCATGCACCTGTAGATAGGACATTGGCTGTTCTCTCTTTTAGGGTTGCCCAGTGAAGTTTTTTTTTTTTTTCCCCAAAACATTTACTGCAGCACAACACCATTTTGTTATATTATTCAATGATTGCATATTTGCATTGAGTTTAATGTTTGCATTTTCTATGCATTTTGATGTCATTTTATTAATAGACATAGTATATAAATGTGAGCAATGTTGCAAAATTCTGCCCAGTGTACTGATAACATAGGCACAAATATTCCACTATATATTTCATCCAAATGAATAACTGAACAACAATTTTTCTTTCTTTAAAAAGTAACAATTTTGAAATTATTTACATTTATTTAATTTATTGACAGCCCTGTCTAGGGTATTGATTTAGATATTGACAACAAGGTACCAGAGGCTGGAATCGTATCATTGGCAAAAATTTGCGTAACCCTACTTTCTATTGTCTAGCTGCTGCTGGCTAAGTTTTGAAACTGCTACATGTTTCAGGGAATTTGGAGTTATGTGCAATGTTTGAATCGAGTCAGAGCTCGATATAATAATTAAACTTTTTATATTTTAATGTCTGATAAAGACAGGATTGAGATGTTAGGCTTAATAATAGATTATACTTTTTATAATTTAAATAGTGGTCACTGTGGCTGAGATGCAAATTGTATTGTAGAGTTATTAATAAGAAGTCGTTCATCTTCACAGAACAATATATACCATTTTAAATAGTTTTCTCTGTTGTTGCTTTCGTTATCAGCATGGCTTACGTATTTAGAGATATTGACGGTGGGTCGCTCTACAGGCACAGCATAATAAATAGACAACGATATTTCTCCACATAGCATCCATGTAATAACTTTACAACTGTTTGATCGTGAGCTAACATGTAGTATTAGAAAACCTGGCAAATCTACTTGCATATTTGCTGCGTGAATATTAATTAACCTCTAGTGATGGTTGAGCTCTAAGATAAAAGATGATTTAATGTTAGTAATTTAGGAGTACAAACAGTCATATATCAAAGAAGAATTATACAGTATCTTACCATTATTGTGAGATAAAAATGAGGATTAACTCACTCAGTCACTGTTCCTTCAGAAAACACCATGGTGCATTTGGGTGTTTTATAATTTTCAGACTTAAAAATCTGGTTTGCATTATTAATGAAAACTGGGACAGATACCGGACAATTTATGTTTCAAGTGTTATAGTTTTTGCCAGGAGACCCCCCAGGTTACATTTATATTGGTGTTATGGGGGTTCCCTTAACTCTTATGGTGGTCCGGTACCCCCCAAAGTTTGAACAGTGGCTGTGTGCTGTGTTTGAGTTGTATTATTTTTTTTCTCTCTTTGTAGCTATGCATGGTCTCACTCAGTCTGTTCAAAACATTGCTCAGCCTCAACTGTGAAGACCTCATGCTCCAGCTTGTACTCAGGTATTTTGTGTGCTTGCTTGGGTGTGTGACTCATTTTAAAAGAAAGTCTACAGATTTCTCCCTTGACACAATGCATACAACAAAATTAACTCTATAAGCTATATTTGGCTATTTAAACTGCTGTTACTGTGACAAGTTTTTTCTTAGAATGCATATTTCAGTTTAATTAATCAAGCAGTGGGGCTATATATAAGTCATCTTCCCCAAAAAAATTGTACGTAACAACATTACATTTTGCTTGTAGTTTTAAAGGCCCTGCACAGTCTACTTTTGTTCAATAGTCTTTTTTTTTATTCTGTATCTTTATCTGATTTTTACTCTTTGACCAACATAATCTATTATTTGTGTACCAAAGTTAAAACCACTATTATTAATCCATATGTGTGTCTTCAGGTATCTGTTGCCATGTACACATGTAATGCTGAGTCAGCGGAGAGCAGTTAGAGAAACGGACCTCTATGGCAAATCAGCTGACAAGTTCCTTTCCCTCATACCAGAATGCTGCCGAATCACTACAACGCCCTCTAGTGAGCGGGATGATGAATCTGCCTTTTGGGGCAAGGGTAAGAGTGAGCTTATGTCAGATGCAATAATGTACACAGTTGGTATGTTTTTATAATGACTGCTTGAAACTACTGTTTTTAAATTGCAGATGAGACATTCTTTTCAGAACTAAACCTATTTTCTGTCTTTTTTTGCATGTAGTGTTGGGTAGTCCCACTACAGAGTCACCAGTTCACTCCAGACCCAGCACTCCATCCCGCTTAGCTCTCTTTATTCGACAGCAAAGCTCAGGAGGCCCAGCCAACACCACCTCATCTTGCTCAGATAACACCCCATCTTCTCCACGCAGTAGTATTTCTTCCCCTATGTCTCCTGACAGTCCCATGCACCAATTTCCAGACATTTCAGAAGGGGAGACTGGCTACTTAGGATATCTGCATGATGCTCGGAGAGGCATTGAGCTCTGCTCCTGGGCCTGTCGAGACTGGTCAGCTCCTTATGATGGAGAAAATCCCTCGCCGAACTCTGCTCTGCCACCACCTCCCCCTCCTACATCCAACCCCACCCTCAATATGATACAAGAGCATTTTTCCCTAACAGATGCCACCCAGAAGAGGACAGCAGTGGTGGCTGCAGCACGTGCTGAATGGAGTAGCTCAGAACGAGATAGTGGCGAGTGGGATGTTACCATCAGTAAAAACTGCATCAGCCTCACACCTCGCAGCAAGAAACGCAGCCTTCTCCCCAGCACTATACCCCTACAGTCTTCAGCTTCTTTATCAGCCTCTACAGAGAAAACTGTGGAAACTGGATCCCAGCACTTTCTTTCTGCACCTCATCCAGCACTCTATAATGGGACAGGGCGGGTTGAGTTTGCTGACACTTTGGATGAGAGAATGGAGGTTAAGAAGGTGAAGAGAGACTCTGATGTAAATAGTGGAGTGGTAGAATCAGGGTTGAATAGATCGGTGGTTATGGGCCTGATTGACCCCAGTCTTCCATACAGTAATTTCCATGTAGGATCGGCACTGAAATCCTCTCAGGTGCAATTGAACCCAGACTTGCAATCGCAAAAAAACCTGCCTTTTTCTTCTCAAGAGTGTTTACAAATTGATGGCCAGAGATCATCTCCTGTTCCTGGCTTGACAGAGACCTCCTCAGTGGCCAGTGACAGCAGGGGCCAGGAGTCTGTTGAGAGTCTAATTGAGGAGTTGCTGGAGCGGGCACCTTCAGAGCCATTGTCTGGTGATTCAAAATGTCAGGGCATCAGCATTGAGGCTTTCCATCAGGAGCTGAGGGAGCTAGAGGAACACGTTAGAGAGAGAAGGGTTCTTTCACACAGCTCGGAAGAGTCCAGTCGGGACTTCCGCACTGCTGCTCCCAGCCTGACAGATGACAACTGTCTTCCAGTGGAGATCGAGCAGCAGTCCAGTGAGCCCAAGCCTGACAGATTTACCACTGGTGTATTTAGCCCCTGTCGACCACTTGGACAACCCCTTGCTCAACCGTACACAGGTTCTCATTTTAGAGATGACCAAATAAAGATTTGAGTGCTTAATGTTACATATGCAACTACAACGAGAGATGTCCTTTAGTCACTGGTTCCACTTCTCCTTTTGTGTAGGTCCATTTATAACTGTCCTGTTCAATAAACTGGAGAATATGATGCAGAACTCCCTGTATGTGAACATTTTACTGACGGGCGTTGTGTTCCAGCTGGCCTGTTACCCTCAGCCTCTCCTGCGGTCTTTCCTCCTAAACACCAACATGGTTTTTCAGCCCAGCATTAAGTCACTTATACAGGTAATACATTAAGAAGAACTATGAAAAATCAGCATGACAACCTTGATAAAAATATGAAAAGTCTTGTAAATACTAAAACCCCTCAGCATTAATGTAATGCAAAAGGTTATTGTAAATTTGAGTTTGAGTCATCTCTGTTGCACTCTTTATTGGTGTTTTATATTTTCTGATCAACATTAGAAAATATACACACCAAGTCCACATGAAATCAAATCTGACCAATTTCCAATCAATACACTGTCCTAGTCTTTATTGTGCTCAATTCATCAGTGCCTGTTTTCTTTTTTTTTTTGGTCTTGTTTACTTTAAACTCGTCATCTTCCATTTATTTTGATGACTCAAGAGATGCTTGTTTTATTTTGACAGTTATTTTTAATAAACAATTTTTTTATTCTGTTGAATGCCTTGGGGGGGTAATGTTTTATTTTGATGGGAGTATGCAGTTATTTTAATTTAGTTAATTTATTATCTAATATATATATACATGTATATGTTTTTTGTTTTATGTAAATTCATTGCACAGAAGGAAATTCAGAGATGTTGATTGTATTTTATTGTGACTGTCAATCCTGGTAACAATTTTCTCTTTCCACTCAGGTGCTGGGATCAGTAAAAAATCGCATTGAGGTGTTTGCAGCATCACATGAGGATTTCCCTTCCATGTTGAGAAAAGCTCGCCGCTTTCTGGTTGCAAGAGGAAAGATAGACTGGACAGACTCACCCATGGGAGTGCCCAACCTCCGTCGATCAGACTCATTAAGTAGGTGAATCAGAGGGAAACTCTCATAAAAAAAAAAAGAGAAATAGAATCAAGTTTACGCCTCAGTAATTGCATTTTTCATCTCATATTTTCTTCTTATGAAACTGTCTGTTAGGTTTAATGTTTAGGGTAGTGAGGTAAGTTTTGTTAATTTAAAAGTCGATTGAGCATTAAACTTTAAAAAAGTAATGTGTTTGGGAACATATATGTATTATTCCAGGTTCAATACAAGTTAAGCTTAATTGACAGCATTTGTGGCATAATGTTGATTACCACAAAAAATAATTTTGACTTACCCATCCTTTTCTTAAAAAAAAAAAAAAGCAAATATTTCCCACTTCCATTGTAAGTTCCTCACTTTAACCTCGATTTGTGCTTTTTTTGTTTTTTTAAGTAAAGGAGGGATGAGTGGAGATATTTTTTTTTTTGTAATCAACGTTATGCCACAAATGCTGTTGATTGAGCTTAACTTGGATTGAACCTGGAATGTTCCTTTATCTTTCTTTTAGCACCACATAGTGGACAAAACCTTGGAACATCGTATCATTTTGCAAATGCACATCATTTTCATGAGAATTTTTTGATTGTCATTTTTTTTTTCCTTTATACTTTCAAATTATTCACCCTGTTCCTGACCGGGGAGACACAGTTGCTTTAAGTTTTGTCATTACATTTGATTCGTTCAATATAGATGTTTTACTTGCCTTAACTTTTTTGTAAACTGCTCTGAGAAGGACTGACTTTGTAAACTGCTGAAGTTTACATGTTGTGTCTGAACAAATTCAGAGAGCAGGGCATCTTAACTTTCTCTCCATATTTCCTTTTTTAACACTCTCTGTCTCTCTTTCACAGTTAAAAGCCGTAAGACATCTCTGGGTGATCTTATCCTGAGGCACACCAACAGTCCTACAAGAGCTCGCCATGCAGCTCAGTTGGCCCTGGCCCATGTGAGGGATGGAGGGCAATCTCTGCACAGTGCTTTGTTCCGGGGTGGCGCGAGTGGTGGCACCTCTGGCCTAGAGAAGCAGGCAGAAGCACTAAGGGTGAAAAATGCAGTCTACTGTGCTGTCATTTTCTCTGAATTTCTCAAAGAGCTGGCAGCTCTTGCACAGGAGCATGCAGTAGCCCTGCCTTTCCCACCTAGTCAAGGCACTGAGGAATAACAAATACAAGACCAGATGTTTCCTCTATACCTGCCTTATCCACTGTTCCAGGCACTGAGCAGTAGACTAAATAACTGATCTTTAAATCATCTTTTTTTATTTTGTTTTTACTTCAAAGACATGTAGGCTTACAAGGGACATTCGTGCACTCAAAAGGGGAGAGAAGTCATCACTTGTTATTCTCATGTTCATAATGTAATTTTTTTTATTGTACAGGACCATTTATCCATTAACTTTAAGGAAATTGTGCATACAAATATTGTATATATTCTATATAAAATATCAGTGTATAATAATTTTGTACTCTCAGAGAGACTTGCATCGTTTAAGCTGGAGGAATGTGGCAGTTAGTTTGCACTCCCTACATTTCTATGTCATTTCAGAGACTAGCTTAAGTAGACTCACTACACAACAGTTCTTTTACATTTTATGGGTGGGGAAGTGCCATTTACCTTTTTAGCAATGTTTGAAAGTTATTTTGTCTTTTATAGAAAAATTGGTCTATTAGATCACAACATAATAGTTGGCAAATTGTCATTGTCAGACACCTACTGCTTTTAGTTTACTAATCACATGCAGGGCAACAAGTGATCAGCAGAATTTGCACCTTTATTGAAAAATCTATGAAGATCCAACAAGTGTACAGGTGAAAAACTGCAGATTTTACAATCTCTAGCACACATCCTTTTCTCCAGCTAGAGTAGTTGGTGTCATTAAAGGGGAGAATGTTCAAAAGGATTTCCCTTGCCTCCTCCCTAAGAAAAGCCAAAAACATTACCATTGATGGACAGTTTATGTTTAGTTGAATTTATTTGTTCTAGCTCATTACATATCATGTAAGTGTATTGTCCATGTTAGGACAAATTATAATAATGGTACGTTCAACCAGCATGGCATTAGAGATCCTCTTCAGTTTCAGGAAAGAGTTTTATTAGCCTGCCAACAAAGATCTCCTCCAATATTTGATGTTAGGGTTATAATCTGTTCACTCTTGGCTTCTGACTGGGTGCTAACATTTTAAATTTGTGACTGGTCTGCGTAAAGAAAAGTTCGGATAATAATTACCTGTCCCTTAAAGGAGTAAGCAAAGTTGTGTGAAGCCATTATATAAGCCATCTTAGTATTAGAACATAGTGGGTTTTTTTTTTTTTTTTTTTTTTTTTTTAATTTGCTTGTGGTATTGAGTGAGTGGGATTGGCCATTATTTGTGCATCGTGAACAACAGCCACAGTTTCACTTTTATGTTGATTTTAAGTTGTGTATTGCCATAAAACTCAACACTACGTTCAGAATGGAAGGACATGTTTTTTTGTTTTGTTTTTTTTGCTTTCATATTACAGAATTGTTTTCCCTGATTTTTGAAAGTGGAAACGTAAGAAATATTTGAAGAATATTGATTGGAATGCTATTGTGAAATCATCCATCCAGGATCTCTTATTACATGCAAGTCAAATGCTTATTACTTCACTAAATTTTTGTTAGTTTCAAGCAGTGTTTTTTGCTGCTTCAGTTGTTTTAAGTTCAATGATTCTGTTGAATTAAATATTTCAATGGGCAAAAAAAAAAAAAAAAATATATATATATATATATATAAAAGCAGATATTTCAAATGGAAGTCAAATAGTATTTTTTTCCCCTGTTTCCTCTAGCTGCTAATTCATCAATCCATCAAATTTTTTTTACACTTATCTACCCATCCATCCCTGTCCTTCATGGAAGGTATGTGCAGGAATGTAGTTTTGTGAGGATGAAAGTCACACTTAGATTTGGCTAACCTGAAACATGTCAAGGCTAATTTTATGTTTACTGGGTGAACGGACTTCACTTTATTCGCCTACAAATGATGACGAAATGCCGTGACGTTTTTGTTATGCCAAAGTGTTCGTTTCGTGAGATTTGTCCTGTTCGAGCGAGAACTCTGGCGTGACGCTTTTTGTTTACAATCGCGCTTGCCAGCTGAGTTGTTACCTAGGTTACTGTCCTTAAAATGGATAACTTTGAAGCCCGTCTCACAGAGATTTTGTGGAAAGATAATATTTTTAAATTATTTGCAACACAAACTCTACGAAGACTGCAAGGACACAAGAAGTGAGTGGAGAGAGATTTTAGTTTTTAAAAGTGAAATGGGGCGTGACCAGTTTAATAAAGCCGTGGCAGTCCACGAAGAGAAAAACCTGCATTATTGGCTTTAATTGTGGCTGGAACCAATAAACAAACTAAACATTTGTTTAGGGCCCCACCCACCACCCCATTTATTTTATTTTTTGCCCATAAACAAAACACACAACCGTATCAATGAAACGTAGTAAGTTTCATTTTGTATATTTTTTTCTAAATTAACTAGAATTTTCTAGAAACCTGTAGGGCCCCATACACTATTTTTGTTTGGGGCCCCCAAAACCCTAGGTCCGGCCCTGGCTGGAACAGTTCGTTAAACACAGTGACATCACCCTAAGCCTAAACGAACCCAATTTAAAACGACGTCGCACGTCGTATAAATGGCGTCTTAGTTCATCCAGGAGAAAATGAGTTTCCAAAGTATAAACCAGACTTTAGCGTTCAGTCATCTCGTGGAGACAGCGGGGATAACGTTGTTCTTTTTTTTATTTCTAAATTGGAAATCAAATATACACTTTGTTCTGAGTTTGTCATAAATACCAATGCACAAAACATATCCATTGTTTTGAGGAAAGTGATTGCTTGAAGCATCAATATGCACAAAAAAATACAGTTGATGATTTTCTGTGCTTTTCCCCGTTTGTTTGTTTGAATGGAATGTTAATGTTGAAAAGGACTTTTGTGGCTTTTTATCTATGCAAACTGGTTTCTGTTCTTGTGGAAAAGCAAAGATTGTTTCACTTTGGCAATATTCACATCTATATTGCAATCTGGAACAGCACTTCAACAGTCGTCTAATCCCTTCAATAATCTGCTGGACTGTATGGAAACTCATGCAAAATTATGAACGTAATCAAAAATATTTTCTATGTTTAAAATGGACAAGAAATGTGGAACTGAATGGGAAATAGAATCAACAGTTAAACTTTCAAAAAGAAACAAACGATAAGGGAATGTTTTTATTAATTTATAAATGTTTTACCTGGCTAAACCTTTGGCTTCATAGTCTTTATTTCAGAAGTGTTCATAAATGTTCGGTCCTCTGTTATTAATGTTCTGACAAGATGTGGTTTATTTCAATAGACTTTGGGCATAATGTATGTGGAATGTGAACAAAATGATCACTGAATGCACTTCAGCCGCTGGCTGATTTGTTGCTTGCACTTCAGAATTATCTGAATAATAATTTTCTTGGATGACACAAAATTCACTTTGGCTGTTGTTCGGACTGGGTTTAATTGGCAGATTAGATAACTTAAATGTTCCCTTGTTAGAAGAACAGTAAACCGATTTGTTGTGACTCCCTTTCTTATCCTCTGATTGCAGTGGAGGTTGTTCCAAAATGTGCAACTTAAATAATGATTGTTATGGGAGGATAAGGTGAACAGGGTTTACAGCTTTCAATTCCAAGTTGTACACAATGTCAAAAAGCAGTATGTTAAGTATAGTGTTAGGGGTATAACAGTTATGACCCGGATCAGATAAGGAGAAAGAAAAACCAGGAGTCAAGAAGTTCAATCAAAGAATCCAAAATTTACTGAAGAATAGTTGGCAGTGAAATTGGTACAGCCAGCGCCAAAGTCTCACGAGGAGATCGAAAGCTAACTCATACCTTACACAAAATTTTACATCAATTATACCATTTGCAAGGACGTATATTCTATTATTTAACTCCTGATTGGCTAACAGAGCATAAAGTCACAACATATAGATAGCTATAGCACATCAACATTAATCAGCGCAATTGTCATCCTGGCCCGAGATTTACATCTGAAGTGACCTCGCAGATGGTCTCGGGCGTCTTCGAGTCTGCCTGCTGTGTCTCCCTGGGTTCAAAACCTGGGTAGAAGGTCAATACGCACACACGAAACACTGACGAACGACAGTGTTTCTCTGCGCACAAGGGAACCAGAGCACACATTTATCAGGTCATTTTAACCAAAACAGTGAGATAAGAAATATTGACCCCTCAGGCAAGGGAGAGGAAAGAAATAATAAGAGAAAATTTACACTTCTACTTATTCAAGTGCTATTACATAGGATTTTAAATCATATAATTAGTCATGGACAGGTAAAAATCAACCACAGAATACATCTGGAACATATGTTTAACATTCCCCCTGGTGTCTCATCTCAAGCTTATTCCCAAGACGACCTTCAAGTCAGCCTCCGTGTAGAACAGAGAGAGAGACTTCAAGGAATGTGCATGAAATCAAAAATTAACTCTTAACACACATATGATTCGAAGTATATTTCAGTTATGCATAAGAAAAATTTAATTGATTATGTGCGAATGCATATAGTTAATTCATCACTTTATTAAAGAAGTTTAAGCAACAAAATATAGATACATAGTGATCAATACATCTTTATATATGCATCGATATAACTGAAGAGACAAGGGATTTCGACCCTCACCCTTCAATAGTGTATGTATTTAGTCAGGCTGTTAATTAGGTTTTGAAAGGCAAAAAAAATTTTGGAGCAATTTTTCAACCTTTAATCTTAAAATTCTTTAAAATCTTAGTTAATAGTGTTTACAGAAACCAAACATATTAGCAAACCCAAGAAATTATATAGAAAGTGTAAATTAATTCTGTAGAGCAACAGGAATTGATGAAAAATATAGAAAATCAAAAGGGAGGAATTTTTATTCAGTTCTTGTATTTGAATTCTGTGTAGATTCCATGAGGGGTTGGTTAAACTGTTACAGCTGCTTCATTGAGAAAAATGCCTTTGAATGTAAAACACAACATTTAAAATTGACATAAAAGTGTGGCTTTAATTTTCCTCTTAATTCTTTACAAAATAGGTGGCTCATGTTCTCAGACACCAGGGTTAGTTTACTGATACTGGACCGTTTCCTAGCAACAGTGGAGAAACTGGCAAGAGAAAAAAACTCTTGCTTGAGAGAGAGGAGAACAGATGCTAAAGGGAAGGTGACACAGGTAAGGCTTTTAATCCACTTAAATTCAGTGATAAACCATGTAATTTGTATATTCTGTGAGATATATATATTTGTTATTTATTTATTTATTTTTTTCTCTCTGAGCAATTAATTAGTTTTTCAAATTACAAACATATTAAAGAGTGGTTAGAGGGTATAATTGCTTATGTTAAATTTAAAGTATTTTGTTTTGGATAACAACTTGGAAAGTAATCTATTGTGTTATTATTGATGTCCTCTTATCTGGCACAGTTCAGAACAAAGAAAGATAACAACTAGTAAGCTGGTTAAAGATATTTGAATTTGTCACATGTTTTCATCTTAAACAGATTTGGTTTGGTAACAGTAAAAAAAAAAAAAAACAATTATCCACAGCTTTTTTTTACACCGTCCTTAACAGTGCAAAGCCAATATACAGAGTTCATCTGCTGCAACTCCTCATAGATAATGCAGGATGTAAGGTGAGAGGATACATACAGAACAGACAGGATAACTTGCACCATATCAAATGACACTGTATTATTGTAATTTAGTTACAATAATACAGTTATTTTTTTTATTTATTATTTCAATGGTACGGAAGCCCCGAACCGCAAGGAGGAAGAAAAAAAAATAACGGTGAAAAAAAAAATAGTCTCAGTCTTAATTTTTTTTTCTCTCTTTAATTTTTTTTTCTTTCTCTTAAAAACAATGCATGCGGTTCCAACCTTGGCCACCAGGTGCCACTATCAGTAAACATGTCATATTATGCTTTTAATGACTTCTCTGCTGCTATATATTTGAATAATACATTTATTTAGGGGTTTGCAAACCTTAATAAAGATAAATGAGGTTACATATGATTGATAAGGCTTTCGTTGTTGTGTTTCAACTGGAGCTAATTTTTGTTTGAAATTGTTGGTCTTTCAAAAACTTGTATGCTATTTGCTCAGTGTTACATGGTGGAAGCGAAGGACTGTATTGAGGGAAACATGGGGAAATTATTATTATGTCTGTCCTTTTGAACATCTGGTAATGTTAATATTGTTGTTAGTAATCCAATTTCTTAAGGAAAAGATCATTTATAAATTAAATACTCGCGACTGAACAGGGATGGCATGTGCAGACAATCATGGTGAAATTTAATTATAATAATATATTTTAATATAACAAGTTGTCTATGCTTTTGAAACACACTGTCTACTGCAGAAGTGTAGAGTTCTAGATGAACAATGTCAAATAAATATCAAAATATTAAAATAGCAATTAATTTATAAATACATTGTAGCCTAAATGCATCGTTGACGTATGTAACATCTGGAGTTATTTTTTAGTTTGAAATTGTTGGTCTGTCTAAACATGAGCTAGACAGTTATGCCGATGTAAAATGCTTATCCCAAACAAATTGGTGAGGGGTGAGGAATCACCTATAGTAGGCCTATTGCTCTCACTGGGTTCCGTCAGGGGAAGATTTTTATTAAAATATATATGATTAAATTATGGTCTAATTTTACGTTTTGTAGTTTGAATTATTAGTAGTTTAGCAACTTGATTCATTCACACAGGAAATGACCTCAATACAATATGTAAACATCTTAATTATTTCATCTTAAACATTTAATTTGATAAACTGGGCGGAAAGTGCATTAATGTGATACAATTATATTTAAAAGCATATTTTATTTTCTAAAGTCTTTTTCAATCCCTGAAAGTATCTCCCATTATAACTCCATTGCAGCAGTACCGCACCATCTTGAACTCTGAGTAGGGCATCAATTTGGCCAGCGGCGGCCCTGAATTGCAGTCATCCAGTTGAATGTGCATTTCTACTGACTCATACAATAACATTACCAGATGAACCCCTAACACCTCCGAATGAATCAAGTTGCTAAACTACTAAAAATTAAAACCATAAAATGTCAAATTAGACCATCATTTTTTGAAGGGAGAGAAAAAAAAACTTGCGGTTCAGGGCTTCCGTACAATGGTTTAATGCAATTGTTCACTTTTATTATTATTTATAATTATTCAATCATTACTGTACTATTGCACAAATGCTTTGTTTGAAAGGTACAGAGATAACTGCTGATTTGGCATATAAATAAAGTGACGGTAAATAATATAATATAATATTATCATATCCCCCATGTCATATTTTCAGACATTCTCCTGCTTGAAATTTCTGGCTGACATCTCTATCTACCCCTCTCTTCCTTTATACTGCTCTTTCTTGAACAGAACCTTTCAGGTAGTGTCATAAAATAGTGTTACACAATAGGTGATGTCTCAGATTGTGTGAATAGCTGAGCGAAAAGATACTAAAACGTTGACATACATTGCATGATGGGAAATTTAGCTATTCAATTATTCTTCATTTCAGTGCAGATTCCTATTTATTATTGTGTGTGTGTGTTAGGTGAAAGTTTCCTTTTCCAAATCAAACAACGGTGTTATTTTATCATGTGGCTCACACACACTGCTGTCAAACATTGTTCTCACAGCATGTCCTCTGATAATAGCCTCCATTTTATTTCAAACTCTCTGCCTCCTACACATGTATGCTTTGTACTCACTCAACTGCTTTATTTCCCATCATAAATTAAGTATTTAGAGTCTTGTGCAGATGTGTAATGTCATACTGGTCCTGAAGGGGCTTGAAGAGCAGAGAAAGAAGTCTGGAGAGTGAGAATATAAATGAGCATGGGAGAGCAAGTGTACTTCTCAGTTTTGTGATAACATTTTCTTTTTAGTCTGTCTTTTGCCTCCCACATATAGGCTGTCCAGTTTTTTTGTTCACTGCCTGCCTCACTGAATTTGAAATGCTAATAATCTCCTCAGTGGCAGAAATATTCTCTCTTCTCTTTTGCTCACATTTGCCTGTTTGCTACACTTTTCCTATTTATTTCCCCTTTTTTTTATCTAGCCCTTGGTCCCTTGATTTTTTTAGTTTTAGTTTAGTTTTAGCTTCTTCGTATTTCTCATCTCAGCATCTGTCAGCCAAGGTCAAAATTTTACATGCAAATCAGTAAAGTAGGAAAGACATGTTTTTGCAGCTCCTAAATTTTCTTAAATGGAATATTAATAAAAAATCTATAAAAAGGAAAGAAAATGAAACAGTTGTGATGATATAATAATAAATAAATAATATCGTAAAGGAAATAAATAAACCAAGTAAAATCTTAAAATTCATATGAAGCTATACATCAATTATTTAAAGTCAGTGAAACTATCCTTTTGTTCTCTTGTCTTGTTTCACTCTTTCTCACTACTGTTTGCCCTCTCAAATGTGCTCAGCCACTGTGTTCTGCAAGGCAGAAAACTGTATCAAATTCCAGAATTAAGCCGCTTAAGGTTTCCTACATTCAGTCAGTACGACCGCAAACAACAGTGGGCTGAGTGAGTGTGTTGTGGTGTTATCTCCAAGAATTAAAAACATTAAAAAACGTAAGATGAAACAACTTGTTTCACTTCTAAGGTCTTGTGCTTGTTTGCTTGTTTTAAATTAGTGCTGTCAGTTGTTTAAAATATTTAATCGCACTTAATCTTGATTTTAAAACTGATTTTAAAATTTGACTATATATAATTATTTTCCTGTGAAAATGCATTTAGCTTCTTCTTAGGAAAGAAAACAAGACAATATGTAACACAAATATATTATTAATGTTTTGCAAACAAAGCCTTCCACAGTATAAAGACAAAAATGCTCTAAAATACCACCACTTTAAATAACATTAAACATTTCCTTAAGTGGGATGTTGACTAATTGAAAGAACTAGTCCCCAACTTTGTGTGTGCATTGTAATGCACATTACATCTCTGTCCTCCACAATATTTATTGGCCTGCAGGCTGTGGCTATCCACTTTGCTACAGTAATTGTGAAGCTGCATTCACGTGATTTGCACCGCTTTGAACTCCTCGTGAAAAGTGCATCAAAAAAGAGCTTAGATCGCAATGCCATATCTATCTATGTTTTGATAAATAATACATCTTATTTTGCTTTTAGTGATAATGATAATTGATATGAATTGTACGGTAATCATAGTGCATAATAAGGCTTAATGAAAGTACAGTGCAGCACCGGGGAAACACTGATGCTTCACTCCAGTGAATCATGTGAATGCGGCTAGTTAAGACTTGGTGTAATTTTGTGTAGTACTTAATTTTTGTCACAAGTCACATCTGGGTTTGTTTTGTAAAATTATTATTATTTTTTTATTTTTTCAAATCTCTTTCATTGACACATAATTGCTGTTGTGTGTTTGCATCGCAAATGTTCTGCCCTATTTCAACCAGTGTTCAAACTGGCACTAATCTGAATAAAATGTCAGAATCTAATTTCAAGTTGGTAGGTGTGTTAATCCCATTAAAAAAGTAAACGATAAAGCATTAAACATTTTAATTTTATTGAATGCATTAATGTTTTACTATCGATGGTTCTATTTTGAATATTTCTGATAATTGTATCCAGAGCTTCAAAAATGTGATATTCTCAATTTTGCTTATTAACCATTTGCAGCAATCATGAGTTTAACTGAATCTTAAAAGAATTGTTCGCTTACAAATGAGAATTATAAAACGTATGTAATTTTGCTCTGTTTTTCTACAGAATACTTGGAATATTATGCATAAGTTGCATGGGCTACTTGACAGTGTTGGGTCCTTTTTTAAGCTTTAAAGCACTGTGACTTGTAAGTGTCACCTGATTTTAAAATTTTGAGTTCCCCTGAAGATAGAAAGTTATAAAGGGTTTGAATAACATTGATGTGAGTAAATTATAACACATTTTTATGTTATATTAACATAACTATTTATTTGCAATAATTTATAATAATATAATAATATATTGTGAAATATTATCATAGTATATACTGTAATGATGCATTGTGCAAATTATAAGTAATGCAATCAAATATGTTGTCATGGCTGTAATGCAATAAAATATGTTGTCATGGCACTTGATGTATGTTGCACCAGATCAACTATATCTCCTTGTTTTACTTATACAATCTGTAATGAGAGGGATAAATAATGATAACCTGAAAAGTGCACTGATATTAAGTTGTCTTGTTATGAAATAGAAGTATAACATGAGCTCATTCACCTGCATTGTGAATGCAGTGCATAAGAGATATGCAATGAGGCATATGCAGAATTCTGAGATGGGTTCTGGTGGGCAGAGGCCTTCTCAGCACGGCACTAAATGAGTATCCAACAGTAGGAAACATCCAAAAGCTGTTTACCTCCCACTCAAACTACAAAAATTCTATCTTGTCCTTCAGGCCAGAGAGTTTTAATAGCTCATCAAATTTATGTTGATCCTTATATTTATCTTTTTATCTCAAGTTTCCTGGGGCCTGATGAACTTGTCAGTTTACTTGCAGCTTGAGCTAAGTAAAATGCTCCAGAGTATGTCCAAAATATGCCTATGCAATTTATTTTTCTCTTTGAGAAGCAAAAATGACAAGAGGGCTTATATTTTTGCATAAACAGCAAGTGGAAGTGCCATGTGTCTGCTGTTAAACCAAATTTCACAAGCCATAAACATGCTTTATGAAATGTTAATTATGTGTCTCAGTATCAATGATGCTTTCCAGCTGTTTTGTATTTGAACGTATGTGTAATTTGATATAACCGTAACACACACACACACACACACACACACACACACACACACACACACACACACACACACACACAATTAAGCAGCGAGACAGGTTATATTTTTCACCCGACAATGGAACTTTTGGTGAGCTTTCACAATCTCTGTCAAAAAATTGTTTTATGCTTACTTTTTATATTATTGTGGTTTTAGACATATTTATAAAAAATAATAATTCTAAGCTGAATACCTGATTTTTAAAAACATATTAAATAATTTAGAAGCTAATTGTTTCTAATAACACAAGTAATTTCTCTCTTTCTGAACCTTTCCTGACAGGTCCAAAATAGGCATTGATGAAAAGTCGTTTTATTTCATTCCAGTCTCAAAGCCTCCGCAAACCCTTCTCATCCTATGCAATGTTTGCTGTGTCTCCAATGAACAGCAAAACCTCCCCAATGAGCAGCAAAACCTCCCCTAGTACCTCTCCACAGCCCCCACTTAGCCCATCAGCACAGTCAGATTTAGAAGGCCATGAGGACCCAAAGTCTAGTACTGTAGCCTCTTCCTTTTCCTTACCATGCTGGGCTACACAGACACTATGTGACTTAGCTAGATGTGAGACAGACCTCAGACGGCTGCAAGAGCAACAAATAGCTGAAGCACAGACAGTAAGTCTTTGCGTGGATCGTGCTCTACGTGGAGCCCAAAGGGAGGAGCGCCGTCTGCTGGAGAGGGTAGAACAAGATCATCGGGATCTACAGCGCAGACTGGAACAGGTGCAGAGAGAGAATGCAGCAGCCTTAATGGTTGGAAAAACATTGGTGGACCAGAGATTGTACAAAGTCATCAAACTCAGAGAAATAATAAAGAAAACGGGGGGTGATTGTAATAAGGATCAAGAGGGCAATCAGAGGCGGGATCAGCTTCTTCAAAGTGTGTCAGAACTGGTCCAGTCTTGGGAAATCTCACTTGCACTCAAACGTGTATCTTTTAAACCCAGTGCTCAACCAAATACTGTAACATTTGGTGAGATCAAGGTGCAAGACCACAATGTTCATCTTCCTGTTGGTGGCTGTGGGCAGCAGGGACAAATGTGTTCCCTCCATACCACTGAAGCACACAGTGAGGGTCATGTTGGTGGAAAAGGACTTAGCACAACTGATGGAACCAGTTCTGGGCAGAGCCAAGTCCTGTATTCTGGGCCAAGGACAAGGGACTCATCAACAAGTAGTGGTAACCAGAGAGTTGTCCGGAAACTCCGTTTGTCCGAACGAAATGATGAAGAATCGGGGGAGGTAAAGCTTCAATCCACACAGTTACATCATAGGTCCCCAATACAAGTCCCATGTGAACGTGATTCATCACAGGAGGATGAGTGTGAATCGCCTTCATCTGAGTGCAAAGGAGATGAGCTCTTTTGGGCTGTACCTTCACTTAGTCAAGGAGAGACAGAGGGAGAGTATGTTGGGCATATACAAAATGGGCCAATCACACAGTTTGCTTTACAGAGAGTAAGAAGTCAAAGAGAACTCTCTACATCTCCAGAGCAATTTCACCAAGAACAATGGACTTCTAATGTCCGAAAGACCAGGTCTTCCAGAGAAACATCACAGTTTGAACCAAACTTATCTCCAGAGAGCCCCAGAGATCTCCTCTCTGTTCAAGGCAGCAACAATCATTTCTTACGTGCCAGGTCTTATTCTCAGTTGCGTGCATCCTCAGATGACCATGCCCACAATCGACCCCCATCCCCTGCAGACAGTGTAGATTCTGGGTACACTTTCATTGTCAGCTCCCCTAAAGATTACACAAACTTACTATGTCCCACTGCCCGTATGTCCAGATCAACTGCCGACCTCTCCCACTGCAGCCGATCTTTCAGTGGAACAAGAGCAGAGCAGACTAAGAGTCATCTGTCCTCCCTTTCAAGCTCCAGCTTCCAAAGAAAAAGTGAGATGTCACAGATTAAATCCTGTCCCAGCCATGGTAACTTTGGTAACTCTCAAAAAAACACCCAACATCATAGTACTCATTCCTGTAGTGTGTCTCGTTCACTCTCTATGTCTGTTATTGATAGCTCATCTCAGAATAGGCTGAACCACCTTACAGGAGGGTGGCAGAATTCTGTAAATTATGACAGGCTCCGGCGAGAGAGAATTAAGCCAGCCCTCCTAGAACTGGAGGAGGATGCAGAATCATTGGCACCTGAAGAAGTTCGTCTTGTTCGGCAGTTTGGTAAACAGGGCTCAGGACGTGCTGATCTCATGCTGCCCAGTGGTGTTCATGCAACTCCACAAGGCCAACTTTTCCTTGTCGATTGTGGAAATGCTCGCGTCCAGGTTACTGATGCTCATGGCAATGTCCTACAACAAGTGATTTCTCCAAGGAACGACTCAGGAGGCACCTCACGACGCTGCCGCAATTACTTTGATGTGGCTGTTAATGCCAAAGGTCTAATTGCCTTGAGCTGTGCAGCTGAGAGAGCTCTCCTTATCTTCAGTCGGCATGGGCGGCTCCTCCAAACATTTGGAGGGGGACATTACATTGCAGGAGTGCCTCAAGATGAGCTGGAAGCACCAAGAGGAGTGACAGTTTCCCAGAGAGATGAATTCCTTGTTGCAGACATAAGAAAGGGTACACTTACTGCACTGAAACTTGAACCTAAAACTGGCTCCAGATTGGAACGCACAGTGGTGACTGGTTTCCACAGGCCTTATTTAGTGGCAGCATGCTTGCACTCTGGCTTGATCGCAGTTTCTGAGCGAGGCAATGAGACGGGGCAGGAGACTTGTGTGAAGATTCTAGGACCAGGATGGGACACTCTACGGATTCTGGGTGTGTGCTCCAGCATAGGACCAGTACTCTCCTGTCCCTGGGGCCTCTGCATTGATAAGGATGGGGCGGTGTTGGTGGCAGACTGGGGAGAACGGCATCGAGTGCTTCTTTATCCAGCAGAAGGGAAAGGACGAGTGATGGTGTCTGATGGATTGAGCTGCCCTCGTGGACTGGCACTATTACCGAATGATCTCCTAGTTGTCTCCGACAGCATGCATCACTGCATTAAGATTTATCATTACAAATGAATAGTAACCAAAAAGCTCTCCATTTAGCAAAACAAAAATTGTGTGTCTTAGTGTGTCAGGCTTAGATGAGTATTTGGCAACATGTATCAAATTTACTTGCCAGTGTAATATCAAATCACAAGGTACTGTATATAGTCGCAACTTTATCCACGCGCAGAAGTTTCCTATGCAATAAGAATGGGATCAATGACAATTCTATTTATTAATTTTGTTTTTTTTTGTTTATTTTAGGTATGGTAATCCTTCCTAACTGTAGTCACAAAAAAATTATCTTAAATAATTTACTCACCTTCATGCCATCCCAGATGTGTATGATTTTTTTCTTCTGTAGAACAAAGAATTTTAGAAGAATATCTCAGCTCATAAACAACTGGGATGTCATAAGGTGAGTAAATGAACTCTGACGTTCAGAGAATTTACATTTTTGGGTGAACTATCTATCCCTTTAAAGTGAAATGAAGCAGTGCTACCTGAATGAACTACACCGTATGCACCATTGGATAGTGCAGAATGCATCCTTTTACATGCGCAACACACTTATATTGAGTTGCAGTTACGACCACGCAGATTAGATTACTTAAAGACACAGGGATTAACCAAAAAATTGTATGGGGCATTTCATATAACAAAGGTTGCCGAACCCTGTTATATAGCCACAAATACCACAATGACATGGAGATTATTATTGTTATTTTTTTTTTTTTTTAGACAAGTCAGATTAGTTTAAATGTAGATTGTAATAGTTGTGTTTGCTTAGACATTTGTTTGATTCTCTGGTTGCTTCAAATGCTTACATTGTGATTTCCACTGCACTGTTTGCACTATTATTGATACTAAGGAATCGTTTGGCTTCTAGAGGCAGTAACAAAGCATACACTTTTTCTTTTATCATTTTCTAATTTTTTTGTCGTTTTATAAAATTAGTAAAATAAAAAAAAGTCTTTAAAACAAGACACATTTACTTGAGAGGCAAAATTACATAAAATACCAAGTCTTTCAGGGAAATCTATACTAAGAAATGTATATATATATATATATATATCAGTGGCCCCAAAAAGTATTTGGATACTTAAGATCAATTTACAAATGCATGAATTCCTTTGCATTTGAGAACAAAACATCAAACCAATTAGCATTTATTGTAAAGAAAAAAAACATATGCACACTTTTAAAGCAGAACATTTAAAAAAAATAACCTTTTTACATTTTAAATTATAAAACAACAGATATATGGTT
Organism: Xyrauchen texanus; assembly: GCF_025860055.1. Taxonomy (NCBI): domain Eukaryota; kingdom Metazoa; phylum Chordata; class Actinopteri; order Cypriniformes; family Catostomidae; genus Xyrauchen; species Xyrauchen texanus. The sequence continues at coordinate 30,407,289 of NC_068293.1, read as the reverse complement.
TAAAATTAAGAAAAATATTTATTTGGACACTTGATAATGGCTTCTTTAAAGATGACAATTTCAAGTATTTCGTTTTAGTTTGCAATCCTTTCATTTGCAGAAATACTAGACAACATCAAGGCATAGATTCAACAAGTTTCTGTAAAAGCTGTAGTGAAAGTTTCCTCCAGGTTTCAACCAGCAAATCTTTTAGTTCACCCAAACTAGATCGACTCTAACGTTTTCTTCATAGATGCTCTTGCCAGATAAGCAAAAATGAAATCTTCCATCCACACAATTGGGTATATTGCAAAAAAAGTTAAAAGATGAAGGACATGTGAATGTGAGCAAATCGCACAGGCAGACCCAGAAAGACATCCAGCAGATTGGACAGGATAGTTTTTAGTAAATTCAAGAGAAACAGGCAAGGATTGCCTCACAAATCAGTGAGAATTACCATACAATTTAGTTATAAGACCATTCGAAACAGGATCAATATGGGTACATAGGGAGAGTAATCCAGCGGAAACATATCATTAGCTTGAAGAATAAGAAAGCCAGGATAAAATTGCAAAGAACATGCAAATAAAGACAACAGCTTTTGGAGAACTGTCTTATCAGATGAGTCCAAATTGACCCTGTATGGATCTGTTGGCAGAGTATTTGTGTGGAGAAAGGCAGGGGAAGAATTCCAGCCACATTGCACTAAGTGTTGTCAGTGAGATTGTGTTCATTGATTGAATCATGAACTCTGAAATGTACAGAGAAATTCTTGCTGCAAACTTGCAGAAATCAGTAAAGAAATTATTTAAGCCACAGAAGTGGCTCTTTCAACAGGATAACAATTCAATGCATACCAGCCGCCTTTTGAAAGAATACTTTGCAAAAAAGAAAATGAAGGTCCTAGAATAGCCCTCCCAGTGCCCTGACCTGAACCCTATAGAGCACCTATGGGATGCAATGGAATAGAAAATGTCAGATCGTCAATGTTCTAGTGTGGATGAACATAAAGTTTTGGTGGCTGAAACCTGGAGGAAACTTTCACTTGCTGATTATATGCCCAGTTACTGTCAAGAAGTTCTGTGAATGAATGGATTGCAAAATAAAAACTAAAATACTTGAACTTGTAATCTTTAATAAAGCTACTATGAAGAGTCCAAATTATTTTTTGTCTTAATTTTAAACTATATATTTGTTGTTTTATCATTTAAAACACAAGCTTTTTTGATTTTTTTTGTTAAATGTTCTGCTTAAAAAGTGTCTTAAATTTTCCTTTACTATAAAAGTAAATTGGTTTGATAGAACAAAGCATTTCCCCCACCCCCCCATCTCTCTCTCCCTCTCCCCATCTTAAGCGTCATATATATATATATATATATGTATGTGTATGTATGTATGTATGTATGTATGTGTGTATGTATGTATGTATGTATGTATGTGTATATATATATATATATATATATATATATATATATATATATATGCATGTATATGTGGGTGTATATATGTATGTATATATATATATATATATATATGACAGACCCCATTTCCAGCAGCCATCACTCCAAGACCTTATCCTTTAGTAATCATGCTAAATTGCTAATTTGGTACTAGAAAATCACTTGCCATTGTATCAAACACTGCTGAAAGCTATTTGGTTCATTAAATGAAGATTAACATTGTCTTTGTGTTTGTTTTTGAGTTCCCACAGACTGGCATGTCTTAAAGTCAATATTAGGTAAAACAGTGGCAAAAAAAGAAACCGCTTTCTCTAGAAACTCATCAGTAAATCATTGTTTTGAGGAATGAATGCTATAAAATGCTTGAAATTGCCAAAAAACTGAAGATTTCATACAAAGGTGTACATTGCAGTCTTCAAAGACATAGGGCAAAAAGAGATGTGGAAGACCAGATGTACAACTAAACAAGAGGATAAGTACATCAGAGTCTCTTGTATGAGAAATAGACACCTCACATGTCCTCAGCTGACAGCTTCATTGAATTCTACCCACTCAACACCAGTTTCATATACAACAGAAAAGAGAAGACACAGGGATGCAGGCCTTAAGGGAAGAATTGCAAAGAAAAAGCCACTTTTGCAACAGAAAAACAAAAAGAAAAGGCTAGAGTGGGGAAAGAAACACAGACACTGGACAAATAACTGGAAAAGAGTTTCATGGATCTTAACCCCATTGAGCTTTTGTGGGATCAGCTAGACTGTAAGGTGCTTGAGAAGTGCACTCGGATGCTTCACTGTGTTTATCACTCCACTTGTGTTCGTGCTGTTCTAAACTTAAGTGTAAGAGCAGTGCAGATCTGTCGCTTTACTTCTAATAATGTGACATTACAAATTTTAACCAGCAAGTAGAAGCAAAAGACCATTTTTGTGTGTAATATGAGCCAGTTGGTGACATGAAATGAGTCAGCGTCACTCAGTGTTTAAATTCAATAGCACTCCATGATTTCGCTCGTATCGTAGACTGTAAGGTGCGTGACAAGTGCCCGACAGCCACATCTATGGCAAGTGCTACAGGAAGTGTGGGGTGAAATGTCACCTGAGTATCTGGACAAACTGACAGCTAGAATGTCAAGGATCTGCAAAGCTGTCATTGCTGCATGTGGAGGAGTTTTTGTTGAGAACTCAAATAGTTTAAGAAGTTTTTACATTCAACAGCACTCCATGATCGCTTGTATTACTACTACACTACTAAAGCTAGGAAATAACTTCAAACGTTACAGACAGATTAATTAAACAAACTCGAGGCACTCAGCTCTTACTGGAGTTTCCACATTGGCTACATACTCTTCAAAATGTCAGATTGCGGTTTCTATAGTGAATGGCTCTTCCGCACCATCAATCGTGAAATAGGGAGGAATACCTTGGATGGCTATTTTTCCACTGAGAAAATAGGATAATTTCATTTCACGAAAATGACATTATCTTCAGAAGGTAGAGTAACAGACTATAGCATCATCAACAGGTGATCGCACATGCTCCATCTGTCTCTCTCACAAAAGCAATATCACATTCGTAATCATGCTATATGGCCCTAAATCAGCACTGCTGTGATTGCCTATGATATTGCTTATATATATTCCCCACTGTGCATTTTTCTGTAATAATTTGTTAAGGGAAGTTCAGTAGTAAACTTGAAAATGAAATAAGAAATAAAACTGCTGAAGAGCCTGTAATGGACAAGGTTTCTATTCTTTGAAAAATAAAATAAGGATCCATATACTCTTTCTAACAATCTAGAAAATAAAAATTCATTAACATCTTTATGACTGCTTCTTAATCTTTAGAATAACTTCATAACAATGTTTTGGCACTGCCATTCCCCAATAATCAGACTGGCCCTGAAACAGTTCAGGAAGTTAACAAGTCCATGTGACATTTTCTTGGTATGACTAAAATCTAAAAGTGAACTAGGAATACCTAGTTCTCACGCTAGTTCTAGAATCCTCAGATTTCTATAATGACTTTCTGCGTGAATGTGAGCTTGTCAAAATCAGCAGGGCATGTTGACTAAACAAACATGACCATTCAAAAGTTTGAATTAAAGTTAAACAGTTTCTTAACTAGTTCACAAAAGCAGAATAGATATGCTCTAATCAAAATGACATCTGCTTGCTTCTTAAAGGGTCTACAAACATGCAGACAGTTAAATATTCAATCTTTAGTTCTATATTGTAGGAAAATACCACTTTGATATTCTTCATTTACTGCCATAAAATACTTTTTATTCCATAGTGAGGTTTTCACACTGTCAGAGGATTTGGTGTCTCCTTATCAGGAAACGGAGTCTCCTGTGTGTGCCTGAAGCCGTAGTGAATTCAACCAAGGTTTCCATCACAAGTCCACACATCTCTTTATCCCTTTTGTGCACTGAATTACCTTTAAAGACACACTCCCTCACCTTTCATAGCAGATAATGGGATTATTTTTATTATTGTGAGATGCAAAATCGTGACAAAATATGGGCAGATGAACTTCCCAGGGGGAACCTGTTCCACAAGTTTCATTCTGGAGTTGTTTTCGGAAGTTAAACATACTGTTAAGTATTGTCCTTTTATATTAGATAGATTTTACAAAGTGCTACTCTAACCAATACATTTAAAAAGCATTAAATAACCCAGTTTGCATTAATATAGTTTTCATTTTATAGAGATATGATTAATGTTTTCTAAATTATTATTTTTTTTTCATTAATATGAAACGTTGATTTTATTGTACCAGGAGTAATACATTTTTTTTTACACCATCTTGTCTGAGAGGTTCTATTACCAGTGGTTGTAATAAATAAGGCATCTTGTTATTTAGTAAGGAATGTTGGATGGCCCCTAAAACGTTACAAAATTTAAATGTTTCCTGCAGTGTCCAGAGCTGAAAAAACACCACCTATAAAAAATGAGTGCAAGTTGTTCTTCATTATAGAGGAATTCCTGAGTTTGCAGTTTGTATAACCCCAAACCACATTAGCCCAAATAGGGTAAAGACTAGTTATGCCTTGGAATTAAATAGATAAATAAATAAAAGAAAGAACCAAGATAACAAACTTCCAAAGTGGAAATAACATGCTGAAAAATGTCTTGGCAGTTTGAGAAATTAACATGTCTCAGAAAGGAATGTAAAATTGATCATAATGACATGGTGAAATTCTTGATTTTAGAATTTAAGAGGCCTAGCCTTTTGTAACAGTTTTGCCACAATTCCAAGTTTCTGTATGTAGCTGCATATTTGGGTTCACTCCTTGTTCAAACTATGATAATTTGGTTATGAATAAGTAAGTATTAATGTGGAGTTGAATGTCTGATGAAATGTAACAATGTTTTGAGTATGTCAGTATAAATATTGTTTGTATCTGTGGCTTTTGTGTGCAACAATGGTGGCATTTTACCTATTTGTTTTAGGAGGATTTATGGAAGTAGCAAGTACAATTTAGAGGGGTGTGACATTTGTTCAAATGGGCAAGGAGGAGGCGGGAACCAGCTGATTAACACGATTGGGGCCGGCCATGCGCACTCACGAGCTGGCCCCACCCTCCTCATTGTCACAATAATAAAAAATAATAAAACCCTCACAGGAAGTGATGAGTGTGTAAGTTTTAGAGAGATGAAAGAAACAAGTCTTTACACTGCAGATGATGTACAAATAAGGAAAAAGCTCATTAAATAATGTGAGACATCTTAAAACTTAGACCTTAAAAGAAATACACATCCCAACAGATGGTAACAGGGACAGAAAACATCTGAACTCTTTTAAGCCCCAAGACCTACTTAAAGGTATAGTTCAGCCCCAAAATATCTTTCATTTACTCACATTCATGAAAGCTAAATTATTTTTTTCTTCTTTGAAGCATGAGATATTTTGCTGAATGTTCCAGCCGCTCTTTTGCTTTCAATGAAAAGTAGTTAAACATTCAATGACGACAGTCTTTTTAATAATATGATAGCATAGCAAATACTTTAAATGTTTATTATGAACAAATGTGAGTCAAGTAAACTTATGTGTCTTACATGTGTGAGTGATGCTATATAATCTGATGCACACAAACTTAGTACATAGTCATCATCAACCAGAAAAGTGTAATCATAAACGTTGTTTTAATTAGTGCATCTTAATAAAATGTTACATACAAAATAGTACAAACATATAAATTACTTATGGCTGTGTTAAATTCACATCACATCTTGCTTCCTCAAAGGTTTTTGTGACCCTTATTTTTATCCTACGACTCAAATCTATTTGTCCTTTAAAGAGCATTCATGAGATCACCCAAACCTTCCTTCCTCAATAATATATATATATATATATATATATATATATATATATATATATATATATATATATATATATGATTGAGCATGGTAACAGTACCAATAGCATTTCTATTTCAACCTGGTTTGGTACAGTATAATCCGTTTCCTGCACAGATTCATCAGTACGGCTAGCTAATGAATTCAAGAGAGAGGAACCCTGCTGTCCAAACAGCTTTAGTGACATGGCAACTCATGATTGGTCACTTGTCAGTTATTTTCATTCTAATCCTAATTTCTAAGGATCATAATGAAAAAAGAAAGCATTACATTATGTCAAAGTACAGAACACCACGATTCATCAACAGTGAGCTTTCAGCCCAACGATGGAAACACTCCCAAAGAGTTGTAACATATATGCAGACACATAAGCATAAAGTCTTAAAAGTCATCCAAAAACATCTGGCATACAAAGTAACTGTGGCAGTTAGACTTGGTGGCAGTCTCCAAATGCTTTTAAAGAAGACCTTTTGACCCTGTAAGTCCATTCCTGGGACCAAGTTGTGAGTCTACATTTCATCACCCAAAAGGCATATTTTTTAAATAATTTTGAACCATATAGGTATTTAAATGTTCTCATTCTCATTAGCTCTCATTTTTCGTCAATATAAAATTAAGGTGCAATTGCTTTCCATTACCTGGCACTATTGAACCACAATGAAAAAGTGAATAGCTGTGCTGTCTATGATGGTTTAGTAATGTCTTTAATTGAAAATCCCTGGGGTACAACAATGGCGACTTTTAAAAATGCACAGGAAATATGCATAAGTGTTCCTCTGAATGTAAATATATTTTCCTGTGATTGTATGTGTGAGTATGAGAGAGTGCCAGCTGCTCTCCATTGTGATGGGATGAAGAGGAAAAGCTTTGGAATGTACACAGCTTGATCCTTTGAACTGCAGGCTACCTCTGTCTCTCCTCTCCTTTTTGTGCTTTGGGCTCAATGGGTTAGAGAGAGGTGGAGGTCAGTGTGACTCTCATTTGCCATCAAACTCCATTCTCAACATTTCCCACACACAGTGCAGTGATTGCCCACACAACCCTCAACTCGTTGAAGTCCTAAATTCTCAGGTTTTCCTACAAAAAAGCGAGACTGTCATTAGCATTCCTGACATTCCAAGTGCAGATTATAAAGATAGCAGCTCAAAGCGCAATGTGCTTCCATCTAGCATACATGACAACTCCTGACAGGCAACAAATGGGCATATTACACATCCAAATATGTAAATTATTAACTAATTAAAATACTTAAATTGACATGAAAATGAACAAATTGAATGTCAAAATGTTTTATGTCTCACCTCAGAGAGGGGTTTCCCGCTTGTGGAGCGCTGCACTGGTTGGCCCTTCGAACTGCAGCTTAATTGCCTGTTTGAGATTCAGCTGGGGGTCAGTAGTTGTCATGTTAATCACAGACATATCAGGTAAGGCGCTAGGTGAGGAAATAGCTAAAAAGTCAATGGTTGGAGACGTGGATGTCTTTTGAATGCCCCCCCAATCATCTCTTTGTGCATGGGATTGGAGTTGAAGAGGTGGATACCCCAAAAGGGGGCTTTCCCTAATTTTTGTCTGTCTAATTGGGCCATCTTGGTTCAGCATTACTCCCAAGGAAGCCATTACCGAGTTCCATTTTAGGTCTACTCCTCCAGCCTGTTTAAGGCTCTTTTCCATCACATTATCTATGATGTAAGGAGTTTTATGTTTTAAGAGGTAGTCACCATCCCCTGATGATCCAAGTTCTTTTAAGGGTTTGTCTGCATCCAGCAGTTCATTTAAGATGCACTGTTTGTATGTGGGACTGCTCTTGGGTTCAGCCTTTTGCTTGTGCCTTGAAGCTCTGCCCTGAAAACTGGCAGGATTGGAGCCAGTATGAAGCAAGGTGGAAGGCCGACTACGGGAACGAGGAAGTGAATGTTGCTGTATTTGTTGGATGAAATTTAGACTGTCGGCAGGTACGGTCTGTACTGTGGAATGAGAGTAGCAGGTGGAGGAGGAGGTCTGTGAGGCAGGCATGGAGTGGAAACGCTCTGCTGTGGAAGCTGGAGAACAGGAGGCAGAAACTGAGGTCGAGGATGAAGAAGAAGTGGCTGGAACTCCATCTATACCCACCTCTTCTGAGCTCAGGGACACCTGGGTTTTTACTGTGGATGAATGATAAAAAGTGTTGGGAGCACCACTGGGAGAGAATGGAATGAGGCCGGTAAAGGGCTTTGCTCCATAGCTCTCCAGAATTTGCACAATAGTAAAATGACTTTGCTTTCCTGCTACCTTCACTGGACTGCGGCCATAACAGTCCACATGGTCTGGTTCTGCACCTCTCTCTAAAAGCATGGCTACAATTTCAGCATGCCCCTCCTGAGCAGCGATGCTAAGTGCTGTGGCACCCTGTTGTTTGCAAGCCAGGTCAACATTGAGACCCTTTGCCCTAAGGAGCAACCTGCAAGCAGCTGCATGACCCCTCCATGCCACAGAGTGCAAAGGTGGCCGACCATCGAGGTCTTGTGCATTTGTGTCAGCTCCATATTTCAGCAACAACTCAATACTCTCCAGGTCTCCTTGCCAAGCTGCTACATGGAGTGCAGTTCGTCCTTCTACATCTCTTGACTCCAGAGGGACACCACCTTTTTCTATGAGCAGTGTTGCCATATCTAAATGGCCCTCCAGAACTAGCAAATAAAGAAGAGGTCTTCCTTCAACATCTCGAACATCAGTGTCAGCCCCTCTATGCATCAGTAGCTCTACAATCTCCCTATGCCCCTGCAAAGCAGCTGCACTGATTGCAGAGTGTCCATCATATGCACGATGATTGATGGGTGACTTTTGGTCCAGTAGGAGGCTGACTGTGCTGCAGTGCCCTTCTTGTGCTGCCAGAATTAGAGGGCTACGACCCTCCACATCAAGCTCACCTACACGTACCATGCTACCTCGCTCTGTCAAAACTGCACACACACTTTTGTGGCCCTCACAAGCTGCAGCATGCAATGGTGTCCAGCCCAGATCATCTTTGTGATTCTCATCCAATCCTCGGTCCAGCAGTGCTCTTACAACTTCAACACTACCCTTTGCGGCAGCCAAGCAGAGAGCAGTGCGGCCCTCTCCATCAATGCCATCCACTGCTGCCCCCCAAAACAGCATAAGGTTTACTGTGCCAGCATGCCCCATAGCTGCAGCTGCAAGAAGAGGAGTAACAGCAGAGGGATGAACTCCAGAGCTTTCATCCACATCAGCACCAGCTTCCAAGAGAAGTTCCACCACTTCCTCATGCCCTTTGTATGAGGCCAGTAGTAAAGGGGTCATTCCATCTCTGTCCTGATGTTCTGGATTAGCGCCTCTCTCCAGCAGAATGCTTACAACCTCTCCATGCCCCTGTCCTCCAGTTGTTGATGGCACACATAATGCAGCAACAGAGAGTGCAGTCCGTCCATCCCCATCTGCAAGATTGACATCAGCACCTGCATCCAGCAGGATCTGCACTGCCTCTTTGTGACCCATGTAAGCTGCAGCTATTAGTGGAGTACGGCCTTCACGGTCTGAATGGTCTACCTCAGCACCATGATCAAGAAGAGTTAGTAGTATTTCTTTGTGTCCTCCCCAAGCCGCTGCACGCAAGGCTGTCCGGCCATCTGAATCACAGCCATCAATCTCTGCCCCTGCTTCCAGAAGCAGACTCACAGCTTCCTTGTGGCCACCCCATGAAGCAGAGCGCAACGCAGTCCATCCTTCATTGTCTGCATGCTCCAGCAAGGCTTGTGCAACAGGACTTTTGATCCCTAGCTCCTGGACCCATTCCAGCAACACCTGCAGTACACCCACATGGCCTTGTCTGGAGGCAAGTGTTAGGGCTGTCTGCCCTTGACTGTCATTCAATGAAGGGTCTGCCCCACGGCATAACAGCAATCTAACTACTTCTGCAAGTCCAGCATGAGCTGCAGCTGCTAATAAAGTGCGGCCATCTAATGGGTCTGTACAGTTCACACTAACACCACTGTCAAGAAGTGCTCTCACAGAGTCCTCCCTCTGCAATGCCTGCCGTACAATCCTGCCTTTTCCCCCAACACAGTGAACCCTCACACTAGAGTTATTGTTTTGAGAACAGGTTTCAGAGTAAATTCCACTTTTCATCAAGAGCTGTAGTACATCTTGCTGAACCAAAACAGGTGTTTGAGATGTATTAGGTGGTGGTGGCACATTAGCAGTATTGTAATTTCTGCCACTACTTAGATCTGGAACCCCAGTCCATAGCAACCACAATTCCAGAAGGACTGGTTTCCCTGTATGAACTCCACTATTAAGGAGGTGGTGGGCCAGGTGGCAAGTCTCTTCTGTATCCAAACTACTGGCTCGAAAAGAGAGGGACATGGCCAAAGAAAGGTGACCATCCTTAAGACAACACAGAAACTTCTGTGTACAGTATTTAACATCAGTTAACCATTCTGCAAAGCTATTGTGAAAGAGGAGTTTACTGCCCTCAGGACCATCTACAAACAAAGATGCCAGAGATGCCATCTGTGACTGAAAGTCTCTGAGCCCAAGGTAGGAGTTACGGCTTCTGGCAATAGTGTAGAGCTGCTCAGCTGTTAGAGGTTGTGGAGATGCCAAAAGGATATTCAGCAAAGGCCTGATATGGACAAACAGACTTCGAGGAAAGAGTCTTTGACAGAGCCAAAGGTAAAGGCCATTCAGAGTGCCTGGAATGTCCCGAATTTCTCTTAGTCCAACTAGACCTTGAGCAACACCATCTAGTACCCGTTCAAGAAACAAGAAGCAGCCACCACTCTTGATGTGCAAAAGATTAAGCATTTCAGCAGTCTCTGGTGTAAGCTGTCTTCTTAGAGCCCCATCCCGATCAAGTCTCCGCAGGATATATTGCTGTACATCTCGTACAGTTGCAGGTTTTCTTAAGTCATCCAGACACAACCTCCGAAAACCTGTAGGGTAAAGAGGAAATAGATGAGATGTGGCAGCAGTGTAATGACAAAAATTAAACAGAAAGACAGAATAAAAGACAATCAATGATTAAAGCATCATCTAAATCCAGTCTTTTCATCTTGTGAGCACAGGTAAAATAGTCTTTAAGGCTTTTCATGTCAATATTTTAGAACCTTGCATGCATATTTGTTTACAAAGGCAGAAATATACACACAACTTGTGTGCAATTCTTGTGAATCACATAACTCGTTACTTAAGATGTAATACACTAAGAGCTAATGGGTGCGTGGGACCAAGTCATTGCATCTAGTGAAAAACAAAACAATACATATACAAAGCCAAGTAATAAACAAAAACAAATTACTCAAGAAATCTGGGAGGACATATTAATAAAAGGACAGAAATCAAGCAATAAAAAAAAAATCATAAGTGTATACCAAATGTTTGGGTGGTTGTACTAGGTATGAGGAACATTCAGTCATTACTACATGGGTTGTCAACACAAAACAAAGAACCTGAATACAATCTTAACTAAATAAGCAAAAAACAAAAAAAAGATAAGCAATGCACAACACTCAAAAGACATGAGCAATAAATATAGTCATCTCACAAAAGAGGCTAAATTATGATGATAATTATGCTAAATAAATGGATAATATTAATGAGTGCCTAGTTCTAAGATTATGCCATGTGGTTTGTTAATCAAGCAGTCCCAATGTTTTTACCTGAGAAACTTTTGCAAATAGCTTTGTTCTGACGTCGTGCAGAGCAGATTAGCAAGATCCAAGGGGGCAGGAGCTGTATGTATTTGAGCAGAAGCTCTACAATAGAGAAACTCTGAGTGGCCCCATCTCCTGATGTCAACCCCTCTCCAACACCATCACCTCCACAACACCCTGAGTCCAGTGAATCCACCACTATAAAAACACTGTATGGCGGTGGTGTCAAGGACAAGAGGGGTTCTAATATTGCACTTAAATAGAAAAGAGAAAGAGAATGAGGTCAAATGTATTATACAAACATATAATGCATAACTGAAAGCCAGTCTAAAAATCATTTCATACTCTGTAGCCAGTGCTTTGATAGCAAGTGACTGCTGCCAGTAACATTGTAAACCTCAGACACCTGACTTTTACAGTATATATTGAGTTAGGCTCCCTGACCATATCGGAACCGTGGCTTCGACTGAAATACCTTTTTTTAAATCAGAGGGAGGGTGACAACAAAGAATGAAGAGAACAAGAATTTGGAAGAAGAAACAGAAGGAAACGTAAGAGCCAGAGGAAGGAGAAGGAAGAGGGGGGGTGGGGGGGCATATTCTTCTCAACATAAGCGAGGAAATGAGGAGTTTAACAATATTCAGAACTGGAAATAGGAATGATATGTCATCACACATTAATGAAAGTAAATTCAGAACTGAAGCAGGCTTTATCTGGGAAGGAAACAGGAGTGCAGAAAGTGTGCATTCTTTTTGTAAAGAATATACACAAGTGTCATACTTATAGGAATAGTTCACCCAAAAATGTAAATTCTGTCATCATTTACTCACTCGCATTTTCCAAACCTTTGACTTTTTTCTCCTGTGAAACACAAAAGGCAGAAAGTTTGGGAATGACACCTCAATCACCATTCACTTTCATTGTATGGAAAGCAGATGCAAAGAAAGCAAAAGGTGACTGAGGCTTCCTAACATTCTGTGTAACATCTTCTGTGTTTCAACCTAGAAATCATGCAGGTTTGGAACAACGATGAGGGTCAGTAAATAATGACAGAATTTACATCTAAATTCAGAAGTACCGTAATTTCCGGACTATTGAGCGCATCTGAATATAAGCCGCACCCGCTGATTTTTAAATAAAATATTATTTTGAACATAAATAAGCCGCACCTGTCTATAAGCCGCAGGTGCCTACCGGTACATTGAAACAAATGAACTTTACTCAGGCTTGTAACAAAAATAAATAGGCTTTAACGAAACACGGTGTGGCAGCGGGGGCGTGGTCAAGCGCCCGTCCGGGAGAGAAAAGCGGTAAGGGCGCTTACACCTGAGCTAAATTATGTCTAACACCGGTGTCTTTCAGCTTTTCTCTCCCGGATGGGCGCTTGACCACGCCCCCGCTGCCACACACGGCTTGTAATAAAACATTTGCAGTAAACAGTAGCCTACCAAGAAAGTCATTGGTCACTATCTTCCTCGTCCTGTGCACTGAAACCACTGAAGTCATCTCCTTCGGTGTCGGAGTTGAATAACCTCAGATTTAGTTGTCTTTTTGTCAATTCCTCACGCTGCTGTTTCCAGCGTCTTATCATCGACTCATTAAGACCAAGCTCCCGTGCAGCAGCTCTATTTCCTTTTCCAACAGCCAGATCAATCGCCTTCAACTTGAAAGCAGCATCATATGCGTTTCTCCATGTCTTTGCCATGGTGAGGGTGACAAAATTACTACCGTAATCAGAATGATGGGAAGTTTGAGGGCTTCGATTTAATCTAAACAGTAAACAAAAAAGTTGTTTTGACCTTAACCCGTTCGGCAATTTCATTGGTCTAATGAAAGCTTCACGCCAAAAAACTGAGCACGTCACAGAATGTTTTTTTTTTTTATAAAATTTGAAAGCGGGAAAAATCCATATATTAGCCGCGTCATTGTATACGCCGCGAGGTTCAAAGCGTGGGAAAAAAGTTGCGGCTTATAGTCCGGAAATTACGGTAGGTGGAGAATTTATTAAAAAATTATAATAATAATAGTCCTTTCACATCCATCCAATATACTCCCATTAAGTTCTGTTATTCTCAATCAGACATTTTCTTTGTTTCATTAAACATTTTCTGACTTGAGGTGTGGTGGCAGACATTGTGACTCAGTGCTATGGAAGCTCAGTGATTTCCTGTTGCTTCCAGGGCATACCTGCAGAGAGCGAGAAGGTGCTGCTTCATTAGACTCTTATTCATTTGTGTATGCTACTATGAGTACTCATCACTGACCTGCAGCCCTCATTGTTTGATTGCAGGACCATACATACAGATATGAGTGCTTGCCACTAAACCATTTAAGACCTTTTGATCATGCTTTCAGTTTCGTACGGGTAAACTATTAACACATTCATTACATGCCATCCTGTTGATAAAGATTATTTAATTCTGTAAATTAAAACTTCTCGCCAGTTTTTCCTCTCAATTACAATTTAGAATAATCATATTACAATAATAATGAACATACACACTTGATTTCTTTAATAGTAAAATGTTAACAAAACATCTTTCATTGTCTATTTTGGTTAAACGATTCAAATTGTTCCTCTTGCCATAAAATGTAAAATCATAAATGTGCTGTTCATCAAACAGCATGCCATAACCTTATCTCCACCACGTGGACTCTCATAATTCAATAAGGTAATGCCCTTTTAACATGCTAAGATCACAACTTTCGGCAAACAAACCAATTAATGTACTTCCTGTCTCATTATTTCCAAAAAGACAGGCTATGAGTAAACTCTGACCCCAGAACTGGTCACGCTAGTTAAAGAGGTCAAACTTTTGGGTTACTGTTCAACAGTGAAGGGTTCAGTTAGATCAGGCAGGAGCCTAAGGGAATGTTTGGAGTGACTTTGTTATACTTTAGTTGTGAACAGAAAGGGAAGTTTAAAAATTTGGTCATGGTCAGGCAGCTGAAGAGTACAGGATTTGCAGTCCAGCACTGGTTTAGCTGGAATCATTTGCAAGTCCTCACTGCCAAAACACGTAACAAGTAGTGGTCGACCAATGTATTGCAGAGGCCTATAAATCGGCCGATATTTATAATTTTTTATCAGATTTTATCGTATTGGACGTTAAATTTTCCTGCTTTGCCGATTCGTTTGTCAAGCCGCGAGGGCACAATCATCTGCTTGCACGTTCAGGAGCCGTCCGAGACAGTAAATGATCAATCACAGTTCAATTCGCTGTTATGAGCCAATATGTTACCACAATAATTCAGGTGACCAGACGTTCCGGGACAGTCCCTTATTCAAGCACTTTTTCAAGTGTCCTGATTTATTCTGAAAAAATTGTGTTTTGTCCTGTAATTCCCCTCTCCTAATCAGGGCTAGATTAGTAATCTGGCATACCGGGCATTTTCCCGGTGGGCCGACGCACTTTGGGGCCAATCATGGGCGGACTGGCCATTAGGAGAACCGGGCGGGCCGGTGGGCCAAGAAATTAGCCGAGATAAGCTAAAATGAGTCGCCGCATTATGCAGAACGGACCACAAAACGGTGCCTCGATATGGCAAAGGGGGCAGCAATATGCACAAAAGGACAGCGAACCCCCCCCCAAATTTTGTCCAGCTGGACTATCAGAAATTACTGCAGCATGGCAACACATGTGTAACAGTTTGGTAAAGGAGGATGCAGGAACCAGAGTAACAAACAACAAATCTTTAGTCAAACAGAATATCAAACCAAAATCACAGCAACATAAACACACACACAGAGCGGCCACACGTGTGTCTCTCTCTCTCACTCATCCCCGGCTCTTCCCTTATCTCCCTCCTGCTGATTAGGCAACTCATCACTGGGCTTGTATCCTCACGGCCCGGCCACACAGTCCTCTTCGTCACAACAGGTTTCCTCTCTCTTGGTCCAGCTCTTGAAAGATTACTACACATTTTCAATGGTCTGCGTGCATACTTTCTTTCTCAAGAAAAATGCCCAAAGTTTCTAAGGAGACATTTTCAGCAATCCTTGCCCTAAACTTTGGATTGGCTTCGAACTCAAGCAAAAAGTCACATTTAACCGTGCACTGGAGATAGTAGAGCAAGACCACATATCAGACTCAGAAGTGGCTTTGCACATTCATGACCTGAGAAAAGTCTTGCAGGTCAGGCTGGAGGAATCATTCATACCTCCTGACATTAAAAAGCAGTTGGTTGCCCTGGTTTAAGCTGGTGACATGCGATTGGAAATTGTATTTTGTGCAGTGAGAAACTTTTATTCAGCATAGGTGAATTACCTCCGAAATTGGAGCTCATTGGAGAACACAGAAAAACTTGAGTGGGCCCAACTGAGAGACATCCCAGACTGGAAAGACATTCAGAGCAGCCTCGAACTGTTCTACTCCAGTATCCCAGCTCTCAATTTGATTGACGGAACCATTCTCTTTGATTAGTGGGCTTGCGCAAAAATCATTGTCACTCATCGCATCACTGAGTGGAACATGAACAAGACGGCCGTCTCTGAGAGATGGACAGACATTTTTCGTGAGCTGGAGAGCAAGACCATTAATTTCGGAGACTTAGCCAAGGTTGTGGAGTTTGTTTTATGCCTGCCTGGGACATCTACATCTTTGGAGCTTGTGTTCTCATTAATGAACGCAGCATGGACACTGGATAAATCTTGACTCAACAGTCATGAAGGCAATGCTTTTTGTACATCTTAATTTTGGACCGAACTGCTCTGCATTTTATGATAAAATCTTGAAAGACAAATGCACACTGAGAAAAATTGCTGCCAGCAAAATGTACAAGGTGACAACAGTTACAGATGCAGATGCACCCTCTACTTCACATTTACCTTTGCCTAGGTAAGAATACGTACATTTCATTTTAGCTGGGAGGGGCTGTCCCATTTTCCAAAAGCAGGAATCTGGCACCCTAAAGCTGCATTCACACCTGCTTTTTGTCACTGCATGTCACCAGTGGCTGGCGGTTAGGTCGCTAGTGGTGTGTATGGAGAGTCTAAACAGCACTGTATCTTTACAATTAATATTATTATTAAATATTAGGATCACGTAAGATCTACCATCTTCTCTCATATTGGCTGTCGCTCCTGAAAGTTGCTCTTCATTTTGCATAAAGTTAAATATTTCTCAACTTTGTTGCGTTGCTGGACATGCCCACATCCCATCGCCGTCGTTTGTGTTGCCGGAAGTCATCAGCTCTCATTGAAAATGTATGAGATGAGCTAATTTTGTTGCTGCGTGTCACTGGCAGTGAACACAGTTTAACAATAATTTAAACCTCCCTGCGTATCAGAGCTGCGACAGACGCGTATGAGCTCATTATGTTAAAAAGCTTGCAGGTTTAATTCTCTCTCTCTCTCCTCAACCCTTCCATTCCTTTTAACTGTCTTGTCTAATGATATAAGGGTAAATATCAATAAAACTTATCATATACTGTCTGCACATATGCAGATATCTCTTTTAAACACATGTAATTCAGATGTTTCATAACGGTCAGTTCACGACACTACAAGCAGGCGATCTGGGCCACGTAAACTGTCAGGAGATTGCTGCTCGCTGGATCTGCACTAGCACATGAGAGCAACTTCAAAGTAAAAGCACTCCATTGCATATGTGTACAATTAGTTTGATTCAGTCTTTTGTGACAAAATGCAAATTAGCACATGCCATCTGTGGTTGCTAGATGACTGTGTGCACCATTGATATTTAAATAAATAAATTTATCAATTGTCACACATTATACATACATTTCTGCATATACATGGTGAAATTATTTATTTTTCACAGAGTGCAGGGTCAGATACAGCATGATACAGCACCCCTGGAGCAGATAGGTTCAAGGGCCCAACAGTGGTGTCTCGGTGGTGTTGGGGCTTGAACCCCCTGACCTTCTGATCAGTAACTCAGAGCCTTAACCGCTGAGCCACCACTGCCCTTGTTTATATATTTCCAAATATATAAACAATTTCTTTATGTGCAAATAAATAAAATAAACTGGATGACTAAACAGTAACAAGAAGAAACTGTTATATACCACTTAAAACACATCTTTATCTTAATTTCTTATTAAGATAAAATTTTTTGCAAAGTCAAAATTTTGTGTGAAATTTTATTTACTATTTTACATTTTTTGATATATTGGCATTATATCGGCCACCCTGTTCTCTACATTTAGGCATCAGCCATTAAAAAAATTATATTGGTCAACCCCTAATGACAAAGAGTCCGAATTTAAACTAAAAATGAGATAAATTGATTTTAGAACAATTCAATTTTACAGAGCTTACAGAACTCATTGGTTGTTTGTGTTAAACTGAACTTGTGGTAATGATAGCTTAAGTGCATCAGACAGTAAACTTGTAAATACAGAAGGGACTGACTCTCACATTTCACCTCTAAACTAACTAACCCTTCTCACGTTCTCTCGCATGGACCAGAGAAAAACATCATAGCAGTTTGTCAGCATGCGTAAGGGAAATGTGAAATGTGGACCTGTACCTCGTCTCTTTGAGGGACAAACTGAAAGCACTAGTGTAAGCAAATGGCAAACACTGACCAAAGGATGAAAAAGAGAATGAAAAGAAAGAGTTGTCAACATGGCGACCTCACCAAGGGACCCACCCGACTCCACAAACTAGAAGCACATTTATCCGTCTTTGCCTTTTTTCCCCCCTGAAGGTTGTAAATAGCGTCATCCATCTGCACTGAATGCTGGACTATTGTGAAAACTGTGAATAGGCATCATTATTGTGATGAGAGGAGTAAATAAATAAATATATGTAGCAGAACAATGGCCCCTTTCCTGCCTATGCATTGAGAACGTCATTCTGATGGGTCTGAAGGGTACCAGACAAAGAGAGAGGAGGAGAATATAGGGGGTGCATGGGGGTTTAGTAGGAAATAATAAAAGAAACCTTGTTTAAGCGAGACGCCACTGTAATTTTGACCAAAAAAAAGTGATGCTGATAACACTCAAAACAAGCAACTTCTGTAAGAATGCAATCAAGATTTATCAATCACACAAAACATTAATTAATTACTTGATCTTATAACTCCTTGTTATTTTAAAAGGATAGTTCACCTAGAAATGAAAATTGTGTCATCCTTTCATCACCCTATGTTGTTAAAAACCCAAGCTGTGAAACATCTGGGATTTCTCACAAGAGTACAGAGCAAACATGAAATGTTTAAAGAACTAAAGGCAGAACTAAAGAGACCTAGAATAGTGAATAATTTGTTGCAGAGCAGAAAAAAGGCTTACATTTTTATTTAAAAAAAGAAAGGTAGGCTGTTAACTGTTAAAGGCATAGTTCGCCTAATAAAATCGTTTAACATGATTTTCAAAGAAAAAGAAGAGCAAAATAGACTGAGCAATATGTAGAGCAAGACAGAACTATTATAGCAGTCAAAACACTTTATTACATTAATACACCAACCTTTTAAACGTGTCATCGGGTGCTCTTTGGCAGTGAAGGGGCTCTAGGACAGCAGCAATGGCAGGACTTCTTATCAATTTTGCATAGTTTGGTCCGAGAAGTGGGCTCTCCTTCAGCTGTTCAACCAGCCCCAACACAAATCTCCACACTTCAATACTGCCAGCAACCTCCCGCTGGCAATAGTGCCAGGCCAGACACCTCGATGCCAAACCTGCCACCCTACATGCTTCTGACTGGGGCCAAACCAGCTCTGTACAGAGGGCAGTCTTACCAGTGCCTGGGCCACCGGTCACTAGCACCCCTCGAGGGGCATGGACCTTTCCCTCCACTCCCTTGGAGGGATCTCGTGCATCTAGATATCTTTGTAACTTCTCAAAGGCCCATTCACGGCAGTAGAACCGCTGGCCCCGTAACAAGCTGGGTAACATGCCCCTCATCTGGCCCTCTGGAGATGAACCGGGACGAACCATGACAATGTACCTTCTTCCATAGTCCTACATAGAACAAACGACGTATATACTCTTGGGATCTTCAATGCTTGCACGGCAGTTAGCACAGAATAAGCAGACAGCTGTGTTGGGCTATATGCAAATATTTGGTACTGAAAGATCTGCTGGATTGTGAGTCAGAGAGAGTGTCCTTAGATGACTGTTGACCGCAGGTGTGTTTGTGTTTTGCAATGTCTTTAGTCCAAGTCATTCTGCTACTTAGAAGCCCTATTAAATAAAACAAACATGAAGCTAGAGTTAAATAGCTTGCACAACAGTCTTTGCTCTAATTGTCAAAGTCTGTCTATGCCATGTGTGAAAGAAAGATTTTCTCTCTAAATCTTTCTTTCACACATGGCATAGACAGACTTTGACAGAGAGGGGTTGAACATATCTTTCAAACTTCCATTTGAGTGAAAATGTAGCTCAAATATGTAGGTGAGTCACAATGCTGACCCATCCCTAAATTTAAATTATCCTGAGTAATAAAGAAATTCAAGTTAGAGAAAGAGAGACATTGAAAGTGAAAGAAAACCACAAAATCTTACTATGACACATGTTGTATCTTCTTTTCCCTTTATGTTTCCTCAATGACAATCTGAATTTCACCTCAAATGTATTCTCTCATTACTCTTCATGTCTTTATGTTGCTCCTTTCGTTCTCCTCAGAGGTCTAATGGTGTTTCTGGCCAGGCTGATATCTCTTCCTCCTTTCACATACTCTCTCTGGGTCCCAGCTGCTTACCAGTTTTTCTCGTCTTATATCTCCTCCCCTCCTGCTCCTTAACATGTCAGGGCATGAAGCGAAATAGCTGACTGAGAGAGAGAGAGAGAGAGAGAGAGAGAGAGAGAGAGAGAGAGAGAGAGAGAGCGAGCGAGAGAGAGAGCGAGAGCATGGTTAAGGGAGGAGTTAGGGTTTGGGGTCGAAGTTTAAACACAGATGCATGATGTCACATAGCGTTTTTGACTTTCTTTGTCAGTACACAATCTCTTAAGAGAGAGTTCTCCAACTGTGGGCAGGCTCCAGATCATTGCTCTAAATATACCTCACATGCATGCAATTATTTAGAAGTCATAAAACAAGAAAGAAAAGTCTCCACTGAGCAGCCAGCAACCTCATTACAACAAACAAAGTGCTGAGAGTGTATCTTTCACACACAACCCAATGTCTAATTCAACATGCACCTAATCAACAACATTGTGGTTAAAGATCCAGCCTGCCTGCCCAGAGGTTGCAGCCTCAAACTGTTACAGCAGATCCATGAATCGTCTAACTATTGCGCCCTTGAGGGAGGCGCCCAACCCAAGATTGCTCCAGAGGGGACTATAATTACTCTATAATTACTGTACTGTGTGTTACTTTGGATAAATTAGCAAATAGCAAAGAAAAACTATCCCTTAAAGCTACATGAGCTGTTTTATAAATAAAACTTTAGTCCACAGGTTTACCACCTTATGTAAAGTATTTCATGATATACTGCAATGCAAAGACAGCTAAACTGGACACTACTGACAATGTCTGAGGCTCACAACATGTTATCCCTCACCTGTCTATGACTGCAACTGTGACAAATAACACTTTGCTTCATATATATTTTTTAACCACATTAACCCATGTTAGAATGGGTAGTGTACATGTCATGACATAATAGTATTTATAACCTAATATTAATTGCGAGATGGAATATTTGTACTTGCCTAAATTAATTTTTCAAACCACAGGACTATTTAAGTGAATAGCAAAGCCACAAGTGTGATTTGAAACTTCAAATTTTCAGTCACATTAAATCTTGATGTTGTATACCATAAGTTGAATAAGTTGATATCAATATTATTTGTCAACCACCCACACACACACAGTACGTTAAATCTTGCCTGTTATAAAGGGGATGCTACCTTGTGCCAGGGTCAGAAATGAACTTTACCATTAAAGCTGCACTACTTTTTAAATTTAAAATTTCAAGCAATTTGCGGAAGAACACTTTACGTCCGCTGTGTTTCAACACTGATCTTCTGGTGGATGAATCTCATGATTTCAGGTTACCTGGACATCACCTGTGTGTTCATGACTGGAAGAAATAAAGAGTCATAACGTGTATTTTCATGTTGATATTATTATGTTACACGATTAAACATTTAAAAATGAAATATTACTTGCTTTGATGAAGATTAACAAAGATCCTATTCACATTTAATGATTGAATTGTACACTTTTCCGACACTACATTCCGTAATCACCGCCAGTTCCCAGTTTATTTTAATATATTTACTCAAGTGTTTTATCGACTATTAATTATTGTATTGTAGCCTAGTATTTCTCAAGTTAAGAGGTGAAACTCGTGATAGCTTACTGCTGATTCGAGTTAAATTTTTTGAAAAACTTAATTAGGCTATTTTTACATAATAAACAAAATCACTGAGGAAAACATTTATTGGCGAAAGGTTTTTGATTTCGTCAACGTCAAAAATGAAGATAATTAAATTATTTTATTAAAGCATATATGTTGACAAAAATATGCTGATAGAAATTATACTGCAAGATACTAACAGTGCCAGATATTAACAGAAGACGAAACATCTTGATAATCTGTAAATACAAGAAGATATTAGTTGCTCCCAATGGCAGGCTAGCGCATTGCATGGCAGCTCTGCCGTCATTGGTGTATGAATGTGTGTGTGTGTGTGTGAAGCAGTGTATAGCGCTTTGAATACCGCTAAGGTTAAAAAGGCGCTATAAGTGCAGACCATATTAGACATGGATTCATCTAATCCATTAATCCGGTGTGTTGGGCATTTCTCCGATTTATACATGAGATTCATCAATATAACCACTACATTTATGGCACAACGAAACGAATGAACGTGAATTTTAACTAAATGACGCGCTAGTCAGAATATGCGTAATTTACGTTGTGATTACGCAGTTTCCATAAGGAACACGATACACGCAATTTATCCTTTCACGGAAATTGAATACGTCTCTAAAGCATGAAGAATTCAGAGTACAATAGAATAACTTAAAAAATAAAATAATATATATATATATATATATATATATATATATAACAGAAGCTAATACTTTCAACTATACATAATTATTTCAGCAGCTCATGTTTTTCACAACAAGGACAGGCCTGTATGCATTTATACTGTATGTGTGATACATGTTTACATTAGAAATGTTTTTTTTCACATACATTTCTGAATATTTGATAAAAGTTTGATCTTCAGTAAGACACCTTTTTGTCCATTTTGGACATCATCTTCAAGTAAAAGGTACAACTTAAATCAAGTTTACACACACCTAAGCCAAATATATTTAAACTGTTTTTCACAATTCTTGACATTTAATCGTAGAAAATATTCCCTACCTTAAGTCAGTTAGGATCACTACTTTATTTTAAGAATGTGAAATGTCAGAATATTAGTAGAGAGGATGATTTATTTAAGCTTTTATTTCTTTCATCACATTCCCAGTGGGTCAGAAGTTTACATACACTTTGTTAGTATTGGGTAGCATTGCCTTTAAATTGTTTAACTTGGGTCAAACATTTTGGGTAGCCTTCCACAAGCTTCTCACAATAAGTTGCTGGAATTTTGCCCCATTCCTCCAGACAGAACTGGTGTAACTGAGTCATGTTTGTCGGCCTCCTTGTCTGCACAAGCCTTTTCAGTTCTGCCCACACATTTTAAATCAGATTGCAGTCAGGGCTTTGTGATGGCCACTCCAACACCTTGACTTTGTTGTCCTATACATAGTTAGGCCTATAGTAAATAGAAGAATTCATTATGGGACATTTTTTGACCGTATATTTTGAATTTCGGGGGCATTTTTGTCACTGTCAGTGCCATTTTTGTCCTGAGCCCCGCTTAATTTCTGACCATGTCTTGTACATTTTGGAAAAGAAGCATAGCCTAATTTAAAATGAAATATTTAAATCTGCATCACAATATTACATGTTCAGTCCCCTACAGTAAAGTAACCTCAGGTTACGTATCTTTATCGATGTCACAATGGTGATACTTCATCTGCCTTTATGGGTTTTGAACCTACAACCTTTCGGTTACCAGCCAGAGTCAGGCGTAGCATAACCATTAGATTACACCAGGGGTCAGCAACCTTTTTGGCATGCGTTGCCATATTTTATTTTCCTGGTCAATGGCTATGCCAGCAATAATTGT
Organism: Xyrauchen texanus; assembly: GCF_025860055.1. Taxonomy (NCBI): domain Eukaryota; kingdom Metazoa; phylum Chordata; class Actinopteri; order Cypriniformes; family Catostomidae; genus Xyrauchen; species Xyrauchen texanus. The sequence continues at coordinate 30,383,743 of NC_068293.1, read as the reverse complement.
ATTATTTTTCCATTACAAATAATATTATCAGCATAACAGTTTGAGTGAAAAATTTGTGCAAAACCCGATGCTTATGATACAATCATGATCCTGCATGTGAATTTCACAGAGCATCTTATAAAAGTGCTTTAATGAAAGAAAACCTATACTTTTGTACAAAATTAATTTGATTACTGATCACGAAATTGTGTGGAATCTTAAATATTTCTTATATTATGCCATTGTAATCATGTAAATCACAAGCATGCAAGGAACAGTGAGTGTTTTTCGCACCTGTATTACAATCTACATCTTGACAGCCTGTTTTCATCAGATGAATGGGAGACTAAACACTAATAAAGTGTGACAAGACTCACGCTGCATGTATGGTTTTGATGGACATAAACAGACTTGATCCGTACAATCGTTTATTCTCCACCTGTGCGCCTTCACTCCACAGGAGAATCAATGTGATCACGGCATACTCATTCTTTGTTTTGTGACTTAAAGAGAAATACACATAACTCCACATCCCCCTCTTTTAGTGGGAGACAAAATGAAAGTGCAAAAGACAAAATTAAGTAGAAACAACAACATGACATCTGATAACTAAAAAACAGGTGCACATTAGATTTCAATCAGGTCATAACATAGTCTTTGAAATGTTGGTTAGGACAGCTGACTCTTCGAGAACGAGTCACCACTGAATTTTTGCCATCTGTGTCAGTGTAACAATCCACTTTAGGGGACTGTGGTTGCTGCATGGGCTCCTCAATATTGGATGGTGCCCCAGCATTAGTCATAACTTGGAGATCATCCTCAAAGTCAGCTGGAGGGGATTCTGAGATGTGGAGATGTCATCTGTTCCTCATGTACTTGGCACCTTGTGATGTGATGATGTAGCTATTTGGTTGCTGGGCAGGTGAATTCACAATTGCTAGTCTGTCAAAACCACATGCTTTCTGCATCCTAACAGTTTGCTCTGCTTCAGTGCAGGGGGCTGATGAGCATTTCTATCATAATAGTCTTTTCCCCTCATTCTTTGTTTTGTGATAGTTTATTTTACATTTGTGTGGACAACAAGCTGAAGCATTGCCTTGGTCACTGGGAGGAAGGTCCACTGGTGTCAGTATGGTCGCGGTAGCATTTTTCCAGAAGATGCTTGGCAGATCTGACCGCACGCTCAGCCAGTCCATTGGAGTGAGGATAGTGAGTGAATATGCTTAAATGTTCCATGTGTGTGCAAAATCTGAAAACTCCTTGCACACAAACTGAGCAGCATCATCACTGTGATGCTTCTCATGTCAGGAAGGTTGTCCAGCTCAAACCATCTCTCATTGAAAAGAAGGGATGCAAGGAATATGGAAGTTATTTTGAGGTGGCTGCCCAGCCGTTCATTATCATATCAGAAAGCTGTTGGCATGTGACACCTTTTTGCACGGCAGCCCTGAGTTAATCTTTACAACGAGAAGTGAGTACCTGGACGGTCATGACCTCCAGCAGGTCATCAGTGAGTTGTAGGTCAGACATGGAGAGGTGGGGAGGTGGGCCAGGGACAAAGTATCAGCCACAAACAGCTCCTTACCACGTTTGAAGATCACATCTAGTCAAGTCAAGTGGTGGTGGTAACGATGCAGTTTCATCATCATACCCTGTAAGTGGGTTGAGGCCGTGTGGAGTGGCTTCTTTAATATGGTTATCAAGGGCTGATGATCTGTTTCTACGGTGACAGCTGCTGTAGATAAAATCATGGAATTTTATTGTCGCAAACACGAGTGTCAGAATTTATTTTTCAATTTGACCGTAACGAGACTCAGTGGGCAAGTGGGTCCGTGATGAAAATCCACAGACTGTCCACGCTGTAAGCATACTGCACCAACGCCATGCTGAGAGGAATCTGCCGAGAGAACCTCTGGTATGGACGTATCAAAATACTGCAAAACTGGGGGGATGTCAAAGCTTGTTTCAATCTTGCAAAAGCCTCGTTATGAGTGTCATGCCAGCACCACTCCGAACCCCGATGAAGCAACTGTTTCAAAGGACCAGTGATGTCACAGTACAGGGGAATTAATTTTGAGAAGTAATTTGTCATGCCCAAAAACTGCTGCAGTGCTTGTTTGTCCTGAGGTGTTGGCATGTCACATACCGCTTTAGCTTTTTCAGGGTCAGGTTTAACACCATCAGCAGGTGACCAACATACTGGACCGAATTCACTCTGAACCTGCATTTGTCAGGGTTGAGTTTCATGTTAATGGCATGAAGTTTGTTCTACACATGTTCCTCATGTGTCTGGCCCCAGATGAGAATATTGTCAACTACAATTTCACAAGGCTGTCCTGCAAAAAATTGCTCCATTGATCTCTTAAAGACCTCACTGCCTGTTGAGATTCAATATGGCAACCTCAAGAACCTGTATCGGCCAAACGGGGACATAAATGTGGTTAATTTGGATGAAGATTCATCAAGGGGTAGTTGCCAGAACCCACATTTAGCATCCAGAATGGTTCTATTCTGGACACCAGGCATCTATTCAATTGTTTTTAGGGGATGCCTTGGTCTGAGGAGGGCTTTGTTAAGATGAACTTCATCTATGCAAATCCTCACTGATCCATCTTTTTTTTGGCTGCAACCATGGCTGATGCCCACTCTGTTGCCTCGGTTACAGGTGTTATCACACACAGCTCATTCATGTGATCCAGTTCTGCTTTGACTTTTTCTTTCATGGCTATTGGCATTTTTTGGGGTGCAGAATACAGGGGTCACTGTGTTATCCAATTTCATATGATATACAACTGGCAAGCTGCCAGTGACATCACAATCAAAATGTATTCACTTACCTCTGGTGCTTCATGATGCAGCATGTGTACATCAGCTCCCAGCTGGATGAGTCCCATAGCGATGCTATCTTGTAGAACGAGAAGGGGTTTTACATCCTCATCCACAACAAGAATTTAAATTCCCTACAGATGCACTGCAACACTGTCGTTCCCATGGTGCCGATTGTCTTTGCTCCATAAGCCACAAGATTGACTTTCTCTGCTGTGTTGATAGGAATGGTGTGATTCAAACTATTCAGCATTCGTTTGGATATCTTATTACATTTGGCGCCCATATTAACTTTTACTTTCAGTTGGCCATTTCCATTTCTCAATTGTAAAAATCTCACCCTTCTGACTCGTGAGCTCAACAGGGTCACATAAAAAATGTGTCCTGCATATTGTTATCAGGTTGTGCATCCAGATCAAGTATTCTATCCCTTTGCTGGTAGCATGTTTTAGCACCTACTGGCTGAGCTGACCTGCAGCATCTTGCAAAGTGGTTTAGTTTACCACAGTTGTTGCAGCGTTTGTTGAATGCATAGCACTTGAAGAATGTTGGCCATTACAGTTTGAGCAACGTGTTTTTTTGCAAAGTACATACTTCTGTGTCTTTTTTCAGCTCTCTCATACTTCTCTCTGACTGTTCATGCAGAAAACATGTTAACAGCCAAGTCCAACACGGAGTAACTGTTTGCGAACAGTGTCATTTTTTTATACCGTAAACTATGCGGTCTCTAATGAGTTCGTCTTGCAGCGATCCAGTTATCTTCAATGTTGTCATCAAAAACCAACTGATCGATTCGGCGAAGTCGCTGGGCCATTTCCCACTTCTGACATCATGTATGGTTTTGATGGACAGAAACACAGAAGCAGACTTGATCCGTACAATTGTTTATTCTCCACCCGCGCGCCTTCACTCCACATGAGACTCACTGTGATCACGTCATCCACATTCTTTGTTTTGTGACTTAAAGAGAAATACCACACAACTACACTGCGCGTGCAAGCCGATCAACTATTTAGCCATTTTCAATTAATCGCGCCTGCACAATCCTAAAACTTTATTTCCAGGTTTCATTTATATTTTGAGTAGACTTGAAATAGATTTTTGGACCTCACCATGTGGGTTTATGTTTTCTCTTTTAATCGTTTTATGTAATATTGAGCGTGCCCATGGTTTAAGGACGATGTACCTGTATGCTGGGTTGGAAATCTCAAGGATTAATAGTGGCATTTTACTTATTACATCACGTGTTGCTCTGAAAGCAAAAAGAAACAAATGAAACAAATGTAGGCTGTCATCCACTCAGCCTGACCGAAGCAAAGCGGGCACGTTTACTCGCGCGATTTACCTAAAGTGAAGCGCTGCTAGCATTTGATGCGTAAAGGGCTTGCACGCGCTGCACGAGTCTGTTTGGTATTCTGCAGTCTCGTCAAAGTTTAACTTTTTGTTAAGTCTCGGATTCAGCTCATGAAAACACGTTGTGTGATCATGACGAAGGAATACATCAAGATGTAGATTGGAGTGAAAGTGCAGAATTTATATAAATAAAATAGTCTAGCTCTCTTGCCGTTGATGGCACGCGCGCCATAGGTTGCTGACCCCTGGACTACACCAAGTCCGTCCTACTAATCAAAACCAACGAAACCAAAATAAGAACAAACACTCGTTCCGAATAGAAGGGTTTTAATATGCTGCCTCAACTCACTATAACAGCTTTTAATGTTATAAATCTTGTTGAACTCACCCGAAATTGGCACATGACTCTGCTAAGGTTTCGCATCTTCATCATTCAGACGCCCGCCGGAGCTTTCATCACACTAAAGCACGCACAAATCGAAGCATTTGTACCGTACATAAACATTACGTTGATGCAACTGGAATAACCTGCTCGTTTGGACTAACCTCGTAACAGCGTCAACATACACGCGCATCCGCTGTCTATCTTGAATTCGTAGTCTACAGTCAGTGGTGATATATGGTTGCATGAAGCGTGATGCTATTCTTTGTCGTTTCCTTCGATTATGATTGTTAGTTTGAGCTAACTCGAATCACTTAATGTATTCAACCCTTTGCAAAAATAGAGCAGACCACGGACAACTGGCCGTCATGGATCTGATTGGTTTATTTCGACGCTATCGTTGTAGTCCACGAGGGGTGTAGTTTTGTCAGTTGATGAACTTCAGAGCAAAATGTTTCGTGTGTGGAAATATTATTGAGTACATGTCAAAAACACTATCAAGATCATGTACGGGTATGTTTCACCCCAAAATGTAAATAAAAGTAGGAAATTATCCGAAAAATGCACATTTTACATTTCAAAGTATTTATACGTCATGGTGGCATGCCTTTTTGTATAACTCATTCATGCTGATTTTAATAAAAAATGTCTGGACAGGACTGTAAATGACAGTAATGAGAATCTAATGAGAGTCATCGCTGAAAATAATGTGAAATACTAATTATATAAACTAATGTAAAACATCCAGGTGCTTTACAATAATAATGTATATTTATAATAATGAATATTTGAATGGGAATTATTCATGAAAATAACTAACTAACCTTAGAGTTGTTGAAATCATGTTGGTTATAAATTCATCCCATTAGCTAACCTATTGCATACACACATGGTGCCGTTTTCCTGTCTAGTGTAGACCATTGAAAATGCTTGATGTTTGATGACCTCTCTTTCTCAAGAGAATGCTTTATGTTTAAGAGCCAACAAAAGCCTTTTTCCTGTCTTTGAGATGCACTGGAAATCCTCTGGTGGGATTTTTGCATTTACAAGCAACACCAGGAATTCAGAGAATAATGCTAGGGGTGAAAAAAATCACAGCCAACTTCCTGACAACAATTAACACACCTGCACAAGTGCTTCAAGATTTCCTCCTCTTTTATTTCATAATTGGCAAACTGTCAAAAATGTGTCTGTAAATTTTACTTCACTAATGATTAGTAATTTGTAGATATTTAGATATTTGGAAGAACTTGGAAGCTTTCTATGCTGGAAAGACCAGCTTAGACCAGCATCAATAACTGTGCTGTTGTCATACTGGTCTTTTTTTTCCTTTCTTTTTTTTGGAGAGTATACTCTGACATGAATCAATGCAAACCAGTGTTGCTGGATTAATACAGTATATTTTAATATAATCATAATTGTGCATAGAGTTGCATTTGTCTCTCTGTGTGGGATGTGTGCCTGTAAGGTATATCTCTATATAAATACAGGCTACATTATACTTATTTTAAAAGTCAAATAGTTGGTCTTTTGCAGTTTTTTATCTTACATCTTTTGTGTTGGAATGACATGAAGGTGAGTAAATGACAGAGTTTACATTTCTTTGGGTGAACTAACAGACAAGTGAGTTATAGGCTATAGAAGGGAGTGTTGTAGTTTTACACTGAGGTTGATACTGTAATACAGGAATAAAGATGGAGTGTTGCAATGAATTAGGCATTTAATTGTGCAAAAGATAAACAGCTTAAATCAGCAGGTTCTTTCCTCAGTAGTTCTTTGAACCCATGAGCCAAAAAAAATCTGTGTGCATAGCTTATGTATGTACAGTATTCACAGCATACAGTCAACAGTGCATAATAAACATAGATTGGTTTTGAGATTTATTTAAGATGTAATAGTTGAAATGGTTGAATCTGGATCTGAACGCACATGAATTAATTTTCCCTCCCACACAAGACTATAATGCTTCATATTATTTGTTGCCCCAAGCAACTGCTCAATATTGTAACTAGAACAAATGTATTTTCCTAATGAAATAGAGCAGATATGGTTCACCTCACCAAGGATCAAATCTGTGTAACACAAGGCTGAGTAAATATTGAGCAGACAAAGTCCAGACATGCCAGATATAAGATTGCATTAACTGGCTGTTCCTGACTGTTGTGATTGAATACTGAGGCAAGTGCAAGGTTGCAGATGATAATAGTGTTACCTAATATACTCACCATGGTTGTTTGCTGTTACTTTCAACCACCATTCTAGCCAAGTCAAGAAAACACAGTTTTGGTATTTCTAGACCTCCTACGGTCTTCTTTCGTCTGTGTGCCATCACTCTCACTTTTTAGCTGATGGTACATTGTCTTCCTTTGTGTTTGTTGTATCCTGTTGGATGATGTTAACGTTCTTTTATTTAAGAGAAAAATATAACTACACAACTCAAAATAAAGATTAATTTATACAGAAATAAATAGAAATAGAAATAAATGAGCTTGTATTTTGAGTTGTGCAGTTATATTAGACTCTTCTATAGTTTTTGCAATAACTTGAACCTTTGAATTTAAGATGTCTGTTTAAGTATCTTATAAAAGTAAACTTTATTTTATTCACATATGAGAGCAACCATAACCTGCCTTCTGTTTGCATCTTTGAATTCAGAAAGTAGACTTCTGCCCTCTGGTTAAGCATGACAGACAGCTGTTATTTGTGCTCAGCTGAAAGACCAGACCAGCATTAATTTACATTGTCCAGGCTAGTTAATGCTGGTCAAGTGATGGTTAAGATGTTGAACCAGCATAACCATTGCAAAATTTAGCAGGTGAGGCTGGTTCAGCATGATCTGTTTGGCAAAACTGATTGACCAAGTAAGCCTTGCTCAGTATTTCCCACGGGATATTGTGAGACTGTGGCAGGCGTGCTCCCCTGGAAGAACATTTTGTACACTTTAAAGTTAAATGCATCAATCTGGTGCACTTTGAGAGCAAAATTAAGATTCTAGATCTATAAAGAACTTTGTGCTCTTGTAAATCATTTTGTGCTCTAGCAGTAATTTAATCATAAACACATTGGTTGCAGGGCTCGATATTAAGCATTGTCATGTGCTTGTTCTCCGGACATTTGGTCATTCACTTATCAGAGTAAAAAAGCGACTTGTCCGGAGAGAAAAAGGGACATTCAAGTTATATATTCCAGTAACATATTTTTCTAAAATTATGACTAATGCCCAACCTAATAGTGTACCTTTGCAATCAGCTCAATTCTCTTTGACAGAAATGTAAACTACACAGGGTTGGGGAGGAGGCTATTGTCATATGATAATTATTTTATGTTTCATTTGGTAGTCAAATTAAGAAAAGCCTCCATCACCATCATTTACAGCAGGGATGCTCACACTTCAATGAGATCTACTTTTTCATCATGTTAATGCAGCAAGATCTACCATGTACAATAAAGGCTATACATTATCACAATACCAAAATTGTAGTAGTCGGTAGTGAAATTTGCCAATTCTCAATACCAGCTTCAAAACCACAACGAATAATAACACTAAATAACATGTTAATTATGGAAGAATGGTTTCAAGTTTTTAAGTAATTATTCAAGACTTGTAAACAGTCAGTAATAAAATAACAATAAAAAACAGCAATGAACAGAAACAGATCAAAAATAATAGAACAAAAATACAAATTAAGAAAATTAAGAGATTATTTTAACAGCTTTAAAAAAATTTAACAGCAGTTTCAAGTATTCAAGTATTCAGAATGAAATGCAACATAAACCTACTACTGGTCTTCACTGTATGATTCTAATACTTTTTAAAGCTACTAAAAGTTATCCAGTCAAGAGCACTGAGTGGTGTTCTTGTTTTCTTGTTATGGTTGTTTGATTATTATAATAACACACTAGACAGCAACAGTAATAGACTTGGGTTACATTTATACCTAAACGTCTGACATTTTAATACAAATCCGCTTTTTTCTATGCTGTTTACGTTCACTTTAGACATCACTCTGTGTTTACATAAATACCTCACCAAGACGGGCATTTTGGTGAATATTTAAATGTATCTGACGGTGCGAATTAGCGCAAGCATTTTCGGAACTCACACGGATGTTGTTCAGCACACACATACAATCAAACAGGGCGCAGCTGTTCCTAAATGATTAGCGAATTATAAAATTACGTGCTCTGGATTACTATCAACAGCAGAATAAGTAAAGTCAAGTTACAACGTTCCTCCAGGACCATGGTGCTATATAAAACAACATAGGACAAACACAGAACCACATGAGACTACACAGACTAAATAACATACCTATATAAAGTGCACGTGCAAATGTGTGCAAAAAGTATGGGACAGTACAATAAATTACAAAAATTAACAGGACAATGGGCAAAGTGAGAGACAGTGCAGTGCCGACCAAGTACACAGTAGTGCAAAAAGATGACAGTTTCTAAAAATGCCAAATGTTAAGAATATGTACTTTCTAAAGTGACACAGGCCTATGCTTTCACAAATATAGCAGGTCATTTTTTTGTTATTGACATTTTAATCAGTCTGCTTGTCTGGTGGGGCAAGTAAAATTCTCTTTCACTTGCCCCTTCAAAAATCCACTTGTCCTGGAAAAGCGGACAAGCGTTAATGTTGAGCCCTGTGAGCCATCAAAGAAATGAAGTAAAAGTGGTTACCTATGTTGAACTTGCTGCTCAGATGCTGAAAAGAGTTACATTGTCAGAGCCGCTGGTAACTTTAACGTTAGATAATTGGTTCAAGTGCATGTTTGTTTGAGCATGCACACGGACATAAGGGGGCTGACTGAGTGGAGTGAGTGATGTTTTGACAAATCAATGGCGCAAAACACACGTTAAATATCTTTTATGTTATTATGAGAGGTGTAAAAATATTTTCGGTTCATTATGAAACTGTGGTGGCACAAATTAGGCGGCCGCCACAGTCTAGGTAATTAATGGGAAACACTACTTGCTAGTTAAGGAGTCGGTTTGGGACACCAGCGTACTACCATCCCATCCTGGGGACCAGCATCGAAAACAAAATGTGCATACATACATACATACATACATACATACATGCACACATACAATAGTGACCAGCACTGCTTGACCTTTCAGCGTGGTGTGATCTAATTCATCCTCATAGGCTGGTGTGATTATTTTTGGGTGTAATGCATCTTTTAGTAGACATGTTTTTTGTTCTCTCTTGTTTGTACTTTTCACTATGTATCTCTGATTTGCTTTTTTAACCTTGACCCTGCATGTTACATAACTGCCCTGGGTGGACATTATACATAACCCTCTTCAATTTTAACGGCCTCTTATTCTCTTTGTTAAGAACATCAAACTGAGCAGCACAAAATTTGTTAGCATAAAAACAAGATCTAGTCACCTTTTCATGGACACGATCAACCTTCCTTTTTAATTATTTGAGGTACAACATTGTTGCTCAAATCAAAATGCTTTTTCAGCAACTTTTGTTAGTTTCCTAATCAGATCAGTCAATATTGATTTTCAGCCATCTGTGTGTTTATGATAATATGTCCATGTTCATGTGTGGGTGTAAGTAGTAGCTGTATGATCTACATTTACCCCTAACACCCTGAATCCTCCCCCACCTCACAGCGGCATATAAATTATCTAGAGCTCCATCTAAATTTGAGGTCTTTCTTCACAGAAACCAGAAGACATGGAGGTGTTCTTCCAAACTTTTACTCTGTGCCTGGTTCTTTCCCTGAGCTCCACTGCTCCCTCGTGAGTATACATACAGACACTTGCAAACATGCTTCCTAAATATCTTTTAATTCAATCTGCACTGTTACATTTGAATGGGTAAGATCACATTCACTTTTACCATTTACATTAATGCAAGGAAAACTTTTTTGTTCTATAAAGTGTACTCTTGTGTCAGTCGGCCACTTAGGCATGCACCTTTGACCTCAATTCTTCTTTTTCCACTTCTCATTGCAAATCTTCCCATACACAGTCAAATTCTACTTGTCTCCCTCTCTTTGTCTGTCTAGTTTTACATTTTTATGTGTAGTTTAGCTACTGTAGTTTACTGCTATTAACTTGAATCGAGTTTCCAAACTGCCAGAACAGATTGTTGTTTATTGTCGTGTTTACACATACTTAATAGTACCATGTCAGCAACATTATGGTTACAGCTCAGTAGGGGGTGGAGGTGTTACCTAATTTTTGATTTCTCAATTTTCTCTTATGTAGGTCAGTGGTTTACTGCTCATAATGGTCAATGCACCTGACAAATTGCATTTTATTTATTTTTTTAAACAGTTAATACACCTTTTTATAAACTATTTTGGTTGAAATAATCAGACAAGAATGAAAAGAAACAAAAGACAAGAACAATTTGTTTGGGGGGTTTCGGAGCCCGAAACCATACTAAAGTACATCAAAGTTTCTAATAATGACATTTAAGTTAAGCACTATAGTAAGATAACTCCCCCTTACCCAAGCACTAATTTTCTTGCTCTTTGTCTCTGTTATAGCTTTGAGGATCGAATGATGGCGGGTAAGTTGTTGTTTATTTAAGTATTTAATATATAATATTAGCATTGTCGTTTTTCAAAGTTAAAATGTCTAATGCATATGTTCAGTAGGGCAAGCAACACTCCATTAGCCAGTGTTTTGTATTTGTGATGCTTATCACGTAACTAGATTAAATTAATTGTACTGGCTGAATGTGTTTGGTTTTGCAAGATCACCATGCAGACCACGCTAAAGAAGATCACTATGAGGCCAAGATTAACCGGTGTGATGGAGTTGAGTTTGATGCCATTGTGACAGATGAGCATGGAGTCATCTATTTCTTCAAGGGTGAGATAGATACAAACTTCAAGTGACAGCACTGTCTCCCACTTTGAAGATGCTTATGATTTACCTGTATTCAGCTTGCTTCAAGCATGTAGTGATCAAAGCTGATTGTTTAAAATAAGTTCAAATTTTATCAACCTAATAAGAAAATAAAAAGACGATGTCAAGCCATCAAGTCAATACACTATTAGGAGGAAGAAAACTTACTTTATATTTACATTACAAATATACAGTGAAAAAAAATCACCCTGGTTATTTTCGTAACCTCCATTCCCTGATGGAGGGAACGAGACGTTGTGTCGATGTAGTGACACTAGGGCTCACTCTTGGGAGCTTGAGACACCTCTGATCTTTGATAAAAGGCCAATGGGAATTGGCGAGTGGTATTTGCATGTCACTCCCCCGAACGTATGTGTATAAAGGATCTGGCATGCGAACCGCTCATTCAGGTTTTGTGCTGAGGAGCCGAGAAAAGGTCCCGGCCATTTCAGCGGGTAGTCCAGTAGGCAGGAGGGACACAACATCTCATTCCCTCCAGTAGGGAATGGAGGTTACAAAAGTAACCAGGATGTTCCCTATCTGTCACTAACTCGACGTTGTATCGATGTAGTACTCGCAAGTCCAAGATTGGCCACAACACACTGTCTTTCTTCAGTACAATGAAGTAGGGGCTGTACAACCCCTTCTTCATCTCGGTCAGAGGGTTAGGCTCTATCGCACCCATTCGTAGGAGGGTAGCAATTTCCTTCAAAAACAAAAACCCCTCACCGAGGTGAAGTGGACGCCGCTGAACTGAATCAAGTAGCCGAGTCGGACGGTCCAGGTCAGCCATCGCGACAGGTTGGAGAGTGCAAGTCACGCATCCAAGCTCCAGGCGAGGAGGACCAAGGGAATAATCTCGTCGGAGATACGGGCGGGTGTTGCTTCGAGGCGGGGCGGAGCCTGAGGTGCCATGTTGAGTCGAGGGACATCAAAGCACTTACCTGGCTCCTGATACCCACCAGAGGATTGTTTGGGGAGGGGGGAGGAGGTACATTGTCCCCACAGTACGTCAGAATTTGGTTGCTTACGTGGAAGAAGAACATGTGGTTATGGTAAGAGGATTCAGCTGGATAATGCATGTGGAATGCAGCATCTATATTTTTCAAGAACTGCTTATTAATTTGAATTGCAGGTTGTCGAAAACCTGACCACATGTATTCACCTGATAAAAACATAATGCTACATTAGATATAGGGAGAATGGTCATGTTTGTACCACAGCTGGGCGCGCAGGGCAGGGGGGCTGCCGCTGGGGCGCCGGACCTGGCAAAATGTAATGGTGGACGGTGGTTGTAATGACGACCGTGCACACCGGATATGTGACCCAGGGAATGAGGAACTGCTCTTTTGTTGTTTTTTTGGGTACCGCAGCTACTGTAGCATGTGGTGAAATTAAATGAATTTGAAACAAAAGATTCTCCTCCCAGCCCTCCACAAGGGGAGCAGACGAGGTACGGGATCTTGAGCTGCACCGGGGAAGGATGTGTTGGATAGCCTCCGTCTGCTGCTTCACTGCCGAGAACTGCCGGGCAAAGTCCTCGATGGTGTCGCCGAACAGGCCAACCTGGGAAATGGGGGCGTCAAGGAATTGTGCCTTGTCGGTCTCTCTCATCTTGACCAGGTTGAGCCAAAGGTGGCACTCCTGGACCACCAAGGTGGACATTGCCCTCCCGAGACCGTGCCATGACCTTCGTCACCCGGAGGTGGCGGCGCTCTGTGGGCATAGGTGCACCACGAGCGCCTTATCCACCGGGGGGATCCCCGAATATTTTTTAATATAAGCCGCAAGGTTTCAGGGGAGAGAAGAGGTTTCCACTCTAGCCCTGACGCTCGCGGCTTCCCGGTAAAGCATGTCTGTCATCTCTGCATCAGCCTGTGACTGGGTGACCGTACCCAATGGGGTAAGCCCGGCCGTGGCCTCCGCGTCCGACTGGACAAGCCCACTCTCCCATTGAGGTGGTCCCATTGAGGTCCCCAAATCGCCCCCAGGTGGCCTCATACCCGTAGGTAGAAGGACCGAGGCGGGGAGCCGCTGGGGTGGCTTGCTTTCTTACAAAGGCAAGCCGCAACCGCAACGTTGCCATGGTCATGTTCTCGCAGTGAGAACATGACCCATCCGCGAACAATGTCTCTGCGTGGGCACGAAAGACAGCGATCGTGGCTGTCAGAAGGCAAGAAATAATGACCACAACCAGGAATAACACACAAACTCTTTTAGAATATACTCTTTTAGGATTCTGTCCAAGTGCCCAGGGGCGATCTCTGCAGTGCACCAGTGCAGAGAGGGGGAGAAGCCACTGAAATGCCAGCAGAGGTGAATAGAAGCCGTGGGAAATTCAGCTCAGTGCACATCGACCGCTCGGCTCGAAGAGAAAATCTGAATGAGCGGTTCGCACACAAGCTCCTTTATACCAGTATGTTCAGGGGAGTGGCATGCAAATACCACCCGCCAATTCCCATTGGCCTTTTATCAAAGATCAGAGGCGTCTCAGGCTCCCAAGTGTGACCCCTAGTTTTACTACATTAACACAACTTCGAGTGAGTGACAGATAGGGAGCAATAGTTCTCATCCAGGGGGCAGAGGTCCAATAAGGGACTGTAGCAAACTTTCAAGGAGGCCTAAAGATGACTAAATGATTTAAAATTTGTTAATATTAATATGTGATAACTCAATTTAAATGCTGAAATTAGCAAAAAATCATAATGTGGGCCTACAATATTTAATCTGACAGTCCCTGACAAATCTGGAATAACAAAATAATTAAATCTATTGATTCTCATAGTTTCTGGGGCTTTGAATAGAAATGTACTAGATTATTTAGATTATTTACCATTCTCCCTATATCTAATGTAGCATTATGTTTTTATCAGGTGAATACATGTGGTCAGGGTTTCGACAACCTGCAATTCAAATTAATAAGGAGTTCTCGAAAAATATAGATGCTGCATTCCACATGCATTATCCAGCTGAATCCTCTTACCATAACCACATGTTCTTCTTCCACGTAAGCAACCAACCAACTATTTCTCTAATCACAAGTTTAAAGGGTATCCATTACTGTTGCAACTGGCAGGCTTTTGGTACTGCTAAATGCTTTTGGATGCTTTTATACTCAATACATTACTGTGCAAAGGTCTTAGGCACATTAAATATTTCCCCAGAACATTTCTAAATGGTTAGAAATGGTTTTATATATTCTGCTTTAGTGTGTCAATAGTCAATATCAAAAATTACTTTTACAAATAGAATATAATAAAAGTAGAACAAGGAGTCCTGCAACAGATATTACAGGGTGGTTACACCAAATATGATATAACTTTTTTTGGTAACACTTTTTAATAAGTTTCCATTAGTTAACAATAGTTAAAAAAAATATGTTAACATGAACTAACAATGAACAATACTTTTACAGCATATATTAATCTTTGTTAATGTTAATGTCAGGAGAACAGACAAGAGATCCAAACGCAGAGGAACAGTTCACAGAATTTATTAATATGAAAACAAAGAAGTGCAGCAGGGCTGACAAACTGTAATTAAACCCAGCACCGGCTGCAGCGGGAAGATGTGTTGGAAGATGAGTGTGTTCGTAGGCATGTGTGCGTGTCGTGGTAGTTTGAAGAGCAGATCCGTGAGGAATCCTCAGGTGCAGAGTAAGAGGACAATGGCAAGCAAAGCTGCAGGTTGGATGGTAAATGCAATCCGGACAGGCAGAGACTGGCAACCAACACAGAAACACGAGACAGGACCGACTGAGGCAGAGAGATTGAGGTGAGTTCCTTGAACGCACAACAACAATCTAGCAAAGAACGTGAAACAAAGAAGGATTTCAATAAAAAGACAGTTAACGAGAGACAGGTGCCATGAATATTGGCATGATCAGCCCATGGAAACAATCAGCGTTCCCATGGAAATGCTGATCAACATGCACCTGACACACATGAGGAAGAGACCACCAAAACTTACAGAACAAACCGACGAACTCACCGGCACCGTGATAGTTATTTTCTACTAAGACATTTTTAAAATCAAAAGTTGTATTTGTCAATAGTTAATGCACTATGAATTAACATGAACTAACAATGAACAATTGTATTTTTATTAACTAATGTTAACAAAGATTAAGAAATGCTGTAAAAAAAATATATTGTTAATTGTTTGTTTGTGAAAACTATTTAATTAACTAATGTTAACAAATGGAACCTTAGTGTAAAGTGTTACCAGTTTTTTGTTTTTTATATTTACAGCAGTTTTTATGAAGTTTATTGATAAATAAAAAGTATTCAAGGCATTATTTTAGAAAACATCCTCAACATGCAACATTTTTCACAACTGCTTAAAACTTTTGCACAGTACCGTACTTGCATAGGGGAGACCCGGGCTAGTTGTCACACAGGGAATTTGGCCATTCAGTTTCATTGCATTATTTTTTTTCCATACAATGAACGTGCTTGGTGACTGAGGCTGTCATTCTACCTAACATCTCCTTTTGTGTTTGAAACAAATTTAGGGTGTGTATACAATGACAGCATTTTCATTTTTGGTAAACTATACCTTTAAGGTATGTGCCAGAAATTGACTTTCAAAAATAAACCTACTCTACCTCACTATCAAGTATGACAACATGCCCTGTTTTCCCCTATATAATGGCTCATGCAGTATGTTTTCAGAAATGCAACTAATTGTTCAGATGGATTTGTTTCAAGAGACTGCAGCTGAAAGTTTACACCTTATGAGTAGTGTTCAATTAAATCTAATATCATATTGAATCTAGTTTCTGTTCATGTTCTCATGTCTCCTTAAGAATGATAAAGTGTTTAGCATCTTTAAGGACAGTAGGGTGGAGGGCTATCCCAAAGACATCTCTGAGGTTTTCCCCGGCATTCCAGACAACCTGGACGCCGCTGTGGAGTGCCCCAAAGGAGAGTGTGTGGCTGACTCAGTTCTGTTCTTCAAGGGTAAGTATATTTAGGACAAAAACACACAGAAGTGAATGCATGATTGGTTTGGAGGATTTGCCACTTATCAATTTTATTGTATTATTGCATCGTAGTACACCATCTCATATGGATGTGTTTGCCTCTTTAACTCTCAGAAAATGAGGTGTTTGCCTTCGACATAAGGACTAAGACAGTGCAAAAGAGGCCTTGGACTCATCTGCCCAACTGCACTTCAGCTCTCCGCTGGTTGGAACACTATTATTGTTTCCATGGGCACAACTTTACCCGTTTCCACCCAGTTACTGGTGCTGTGGTGGGCAACTACCCGAAAGATTCTCGTGACTACTTCATGCGCTGCACAAACTTTGGTGTGTATACTGTAGTTTTACTGTATTTTCTTCCATTTACAGACAAACAGCAATGATTTTTCTGTTTACATAGCATTAGGTGATCACAAATATGTTTTATAAGATTTTAAGGAGTATTTAAAAGATGTAATGTATGTGGCACATTTGGGTTAGGGCTATTTAACTCTTTATGTGTTAGCCCTTTGTGTGTTTTTTCACCTTGTGCTATGAACCATCCTGATCTGTGTAAAAAAAGTGATTTAAAAAATGTTCAGCATTGTGTTAATGCAAGGTGCGTTGTATCAGACAATACATTCTAATATTTGATTTTTTGGGGGATCAAAGGTCATGGTGGAAATGACACAGAGAGGGAGCGCTGCAGTCTCGAGCACTTGGACGCCATCACCTCTGATGACTTAGGAAAAGCCTATGCTTTCAGAGGTACAGTATGTATGCTTGTTTGTAAAAGCTTGAAAGTCACTAATACACAGTGTTTTGCATGAGCTGGCAGTCCATATACATTTTTATTTTCAGGTGACTTTTATTTGCGTCTAAGTGACAGTCAGGCCGATGGATGGCATGCTTTTCCTATTGCTAGCACATGGAAAGATATTAAAGGGGACGTGGAAGCAGTTTTCTCATATCATGGAAAACTATACTTCATCAAGGTGAGACTCATACAGACACTATGAAGATTGCTAGCTAATAATTGTTGCCTGTAACTACATGAGTAACTACAAGAGTTAATAGATTTATTATTGAGTTCAGAAACGGGTGGTCTGAGACCCCCTAAAGAGACCCATAGTGGTACTGCAGTGATTCTGCAAATAATAATTTGATCTAAAACAAATTTTTGTGAAAAATTATAATATGTTTTTAACACAAAATACAATATTAAGTTAACTTAAAAAAAAAAAAGTAGCTAAATTTGAATAAATTTGTCATTGTCTCTCCCATATTAAAATGTATTAATTTAAAACATTATGTAAATCCATTGTAGCTGACCAATTATAGACTCACCCATTTTCGGGAGACCCACTTCCATTCAACCCACTTATTTTATGTTTGTGGTGTGTTTGTGGGGTTGACAGGATGAGCAGGTGTTTATCTATAAATCCGGAGATGAACATACATTGATTGAGGGCTACCCCAAACCACTGAAAGAGGAGCTTGGCATTGATGGACCTGTAAATGCAGCCTTTGTTTGTGGCGAGTATGAGATTGTCCATGTAATCAAAGGTAAAGTTTTTATAGCTGAATATTTCAGCTAGGGTTCGTAGCTTTGAATACATCCCACATAATTCCACTAACAGTCTAAAGAAAAAATCTTTTTCTGTTCAACTGCTATTGCAACTCACCCTGTACCCCTTATTATCTGCCCATAGATCACAAAATGTATGATATCGACCTGAGTGCCACACCGCGCAAAGTGCTGAGAGCACTATCAGTGCCTTTCCCCAAGATCGATGCTGCTACATGTGGTCCAGATGGCATAAAGGTGTTTGTAGGCCCTCGGTTCTTCCACTATGAGACACCCAGGCTTTTTGCACTCAGCCGTATCAACCCAATTCCACACAAAATTTCTACTGAGCTACTGGGATGTGACCAATAGGGAGAAATAAAAAGAGTGAAAAAAGAGTGCTACACAAAATAAATGGAAAAGGAAGACCTAAATTAGCCATTGCTCAATGAAGGATTGTGGCTTGTCTTAAATATTACTGTCAACTTGAAATTAATTTTTATATTTTTAACCATCTTTTGGCATTTTGATTTTATCATACAGATTCTCATCATTTTATCAAACACTATGAAATGTTGTATTGCTAATACTTTATAATGTTTAATATTTTAATCAATATATTAAGCTGTAACTGATTGGGACAGTGTACTGCATAGAAGTGATCACCCAGTTGTGTTGTTGAATGGCACATATTAACATTTAAAAACACTCTAGATGAAGATCTTTGACCCACTTCCATGTTTTTATTGCTCTTCCTTTATCCTACAGCGTCACCATCACTGTTACTGTCACCAGTGGCGTAGCTAAGTGTGGGCCCACCCAAATTAGACCCAGGCCCACCCAGAATATTAGAGATTATTCTTTGACTTCAAAAATATATTCCTTAAATAGTTTTAAAAATGCATAAATTCTGATTTCTAAAAGTGTGAAAGAACTGTTAGGAAATTTTGAGTTTGGAAAATTGGGGCGATAAAATTTGGGAGAAAATTTGACCCATTCATTTTTTATTGAGGCCCACCCTAAAGTAATCACCAGGCTATGCCCTTGACTGTCACTGTAATAAACAATATTATACTTTGTCCAGATTTTGCCCCCGCTTGGAAACTCTCCTATTTATCAATTATACCCCTTTAAACAACATTTCTCTTTTAAACAAAATAAATAAATAAATAAATAATAATAAGTGGGTGTTACATGTGATTCTGTTGACTATTTATTTATTTAAAGCCTCACTTGAATAAACCTATGAAAACCTAGATAGATATTTATGCTTTTCTTAGTTGGAGGGATATTACGAGAAACTAAGGATGGAAAGTGATATTGAGATAATAGGATTTTTTTTTTTTAAATTGATTAGGTAATACAAAGGAACCACTGCTATATTACATGGGTTAAACGAACAAAATATGAAACCGACAAACCAACCATACCTTCACTTGTCAATTTTGTGATAACATTAAACCAACTGATTGCAAGGTAATTTTTAATATATATATGAAGTAATTAACTTCAGGTGTCTAATATAGCACAATATGTAATGTTCCACTAAGTTTGACAACCAGAAATTATCCAAATACATTTGGCCTCTATTGTTTTATTATTTAAACCCCAAAAATTTATTTTTGTTAAATAGTTAGCTTGAAAGTGTGCTTGTGCAATTTTTCTTTCAAATAAATGTGACTTGTTTTAATGATTTGTAATCTAATACAATGATATTTTTTACATTTTTTTAAGTGTTTGAAGTGTCCAAAATGTATGGTTGCTACTACACCTCCAAACACTTTTTACAAGCGTCTGTCAGCCTTACTGAAATAAATTACAAAGTATATTTTATTATATAATATTCAGATAAAAGATGATGCACAGCAGTTACCACATAGACCAACAGTTTCATTAGAAATACATGGTTGGTAAAACATAGTGCTTTATCTCATTTACTTCATGAATCTTTTTTTTTTTTTGCTTGTGAAGTGCGGTGTGTATATCACAGGACATACAGGACTGTATATTATTTAGTAATCATATATGATCAAATATTATCAAATGCCATGTTGAAGGTCACATTTATGTAATGTGTTGGATAATTTGTGGGATTTTTATTTTGTATTTTGTGTAGAACCAAAAGCAGTGCTGTGACATGGTGGTTTTGTAGGCAATTTCTTTCATCAAAACGAAAAGCTATATGTTTTTCTAAACTGCAAACCAATATCTATGAAGATTC
This sequence comes from Xyrauchen texanus, assembly GCF_025860055.1. Taxonomy (NCBI): domain Eukaryota; kingdom Metazoa; phylum Chordata; class Actinopteri; order Cypriniformes; family Catostomidae; genus Xyrauchen; species Xyrauchen texanus. The sequence continues at coordinate 30,363,570 of NC_068293.1, read as the reverse complement.
GGGATATTGGGATAGTTTGTGGAAGTGAGATGGGGGAGCTGGGTTCAGATCTCTAGATTTGGCTATGGGTATGAGATGCCAGAGGTTTGGCCTTTGCTTACTTTCATAAAAGGAGGTAGCTGTAGCCAGCATGGTCAGTAACACATGTAAGACTGGATGCAGGCTGGCCACTGCTGATGCTAATCCCTATTAGTTGATGTACAGTAAATTGTGTTTTTAATGTTATTATTGAAATCAAATTAGTTTTTGAATGGATTGTATGGATAATGATTTACAGTGTACACTAACTTCAATTATATAAAAGTTTTTGGGGGGTTTGTGGTATTTTTTATTTACATTATTCCCCTTTAAATTACTAAACAACACCATTCATTTTTATATAAAATAAGCACATTTTATGTTGAATTCACTTTTACACTAACTATGTCAAAAGGGACATCAGGGACATATTGTCATGCATAGGGGGCAGATTACTACCATCTGTTTGAGTGAGAGAGTGAGTGAGAGACACTCAAGTCATGAAATTACAACATATAACCAGGCTGCAGAGGTCAATTTATTTGCCCCTAACAATTTGTAGCAAACTGATTTTTTTCTTCTTCAGATTTTCTAGTTATGCATTTAGATATTTTTAGACATGATCAAAGACATAAAAAAAAATCATAGGTTTTTGTCAAAGTGTATTTTATTTGTTTGTTTGTTTAATGTGTTTTGAAGTGTAAGTTGTTGCAATGATGCCACATTAAATTTCAGTTACCTATTATTTATTTAAATCATCCCATTCAATAACTCAGTACAAGAAATGAATAAATAAAATGTCAATAAAACCAACCGCAATAAACATGTGTTCTTCGTTGTGGATGTGTTATGGCCCTAAACCTTCATTTCTGTATGTGTTTTGCATTTGTGGCTGATTTTATTTGACAAATTGTATTAAAAAATGCTATCGGTTATAGTCTCAAATTTTCATTTCTGTGTGTGTGTGTGTGTGTGTGTGTGAGAGAGAGAGAGATAGACTTTTGACTTTTAAAAACCTTTTTCATTTACATCATTTTCCAAAACATTACAGAAACCATATACAAAACACAAAACAATAAATATATAAATTAAATATACACACATATACATATATAAAAATAAAATAAAAAACAACAAGACACAACACAAATTTACCAATTAAAAAACATATTTCCAAACTCGCTCACTCTCACTAATGCCTCTCTCACACCCCACCTCATTTTGAAAAAAGTACATTATCAATTTGTTTGTAATATGCAAATTCAATAGCTACCCTAAATTCTACCGATGATTTAAAAAGAGACAACAAGTCAACATCCTGACCCATATTTTTACATTGATGTGTTTTCAGGATAGCTAACTTGGCTTGGCCCATTAAAAAACACACATTCACATGACTGTTTATACTTACAACCAAAAATAAAAAGGGTATTTGTAAAAGAACAAATAGAGCAAAACCCTCCTTCCTATTTCATTATAGGGCAAATTCCTGAAGGGGCCCCCGAGCAGAGTTATTAACGGAGTTAATATCGAGCCAAATTAAACTACGTTTTATTCAATCTCTCATCAGACAGGTATACCTGATACTTAAATCAGTCTTACCTATCTGGAGATATCCCGGACGAGCCCCCAAACTGTTAGATAATTTTGTCATCCAATGTATTTAATTTATTTGTTGATCTGCAATCCCTGTCTCGATACGGCTCAGCTGAGGGAAGAAAGAGATGACACAGACTCAAAGGTATCAAAATCTCTCTTCAACGTTTATTGTTCAGCATTCAGTATATAGTCCAGAAAACCACATTCCACTGGACCCTTACCAATGAAATAGTTCTTTACCTTATATAGGGGTGACATACATGTTTCAGCTATGTGTGAAACGTGAGATTAGAGAGAAAAAACACATTCCTTAGAACATCTTTAGAACAGGGGGTAGCTGTAGCTACCCAACAAAAGAAGTTTGAAAGAGGCCTTCATTATTCCACATTACATCACCAGAGAAGTTGTTGAGAAGCATTAATTACTCCACAATTATCAATATTTTTTCAGACGTGAATTTAGACTTTTTCTAACCGTGCTCACAAATTTTAAGACTGTAACGTTTTGGTTGATCAAGTTCCTCCAATGTTGCCTTTCGCATAGCAATAGCACCAGACCAGACAGAATAGCAGAAAAATGTTTTCTCTGATTCTTAGTGGCATCCAGGAAATTGCTCAACTGTTGAACAATGTAAAAAGGAGGCTTTAAATGAGAAGCAAGATGATTCCCCACAGAATTTCCTTTTGAATTTGCATCATGTTCTTCTCCAGTAGGCTATCTGAACATTCACATTCAGAGTAATTCTCAGACAAGTTTTCATCAGTTCTCTGTGACAACACAATCCATGTCACCCTGTAACAGGCTGGTGCTTTGTACCTGCGAGTTTTCGAGCTCACTTTGCTTTTTCGGGTGTGTTGAGTCACTAACTACACAGTTGTTATGCCTAATTCCGACTGCCCGGCTGAAGCCTACCCCCCTTTAGCGTGCACGTGCACAGTACCGCCGTGCTTACACTAGATGGCAGTAAAATGTAAGAATTTCGTCTTCATTCAAGCCATCTGAAATTTCAGTTAGGATGATGTTATACATTTTTCAGTAGATGGCAGTACAGACTCTGAAATGTAATTCATAGAATTTCAAACGTCATTGCCCTACGTCCTTATGAAAACTATAACAGCTCATGTAACAAGTCGATTCTAGTCTCTTTTGTCTGCTATTTGAACGTTAAATCACTAGCCTACTGGTAGATTTTAGAATAATATAAGTGTTTAAGTCAATAGAATCAAAAGTGTTATGAGACAGAGTGCTTCTTGTGACAATGCAACAATCCTATTTTTACGACTTTTTGGCCAAACATACAGAATGAGGGAGGTAGAATCCAGGCAGAGATGTAAAAAATGGTCCTGCCTAGATAATACCTCCTGAATAATAAGTGTTTCAGTCAATAAAATCACATTTGTGGGACATACAGTGCTGCTTGTGTCAATGGATCATACCTATTTTTATGTATATTTGGACATCCATTCACAATAATGAGGGAGGCAGGATCCAGGCAGGGCTTAATATTTATGTATTTTATGTCTTGCCTGCTCAAATAAAGAAATGCCATTATTATGTGGGTTGGCATGGGATGTGTGTGTGCACTTACTGTAGGCCTATGTATCAAAACAACCAAGAAGAAAATCTTTTTAAGGAAATAGAATATGTTATGGGACAGTGTTGCTTTTTGTTTTAATACCTGTAACATTATTAATTATCATGCAAATTAAATACACTTGGGTTGAGTGTGTCAGATTGACAAACACATTTTCTTTTGAAAAGCATGTGACACCTTAGTGTAAAATCTACCAGTAGCCTAGTGGTTTAACGTTCAAATAGCAGACAAAAGAGACTATCGACTTGTTACACGAGCAGTGTAGAAACACAGATAACTGTTTCCATAAGGACGTAGGGCAATGACATTTGAAATCATATGAATTACATTTCAGAGTCTGTGCTGCCATCTACTGGAAAACGTATAACATATCATCCTAACTAAAAAATTTCGGATGGCTTGAATCAGAGATGGCTTGCAACAACGGAAGTTCTAAATGCTTGATCGTCACGTGATTCACTTAGACTTCAGATAGTTCCAGGAAGTGCTTTGGCGGACATTTCAAACTGTTAGAGTAGAGTGACAGAACTGCAATTTCTGGTAATTAGTAGTCAATAAATGCATTTATTTTATATATTTATGTAACACACCGACATATGTATGTAGCATGCGTATGTTGTTTTTTTAAAGATCAAATCAGCTAATATTTGAGGATTAGTGTTCGCTTACCGTATATTTGCCTCAATTTATTTCAGGCTAGGGTTTCTGTTGCCTTTTTATGTTACCTCATGTTCATTGTTTTCACTAATCTCATGGTAACTAATGTCATATTTATGACTTTTCAGATAGTACAGAGACAGGCTGGTGACAGGTGATTTCCAGCTCGCACCGCACAATGGGTCAATTAACTATTAACTATTAGCAGCAGTTGCATAAATGTAAAATTTAGTGAAATGAAGCTTATTGTTTACAATTCTTACAATTCTATATATAGTAATATAATTATTTATGTATTATAAATATTATATATCTAATGTATAATTCTTACAATACTTATTCATATACACAATATATTCAGCTTTAAAACAACTTAAGCATACTCGTATATAAACTGCCGTTCAAAAGTAATGAGGCTGAAAATTCAGCTTGGCATCACAGGAGTAAATTACATTTTAAAATACAATACTTTATCCAGCTCCAATCCTTGCCTAATCTGTTAGTTATCCGATAACATCCCTTATCTCCTAATTTAATGAGTAATACTCAACTATAAGGTTTTAATTTACAAGTTATTTTTATTTAGATGTACTGATAATATACAGAATAAGACAATATTATTCTTTAAACGTCTCACCTTTTAAAAGTGCGTCGCAAACGGTTTGTTCTGCTGCATCTCTACGGCGCGGCATGTGTTTGCTGCTACTTCCGGGAACTATTGAGAGGCTCCACGTGCCACCATTGCTGTAAAAAAAAACGTTCCATTGGAGTCAATGGAGTTGTCGCAACTCTCTCTCTATATGGCTCTGGCTTGAATGAAGACGAAATTCCCACATTTTACTGCTATCTAGTGTAAGCACGGCGGTACTGTGCGCGTGCACGCTAAGGGGTTAGACTTCAGCCGGGCAGTCAGAATTAGGCGCAACACCTGAAAGAATACATCTCTCACAAATAAACCATTTTCAACCAAATCATCAACCTTAGATGTTTCCCTCAGATAATAACTACCTTATTCATTCTTGATGCAGACAAGATGTTCAACGCAACAACAGCATTAACAGCAATTAAACAATCTTCCACTGACACAGTCTCATCTGATAAACATTTGCACCCGTGGCGTGCGGTCAAGGACTCAACGCCATTAGAATTCGACCCCATTTCTCCTCTCTTTTGCCGACAAAGTCAGCAAATAAATGTCGGAAAACTACAGTTGTTTTAATAAGCTCAAACAATATACCTTAATCTAGAAAGAGGAAAAAGTTTATAACTCACTCAAACACGCCGCTCAATACAGAACGGGCCACAAAACTTCTCGGTTACGTACGTAACCTCGGTTCCCTGAGACGAAGGGAACGGGGCATTGCGTTTATTAATGCATATGGGGAGTGCCTTCATGTATGTAGCGATTAGACGCAGGTCTCACCCCGTCAACGCTCAAAGTGTAATTTGGCAACTATAGCTACGTATCACGCACATGATGCCAGGGACTCTATAGGCAAGCATGATTTAATGCTTGCCTATAGCATTACAAATGCAATGATTGTTCCTCATCTGAATTAAATGGAGGAGGGAAGGATGCCTGGATGTGAACCACCTGCGTTTTCAAGGGTGTGGTCAGAACTTTGGGTACATAGCCTTTCCTGGGTTTGACAGTGGCTATTGAAAGACCGGGGCCAAACTCCAGACATTACTTGACGACTGATAACGCATGTAGGTCAACGACACGTTTTACTGAGGCCAGAGCCAACAGTAGTGCGGTCTTAACGGAAAGCATGCACAAATAAAAAAAAAAAAGGGGTTTAATCGTCTTGCTCCTTTTAGGAACTTTATGATTAAATCATGCTTGCCTATAGAGGCGCCGGCTTCATGTGCGTGATACATAGCTATAGTTGCCACATACACTTTGAGCGTTGACGGGGTGAGTCCTGCGTCTAATCGCTCTTGAAGAAATATTAGAATTTCATGTATGGGGCAGTTTACTGGGTCCGGAGGGGAGCGGAGATTCATTCTCGCTGCTGTGAAGATTCCGTCCGCTGACTGGTGTGAATCGACGGCGAAGGTAGAGGGCTTTGAGACAAGAGGTAATCGCTGTCTTGAAGGAAGAAATTGGTGAAATGGTGTGTGTGCACCTGTTTTATAGTGGTCAGTTCGTGTTTTTCCTCAATAGGGCAGTAGAAGATAACTTTCTATTTAAAAACAAAAATGGTCAAGACAAGACAGTCAAGAGAAAAAAGTATCGATTTTAATTTATATAGTGCCTTCCAGAGCTCAAGACAAGAATACATAAATCAGTGTTAGACAAGACAAATAGCTCAAACATCAACTATTTTAATTTAACATGAGCAGTAAACAATCAGTGATCAACAATTTTCAGAGGTGGGGGGAAATACGTTGAGAACAGTTGTGTTTTAAGATGAGACTTGAAGACAGAGATAGAGGTAGTGTTATGGAGATTCCAGAGTTTAGGAGCAATGACTGCAAATTACCTACCACCCATAGTGGAGAGACAAAAATGTGGTACAATATATAAACCTTTATCAGAGGTTCTAAGTGCATTTTGGGGTATTTGGATAACGAAGTTCAGAAAGATACAGTATGAAGGAGCAAGACCATTTAGGGCTTTATTGTTAAGGTGGGGTATTTTGTATTGTATATGGGATGATACGGGCAGCCAGTGTAGGTAATAAAAAATGGTGTAATTTGTGAAGCCCTTGAAGTGTGAGTGAGAACTCTAGCTGCAGAGTTTTGAATGTACTGAAGTCTATTGATCGCTTTGAAGGTAAATCGATTAAAAGGACATTGATACATTTAGTGATGAGCGCCTGCACTAAAGTCTTGGCATCCTTTTAATTAATGATGTGACGGAGGCATGCTATTTTGTGTAGATGGTAAAATGCAACTTTTAACAATTGAACTGATGTGCGCTTCAAATGTAAGAATCACACCAAGGATGCATATAGTTTTGGAGGATGCAACAATTTCTCCATCAATTTCAATGCAGAAATCAGACATATTAGAAACAGTTGTTAGAGAGCCAATAAGCATTCATTAAATTTTAGCAGACATTAGATTGAGAAAATTGAGGGTCATTCAGTGTTTAAAATATGGGCTATTAACGAGAGAGGTGGAGATGGGTCAGGGCTTGAAGTGATGTAAATCTGTGCATAACAATGCCGTGTAGGCATGAGAATTACAACAGAGACCATGCCAATGGATAAGATGACCTAGAGGAAGCATGTATGCACAGATTTGTATTATTATCCATGTCTTGTTGCTGTTTTGTATTGTTGTGCACTGGAAGCTCCTGTCACCAAGACAAATTCCTTGTACGTGTAAGCATTCTTGGCAATAAAGCTGATTCTGATGTAAATTACGAACAGAAGAGGGCCAAGGACAGAACCCTGAGGGATACCTTGTGTGAGGTGAGCAGTAGAGAACCTGTGAGTATATGGGAATGATAAGACTCCAGCCTAGAAAGAGCTGTGTCAGTGCTACCAATAGCAGAATGTCTAAATAAGAGTAAAAAGTGACAAACTGTATCAAAGGCAGAAATGAGGTCCAAGAGAACCAAGATACATAGTGCCGCAGAGTCACCAGCAAGAAGGTAATTAAGGTCTCTAACAAGAGTATTCTGTTTCTGTATTGTGGAAAGACTGTAAACCAGTCTGAAAGGGCACATAAAGCTTATTAGAAAGTAGGTGTGACTATTTGTGTGGTAACTACTCTTCCCAAAAGTTTAGCTACAAATCTAATATTATTTAGCTATATAAAAACATCACAGAAACAGTGTGGTCTAAATCAAAAGAATGACTTTCCTCAAATACATTTGTGATACTAACTGACAACTTAATATTAGTATTAGGAAAATTGTCAAACTAAAGGGACAATCAGGAAACAGTGTAATAAAGGACTATGTTTTCATTTGACAGATTAGTTAACTTAGGGAACAGTATAATTTTCCACTTTTTTAGGAGCACAACAGTCATTAAAAAAAAGAGCTCTAGATTTTACTTTCACAAATTGAAAATTAACAAACTGGAAACAGTGGGAGCTCTTACAATATAGAACAATGAAAAAAACAAAAAACAGAAATATAATAATAGTTAAACAGAAAATATCCAGGATAGTTTCCAGGACACGTCTAAGTTTGAATGTCAAGGTGTTAATTTATTATACACACTGGTCAACAACAAAGACTAAACTTATGCAGAATATACATATTTGGACAGAATTTTGCCTGCTTTCCTCAGGCGATCCAAACGCTCTACCAGCTTTTTCCTTTTACAGGCAACATCACAATCTTCACTGAGAAGTTTTTCTGCATTGTTACCTGCGATAATGGTAAGCATTGCATTCTGTAGTTGAGAGATGTACTGGTCCAGCATGTGGTACTGGACTATCAGAGGCACTTGATTAGCCAGGCGGTCAGAGGTAATCTAGTAGCAAATATATAAAAAATACATTGAAATTCATTCCACAAACAAACTTCAGCGCAAATGTTTTACCACTCCTAGCACATTAAAGATAACTAAGATTCGTTATTCTTTAAAAAATAATGTGCTTTTTAGTTTTTTTACTTTTCTTTGCATAAATAGTGTGTAGTGAACAGTGACACTTGCTCTGGCACTTCTTATTACAGGACTACCTGCAGTAAACTGTTAAGTGGGAATTGACTATTTTGCTCAAACAATGAAATATGGAGGCAAAAGAAGTAGGGAAACCAGTTTGGATTATTTGAGCACTTCCATGCTGTAAAGCTATGTCAGCAAATAATCAACACTTTACTTGCAATCAGCAAATCTTCCTTACTTTTTAAGTATATGGACAGAGGGAGGAATGCTAAAAATGATTACCGTAAAATAGGCACGGAGATGACTTGCCATCTCGCGAACATCAGCATTGGCTAATGCCAGCGAAACAAGAGAAACTGTTGTGCTTGGCTTCTTTTTAACAACTTCCAGCATGCCACTGTAGATATGATCTTGAGAGTAGACTATTTTCTCCATCTTAAACTGAGATTTCACTTTCTCCTGAGCTTTCCGAAACTCTCCTTCAAGAATATCTTCAATTGGATCTTTAGCTGTTCTCAACAGGTGAGAGAAGGCCTTGAAATGAGAGCTAACAATTGTGTTTACACAAGAGTGAACAATATCTGTAAACAAATGGGACAAAAGAACAAACCAGTGAAGATCAAACACATAAATTATTTTATGCATTCAAATGGGTTTCTTTTGAGTTTATTTATTCTTGGTGAAGACCCTCTGAGTTTGGGATATCATCTTGTGCCCTCTTTACTACTACAAGGACATCATTGAACTGGTGAATTTTCTTGTAGTAAGAAATTACATTTATGTAACAATAATGGATAACAATGAAAACTTTTGCCATTTACCCGTGACATGTTTGAGAAGCTCTAAAGCAGGTTCCTCTAGCTCCCCGATGTGATTCTTGACAATGTTCTCAAATGATCTGTAGTTTACAAATCCAGGAAGCTCCTTTCCTCTACAAGTTCTGATGTACTCTTTCACCTCATCTATAAGGTTTTCCTCCACTAGAGAAAATGTAGTCAATTAACATCATGATAAATATGAAGAATACAACATAAATTATAATTCAGTATATTATTATTATTATTATAAACTCACTCTTAACTGTTTTGTCATCTAAGGTGTGTTTCCATCTACCAAATTCATCCCTGATTTTGGTGAAGACCCTCATGTCTGAGTTTGTGATATCTTCTTCTGCCCTCTTTACTTCTTCAAGGGCATCATTGAACTGGCGAATTTTCTGCAAATCTCAATATAAAAAGGTTATGAGATTAAAAAGCCACAAAACATTTTACAAAACAGTTCTGGAGCAGAACATATAAAATAATTAACATTTTCACCATAACCAAGAAATTGTTCTTCTCTTGTTCATTAAGAGGAACTCCATCTCCCAGCTCTCTAAGTTCCTCAGAGGTCTTTTCTAATTTGATCTCAAGTTGTTTCTGCAACTGTGGCAGGGATGTCTAAGGGTAAAGAAATTACATTTATACCCACTGTAAGTCATTTAATTGAAATTAAAACAACCGAATGCAAAAGGCAACCAGAAATCCAAAATGCTATGCACAGAAGACAAGAGCATGTTTACTAGCCTCCTATGTTTAAATAATGTACTCTGTTCTCAATCAATGCTTCTATGCCATATAACTTTGCATACATACTGTAATGTGTTCAACCAATTCCTTTGTGAGCCTTTCAGCAAGAAGAGGTATTGTAGCTTTTCCTTCCTCAAGAAGAGACCTGAATAGTGACAAGGAAATTGTTAGGAAAACTATATTATACCCTATTATTTTTTCACAGAACAGCTGAAAATATCACTGGGTATCGCCATCCACCTCAAAATGACACCTACTGGGACACTTCATGATTTGATACAACATGATACATGTTATAATTTGATAAATCACAATACATCACAATGTCATGAAATGATCCGATTACAATTCACAAGCTCTTGATTTGATTACATTTGGGTATATATTAAATTAGAATTAATTTGGGTATGTTTCAGTTCTAATGTCCATTTTACAGAACAAAGCAATAATTAGCTTTCTATATGAAGCAACATGGTAAAAGTAACTGTAACTGTCTTAACTGTCACATAACTAATGCTTTATGGATATTTAATGAAAAGAAAGGAGAACGTTCATCATCATGCGCAGAAGCCAGAGCCCAGTTATGGTCTGATTAAGCCAGTGTAATACATGCATGATGGATGAAGTTGAGCAACGGTCACTGTTCAGTCAAACTGTAAATATACCGGTGCCTTTTATATCAGACTCAAGTGTTAATTTGGAGTGTGCACAAATATGCAGCTGATCAGCCCACATGGGCTATAAGAAATAGTTCAATCAAAAATGAAAATTCTCTCATCGTTTACTCGCCATCATGCCATCCCAGATGTGTATGACTTTCTGTCTTCAGAAGAACACAAATTAAGATTTTTAGAAGAATATTTCAGCTCTGTAGGCCCATACAATACAAGTGAATGGATGCCAAAATGTTGATGCTCCAAAAAGCACATAAATACAGCATAAAATTAATCCATATTACCAGTGGTTAAATCCATGATAGGATAGGTGTGGGTGAGAAACAGATCAATATTTAAGTCTAATTGCTAGAAATTCTTCACCTTGCCCAGTAGATGGCGATATGCATGAAGAATGTGAATCACCATAAACAAAAGTAGAATGTGACAAAAGGGAGAATAATTTATTGTAAAAATTTACTTAAATATTGATCTGTTTCTCACCCAAACTATCATATCTCTTCTGAAGACATGGATTTAACCACTGGAGTCATGTGGATTAGGCTACTTTTATGCTGATTTATGTGATTTCTGGAGCTTCAATATTTTGGCACCCTTTCACTTGCATTGTATGAACCAAAAGAGCTGAGATATACTTCTAAAAATCTTAATTTGTTTTAGCTGAAGAAAGAAAGTCATACATATCCAGGATGGCATAAGGGTGACTAAATAATGTTTGAAATATTCCTTTAAAGCCCGATGTGGCCCCTTTACCAAACCAAAGGGGTGTGGGACATAATGCACCAAGTGACCCTGCTTTTTTAGTGGGTTTTCATTATTTATTGTTTTATTTATTGTTTTACATGTTTTATGTGCAACAGTAACTCTCTCTGTCAGTATTAAGGGAAATGTAGACCCTAAACAAACAGATTTCAATGTAATTGTTTCATACATTATGATGTTGAAAATAACTTTCATCTTTTAATTTCTGTAACCCTTTTATTTATTCTTTAAAATTAGATTGGTGTAAGGTTTACAGTATCATAGATAAGTGATGTGTTTTAAAAGTTGTCAGTCACAAACACCTACAAAATATCAATCTTTTTTATTCTTTCTGGCAAACAGCCATAAAGGGGAATGTAAATTACGGTATGTGTGCTAAAGTTTTTTATTTGCATCATAGATTTTTTATTATAAAGGGGCATAGTTTTCACAACTCAGTACTCATGAGTACTTTTAAATGAGCTACTCTTTTATTTGAGTAGATTTTTAGGACAGGTACTTTTACTCTACTCATACTACATTTTATAAGACGTAACAGTACTTTTACTTGAGTATTATTTTTCAGTACTCTTTCCACCCCCTGCTACTCAGTACTTAGCACATAATTTATATATCTGCACTTTTTTTAAAGTACAATTGATTAAAGAAGAATTATTAAATGTAACAGGCTCTAATCACCCTAATGGTGATTTCAGACAAAACTATCAACCAGCTGCAACAAAACAACAACAATAGTCATAAGAATTAATATTTGACTAATTTTTAAATAATAAGCATTATATTTGACATAAGTTCCCATGTTTTGACCAAACATATATCATTTATTCAAACCCAAGGGCTTATGGGTATTCCACACAGCCACAATTTTGTACTTGATAATTTTTAGTTTTTGAAGCCTAAGTAAGGTATATATTTGAATTATGATTCCAAAATGTGACACTTCAAGTACTGTTTAATTAGGACAACGTACATTTTTTGTGTTTTTTTATTAATGACAACTTTAGGGTATAGAGAGTAATGGAAACTTAATTAAAACTAGTAAGAATAATTACAAATTTAGCTTAAGTTGAGTAAACAATTTCTTTTACAATTTGAGATAACTACTAGTATTTACAATGTACTGTATTTACAAGTACTTTCACTGATATCTAGAAGTCATAAAACAGTACTTGTTTTTTGATTGAGCCATTAACGAGAAAGGAATCAGATGACTTCAAAAATATATATTTTTGCCAAGCCCTAGTGCCAAACGCACGAGAGAGGCCTATCATGAGGTAAAGTATTGCAATAGATCGATATATGATTGTATTGGCACATCCCTATTTTAAATGATTTTTCAATAACAAAATACATGTCTTGCCTGAAGTGAGCATGTTCATCAAAAAACTGTCTTTCTTTTTCCAGAGCTTTGACCAGAGTAAGCTTCTCATTGATGTCTTGCTGACCCCGACACTTAACGATCATGTAGCCTTTCAATAGAGGTATCACTTGGTTGTTGACTGTTCTGATCACAGTCTCCTCCATGCCTTTATCCACCAAGTCCGGTTTAGTCAGAATACCTGCAGGTATGAAGATTTATCCAGGCTCCTGTCATTGTTTTATTGTATTATTTCACAAAGCTATAGATAAAATTAACAATTTGTCGGAAATTGCTTATTCGGTGAGTGAAAGCAACATACCCAGTGTTCTTTGCCCGGTTAAATCTACTTTGGAAGCCATTTGTAGTGCCTCAGTGGTGGCAATGTCAATGTTTGCAGGCACAACGACCAAGCTAATGGTCTCTTGTCTTTTGATGAACTTTTCAATTAGACATTTTATCTGTTAAAAAAAGCAACATTACTCACATTGAAAGGACAGACAATCCCTAAACCAAATAATGTATAGATTTTTGTTTAAAAAGGTGAGGGGCCTAAAAAGCATCTTATCACTGACCACAGTCTAGTTATTATTATAAGCACCTGTGCCATATTTACTTTTTGATACTATTTATAGTCTATACACCAACCTCAGATGCTTTGCAAAGTCTTGTTTGGGCAATCAGCATTTCTAAGTATTTCTGTTTCTAACTCGGCAAGTTGGCTGGAGTAACACTGGTGTGTTGACTTATCGCCTGCCTCCACTACTGTAGTTATAATTCTGGGTTATTGTTACACTTTTATAAATTGAGTACATGGAACAAAACATTAATCTTGAGTCTACATTTTTGTCTGGAGTCTGAGGTTTGTCTGGAGGAGATGCTATTCATAAACTTTGAGCACTGTAAACATTTCCATGAACAAACAGAGATGCAAATGATCTATTTGTATAACCAACGACAGGTGAAAATACAGCATTTTTTATGGTTAGCAAGTAGCAAGCTAGTTAAGTCATCATTAAAAAGCCTGCAGAGAAATAGATCAAATTAAATCTAACTTGTTTTTCAATGTCCTTTGGCTGGTTGCCAGTGGCAACCCTTGCAATGCCTGGTAGATCAATCAGAGTAAGGTCAGGAACGTCACTAGACTGGATCTCCAAAGTTATCATCTCATGACTGATTCCTTCTCCAGTTCCAGCCAATACATTCTGAGCTAAAAACAATGTCACACCGCAGATGATTATTCCAAAGACCTGTATGACATTAGAATTCTTAATAAACTGTAAAACATACCATTTAAGACAGCATTCTCAATATCTGCTGGATTGTGTAGTTTATTTTTGTGGTCCTGGAATGACAGCAATCCATGCCAGGTGTCGTCCTTTGAAACTTTCTTCAGTTTCAGTACCAAAGGACAGCGTGTCACAATACCTGTGTTTAATATATGATGAGTTGGTCAGCTGTTTATCTGTAAAGACTTTCCTACAAATGATTTAGTTGTGTCTCATTACAATAAATAAGAATAAAGGAATTTAAAAAAAATGTAAGAATAAAATACATACAGTATACTCGTGTATTTGTAAGAGAGACAGAGGACTCGGCAGAGAAAATTAGGGAGATGTATTTCCAGTCTACAGAACAATGTAATTTGACCTGAATTGTGCTTGTAATGGGGTTGTATGACAGTACCTGTTCCCCTGGGCAGTGCTACTCCAGATAGGGCCTCCAATACAGAACTCTTTCCTGAGCTTTGGTCACCGATGACAGCAATAGCTGGTAGGTTCAGGTCTTTTTCAACACCAAGTGACCTGAGAGAGTCCACTAGATCAATACAGGGACGAATCTTCTCTTCATACTGTTGGTTCAGACCACTACTCATATTTCCTGCCTTTGAAGAATCATGTCAAAACATGTATAAATTGTTGGATTATTTCAGCAAAATATGATCAAGAGCGAGTTGTTGAGCAAGAGTTCTCACTTTCTTCATGTAAGTGTTTCAAAATCCTTAGTAGGCGCATATATTGGTGTTTTTCAACGGGTCACTTTTGGCCCGTGGACTTCTAAACTTTCATAAAACACACTTTTCAAAATCACTAGTGTCTAGTAAAAATTTCCAGCACTGGGCATTATTAAATGTATTGGTATTCTACAATATGCCTACTTGGTCCTTTGGACTTAATGAACTTATATTCCCACACTTTTCTCCTGAATCAATATCATCAGTAAACACAATTAAATATACTTAAGATATAGGCCCTACCTGAATATAAAAATATACAGTATACATCATTTAAATATAGGCCTACTTAAGAACCAAACATCAACGTAAACGCTGTCAAAAAATAACATTTAACTAGTCTCCTAAAAACTTGCAATGACTTTGTAATTTCGCGTAATTTATTTTCATTAAGAAACAGAGTAGAAGACAGAAGGAAGCAGGTGTACTCACTTGATCGTCAATGCCTGTGAGAGTCGCTGCATACAAGCGCTTCAGTTTCGGTTTCATTTTACCTGAAGCTGCACAATGTCCTGTATGCTTAATGCTTTGCACTGGATATTGCAAGACAAACTATAGTGAATTGTTGCCGTTCAATGACACACAAAATGCAAACTTTGCCAGTAATTAAAAGGGAGTGGTTGTCTTCATTTCATTAATGTCGAATCAGTCTCATTTGCTTAGAAACACACATTAAAATTATGCTGAATTTAGTTTCATAGTAATTGTCACGAATTCCGGACACAGTAAGTTTCTAGCCTTCCCCTTTCCACAGGTATGATAAGGGTTGCCACCGTCACCCTGGAAATTTTCCAGGACACCTGATCAATGACCGAAAAACAAATTTATGATTGTTCAGGCTACTCCTTGTTTTATATGGTAGTTATTGCATATATAGCAAATACTTTTATTCAATTAAACAATAACATCAGTATGCTCAAAAAACATTTTAGTCTAGGCTTAAGCTACATATTTCAATGTATTTATTTAAAAAAATCCATCAAAAATGTAGTGTAGGCCCTAATTGTTTTTTTTTTTACCAAATTAAAGTAATAAAACTTTAATTAATTCATTCATTATTATTATTATTGTTAAAGATTAAACAATTTAATTTGATGGAATTTTGTTATGAAATTAAAATGTGTAAAACAAATGAGTGTATTTGTATTTGCGTGCGTGCAGACTTAACATATTCTTTATGGTTCACATTGAACATTTAACATTTTCATGTGTTTGTGTGTGAGCATGTATTTATCACTTTGTGGGGACCAAATGTCCCCATAAGGACAGTAAAACACAAAATATTTGATGTTGTGGGGACAATTTGTCGGTCCCCATAAGAAAAACAGCTTATAAATCATACTAAATTATGTTTTTTTGAAAATGTAAAAATACAGAAAGTTTTCTGTGAGGGTTAGGTTTTGGGGTAGGGGATAGAATATAATGTCTGCACAGTATAAAAATCTTTGTGTCTATGTAAAGTCCCCATAAAACATGGAAACCCAATAAACAAATCTATAATAAACAATTAAATCTGTTTTTGTTTTGCTAAATCAATGTTTCAAGTTGATTTGTGTTTCAGATGCAGCATAGGGTTTAATACAATTTATTTCTCATTTATGAGGATGTACGCATCCTTGTATTTTGAGGGGAAAAAATAATGTGCCTTGGAAATTTCAGATATACAAAGGTGTGCCTTTGGACTAGAAAGTTTGAGAACCACTAGCACAGTGAACAGTAGGTGGCGGTATGTACCTTTGATGCTTCTGGCGCCAGTAACTCGAAGAAAAAGACTCGAAGTTGCTGCTTTTGCGTGTCCTCTAACAAACAGCACAATGTTATCTGTGCGTTCATTGCTCCGTACAGCGCATATCAGATATGCTGCAGCGTCTCAATTTCAGACGACTTCAAACTGCAGTGGCGCAAACGTCGCTGTTGTAAGTAGTTATGTAAATACTGCCCATTACTGTTACTGAGTTTTCACGTCAGATTATCTGAACCTACATTCTGTGGTTGCGGATCTATTGTTCTATTTGCATCTATTGTTCAGTTGGGGCTTCCTTAGGTTAAGCTTGACCATGCACTGGTTGTAGTTCTCTTTCAGTTCCATGTGCTTGACCTTTTCACTCAGTTGTAGGGTTTAGGTCATCACACAATCCCTTGTTTAAAAGTAGCCTTGGTCTGGTAATTTGTTTAAAACGGAAGATATATCGAGACACGTTGAAAATGATGTGTTTACTTTGTTTTTCCCCTGTCATCCCTGCTGAAAAAAAGAAAATAAATAAACTAAAACTACTCTAATCTGGTTTGCTGGTTTGAGCGGGGTTTGGGGCAGGCTTAAACTGTCTGGGAGACCAGATTAAGCACAGCAAACTAGGTTTTGGCTCCTTTTTCTTTTAGTAGGGAAGCACCATTTTTTTTATTTTATTTTTATTTTTTAAAGAAGATATTAACACCTTTTCCAAACTATTAGGACTGTTAATCCATACTGATATTATGCTAGTCTGTTTTTTACATATTTTTTGTTTAGTTTTTACTGCTCTCAGCTGTTAGACACAACCACCTGCCTAATATTGTGTAGATCCCCCTCGTGCCGCCAAAACAGCTCCAACCCACATCTCATGCTGTACTTACCACAATTGTACAGAGCGACTTTGTCGGTTCAAACCAGTCTGGTCATTCTCTGTTGACCTTTCTCATCAACAAGGTATTTCCATCCACAGAACTGCAGCTCAATGGATGTTTTTTTTGTTTTTGGCACCATTCTGGGTTAATATTAGAAAGTGTTGCGTGTGAAAGTCCCAGGGGATCAGGAGTTACAGAAATACTCAAAACAGCCCGTCTAGCACCAACAATCATCCATGCGATTATCTAATCAGCCATTCATGTGGCAGCAGTGCATAAAATCAGACAAATACAGGGCAGGTGCTTCAGTTAATGTTCACATCAACCATCATAATGAAGAAATTTTTTTATCTCAATTAATTTGGACTGGCATGATTGTTGCAGCCAGATGGGCTGGTTTGAGTATTTCTGAAACTGCTGATCTCCTGGGATTTTCACACACACAACAGTGTCTAGAATTTACTCCGAATGGTGCCAAAAACAAAAAAGATCCAGTGAGGGACAGTTCTCTTGCCGGAAATGCCTTGTTGATGAGAGATCAACAGAGATTGGCCAGACTGGTTCGACAAAAGTCTATGGTAATTCAGATAACCACTCTGTACAATTGTGGTATAATTAATGCTATTCTGAGGTGCGGTTTTGGCGGCACGAAGGGGATCTACACAATATTAGGCAGGTGGTTTTAATGTTTTGGCTGATTGGTGTATGGCAAAACAGCCAAACCTGCAGGCCAACACGACTTGACTTCTGAGACTTTCATTCTGCTGTCACTAGGTGTTGTCTGGATGTGGAGTTTATGATGGCACTGAAATACATGAAGCATCAGCGTAAGTACAGTGTCTGTCTATTTGTCTTCGTCAAGTTATTCCGTAGGTTCAGTATAATTTATAGGTCTATGGGGACAGGGATTCAACAGGGCACCCATTCCATTTAGGGTGTACTAACACTCGGCAATCTGTACCGTGCCCAAGCACGTTTGACCCCCAAAGTCCAGTTCGTTTGACTAGTGTGATCGCTCCATACCATGCCCAGGCAAGGTACGTTCAACCATACCTTAGCCCACTTGAAGAGGTAAGCTCGGGCATGGTTCAGGTGGCAGTTTGATCATTAACCGTGACCGCGCATGGAACTCGAAACATGACGTCAGTGATGCGACTGGGTCTACGCCATAGGTGCAGTGTTTACTGGAAATTTGGGCAGATGAGAGTATACAGGAACAACTGGATGCAACACATAAGAACTCTGAGATATTTGGTCAAATTTGTGACTATCTTCGTGCTTATGATACCAAAGAACCATTGAGCTATGATGTGACAAGCTTAAAAACCTGCAGGTTCAGTATCTAAAGGTACGGAATGCACTCCTTAAATCTGGTAACTCGTTGGATGAAAAGGATAAATTCCAGTGGTACGATGCTGTCAACAATTAGGCTTGTGATTGTGTCACCGCACCCAAAATGAATCAAAATAAGCCACAAACTTAAATAAGAGTGTGAGAGTGCTTTTCTTCCAGTTTTCTTTAAAACAAAAAGTGGAATTGTAATGACATAAGCGTGCTCGGGCCCGGAACGTTAAGTGCAATGTGAGTGTAGGACAATGGGGGAGTGGGGACAATCGTGCTTGGTCACGGTACAAGGCAACTGGGCCAGTTTGATTACACCCTAAAGGTCCTTTTATTGCATGGGTTTCATGCCAAGTCAGACTTCAAGAATTATTGAATATTAACAATGTTATACTAACGATAGATCTGGACCTCTAGTTTGATTTGATGCAAGGCGTTTCAAGAATCCTGACATTTCTTAAAATGGCATTGGAACTTTTCACTATTTATTTCCCTTTGCTTGTCTGAATTTACTTTAATTTCCTAGCACTGAAACCCAAATATGTAATATCCTGCATCAACACCATTTCCTGAACACTTCTTTATGCATTTTTGTATTTGTAGAATCCTTGTGCATCTTAGTCGTGGAGGTGCAGAGGTTCAGATGTTTGCGCCTGATGTGTCTCAGATGCATGTTATAGATCACAGCAAGGGTCAGCCTGCAGAGAAAGAATCAAGGTGAATGGCCCACTGATGAATTCTGTGAAATGATTTTGATGGTGTCATAGTCCATTACTTACCTTGGTAAAACAGCACACTTTTTATGTACAGGTTCATGGTTAATGAAAAGTATGTTTACA